>NC_090224.1:30690118-31290118 GCF_024489055.1 Chanodichthys erythropterus | reverse complement strand
AATGGCAACTGATTCCATAAGCGAGGTGCAGCAATTGAAAAAGCTCTGTCACCCTTGGTTTTCAAACGTGATCGAGGGACATATAAGAGATACTGGTCTGCAGACCCTCCTAATACATAAAAAAAAAAACTGTATACACCTTTTGCATTCCCGGGTCGGCTTGGACCCGGTGGGACATAAGCTTATAAAACATGAATGATATTTTTTCAAATCCATTTTGTATCTAATCAGTAACTTTTTTTTTTTTTTTTAATGGGTGGTTTGTGTATGAATTATTATATCATTTGGTTATTTGGCATCCTTTTTTTGGAAAGACATCTAAATTTACCTTGACAAAAGCTGAAAAATAGAGTTCACAAAATCACACTTCAATGTGATGGTTTACTTTGCTAGATATAGGCAATGATGGCAAAATGGATGTGTTAAACAAGATAAATGGTGTATGCTTAATCTCACGATAAGTATGCGATTAATCACAGTTAATTGCGATTAAGAGTGCGCGATTAATCATGATAAAAATAAAAAAATCTATTGACAGTCCAAATTTATAAGAACAAACGATTTAAATTAATTTGAAACTTATAACTCATTACTGCTCAAAATAGTCTAAATTTATGAAACTTTTCTTTTTCTAACAAAACAACACCATAAAAACACCATAACAAGCTAAACATTGCTCTGAAATGCTCTCCAATTTTTTCAAACAAAATATGTTAATTTTACTTGCTAACTAATATATATATATATATATATATATATATATATATATATATATATATATATATATATATATATATATATATATATATATATATATAAATATAATATATATTCATGTGTAAAGCCAAAGGAATGAAAAGGAACAACTTACAGTAAAGTTCTTTGTTTGATTTTGAGTTATGAATCATATTCACATTTTTTTTGTAATATGTTGTTTCTTAGGAACTATGAAGGAGAATTTTTCAGAAAAAAATAATATATTCAAATATTTAAATTTCTCATTTGAATATTTTAAAGTCTTGACTATTTAAAATCCAAAAAGGAGAAATGCTTAAGATTGGCATCTCATAATGGGAACTGAAGCTTTTAACCAACAAAAAAAAACACAATAAAATATCATAAAAGTAGTCACATTATATTCCAAGTACACTCAAGCTATACTATAGCAAATTATATGACAAACAAAATTTAAGTTGTTATTCACTGACAGTCTTCACCTCCAGTGAGCTATCAATCACTGCAATTGGACCATTAAGTGAGATTCCATTTATTAGCAAGTCATTCTGGCTGTTTTTGTGCATTGAATCAATTGATTCATTGAAAATATTAAATTAAAAAGAACAGTTTGTTTACAAATCACATTATCTTGTTGAACATGACAAGGAGAGCTCAGTATATCAGTCTGTTTCTTACATAAACCTGTCGTATTGCGTCAGAAAACTTGGAATATAGTGCACAAGTTGTAATGACTCCTTTTTTGAAGCTTTTTTAATCTTTTTTGTTGCCATTTTGAAAGCTCCAGTGATTCTTCACTTTCATTACATCACTCAGAAAGTGTTCTATTCAGAACCCCAGTGAAAGTGGAAAATGTTCTGTTCACCCTGATTTATTAGTACTGTTATTTATGTGTATGCCAGGTTTTATGTTTCAAAAAGACGCAAGAAGGTTTTTCTCCTTAAAGATTGATGTAGTTGTTCTGTCAGTGAGGAGCAGCAGGTGCAGTGCTGTATCGATTGCTGCCCAGTTGCTGTTTTACACTGACTTCAATAATCAGCCAATCACTGACGTCTGACTCATACATCAAATAGGCCTAATTATAAGGGGTTGTTTACAGGACACTGTTTTCAACTAAAAACAGACAAGCATTTTGGCATTTATCGTCTCTGTTTAAACTACAAAAAAAACCCCACGAATTTGTGAAAATGGTGACATCATGCGCGTGCGTATTATTTGTTCAGTAGGGCCCTATCATACACCTGGCGCAACGCAGCGCCAGGCGTGACACAAGTGTTTTTTTGCTAGTTTCAGCCTGACGCAGTTATCATTTTCATGTCCAGTGCCACTTTGTTTAAAAAGCAAATGCATTTGTGCCCATTTGTGCGCCCATGGTCGTGCTGGTCTGAAAATGAGGTGTGTTCAGGCGAATTGTTGGCATGTTGCTATTTTGAGACAACTGAAAACGACTGTGTCATTGACCAACAAAAACCTGGTCTAAAGTCAATGGCGCAGTATTTTTTTTTTAAATTATTATTATTTAAAGAGCGTGTTAGTAATAAGCACCTATAGGTGGGTGCAAAATGCACATACACTCTGCTTATTACAAATATGCCGGTAACACTTTAGAATAACTCACGCTATGAAGCATTAGTTAAGCATGAGTAAATAGTTAATTTATCATTTATAAAACATTAATAGACATTAGTAAGCCATTTATAAATACAGCTATAAATGCTTTGTTCTTGATTTATAAGCATATCTATAATGAGTTTAATAATTGTATTTTCATACTTTATTAATGATCAATTTATCATTTCTAAATTATGTATTACATTATTCACAAAGCAGTAATTTAGGAGTTGTCAGTGGTTCATAAGATCATTTAGGAAGTGTAAGTAAATGATTAATAAAATATTTAAATGTACATTTATGCATCTTATTATTTAGACATATAGTATTAGTTACTCAGTGTGTTAATAAATGCTTTATTAACATATTCCTAGTGTCAAAACTACCTCAATACTAACTTTAAAACATTAGAGAACAGCAGTGCAGAAGATCACTGAACCTTTAAATCTCATTTATAAAAGCTTTACAAAGCATAAATAGTCCTCACTTTAGATGAGCTCACAAAAATAGTTAACTGACCACTTCTAAATGTTTTATAATTACCTGAATTAATCATGAATTGCAGTAGGAATATGTGTTAATAAAACATTTATTAGCACACTAAGTAACTATTACTATGTGTCTAAATAATAAGATGTATAAATGAATGTTTAGATAGTTTATTAATCATTTACTTACACTTCCTAAATGAACTACTGACAACTCCTAAATAACTGGTTTGTAAATAATGTAATACTTAATTTAGAAATGATAAATTGATTATTAATAAAGTATGAAAATACAATTATTAAACACATTATATATATGCTTATAAATCAAGAATAAAGCAATTATAGCTGTATTTATAAACTACTTACTAATGTCTATTAATGCTTTATAAGTGATGAAATAACTATTAACTAATGCTTAACTAATGCTTCATAGTGTGCAGTTATTATAAAGTGTTACCAATATGCCAAATATTAAAGGTGCCATCGAACGTTTTTTTACAAGATGTAATATAAGTCTAAGGTGTCCCCTGAATGTGTATGTGAAGTTTCAGCTCAAAATACCCCATAGATTTTAGAAAATACCCCTATTTTGAAGCATCATTAGAAATGCGCCAATTTCAGGCTGCGGCCCCTTTAATTGCTCGCGCTCTCTGCCCCCCCAGAGCTCTCAACTCTATCATTGCATAAACATAGTTTACACAGCTAATATAACCCTCTACATGGATCTTTACAAAGTGTTCATCATGCAGCATGTCTAATCGCATAATTACAGTGTTTATTTGGACGTTTACATTTGATTCTGAATGAGTTTGAGGCTATGCTCCGTGGCTAATGGCTAATACTACACTGTTGGAGAGATTTATAAAGAATGAAGATGTGTTTATGAATTATATAGACTGCAAGTGTTTAAAAATAAAAATAGCAATAGGCTTTTGTCTCCATGAATACAGTAAGAAACGATGGTAACTTTAACCACATTTAACAGTACATTAGCAACATGCTAACGAAACATTTAGAAAGACAATTTACAAATATCACTAAAAATATCATGATATCATGGATAATGTTAGTTATTATCACTCCATCTGCTATTTTTCGCTATTGTCCTTGCTTGCTTACCTAGTCTGATGATTCAGCTGTGCACAGATCCAGACGTTAATACTGGCTGCCCTTGTGTAATGCCTTTCATAATGTTGGGAACATGGACTGGCATATGCAAATATTGTGGGCGTACACCCCGACTGTTATGTAACAGTCAGTGTTTTGTTGAGATTCGCCTGTTCTTCGGAGGTCTTTTAAACAAATGAGATTTATATAAGAAAGAGGAAACAATGGAGTTTGAGACTCACTGTATGTCATTTCCATGTACTGAACTCTTGTTATTCAACTATGCCGAGGCAAATTCAATTTTCAATTCGATGGCACCTTTAAAAATAAAAGGATTACAGTGTAAAAGATTATTACTGTGTGCATAAAGATAAAAATGTTTTGATGGAATCCAGCTTGTCCTGTAGATGGTCTGCTCGATCCGTTTCCTTGTTAGAGAAGCGTTCAGCTTTGCCGCTTCTAAATTCTGTGTAAATAGCTAATCCACCATGGTGTGAGCGCACCTGGCTTGGAGATGTGACTCTGGTTAATTGCATGTCCAAAACACACCCATTACTCATTAAGAGAATAAGGACAACCCTTTTAGACCATTTTTCCCGTCGTTAAACTAGCAAAAGTGGATTTGGACACGCCCCAAGTGCACTTGCCCCTGTGCACTTTATTCCATGCGCTTAGATCGTTAAAATAGGGCCCGTAGTGTTTCTTAGAGACATCGCCAACTACTGGCCTGCAGCATAATACAACGTTTTTAGTCATTTTTGTGAATCCGTGTGAATGGGGATTTTTAACAATGTTGTCATCTGTAAGCACAAAAAGAAAAGAAAAAAAAAAACATCAAGAAACATCAAAAAAGTACATTGTTGACATGTAAACACCCTAAGTATAACATGAAAACATTCTGCTTTGGACTATAATTCAACTGTGTGGTTGCCTTTAGTAAAATAAAATAACATGCTGTCAAAACTGACAAAATGCACAGCATCTTGGCATACTGAATTATGAATTGTATGTTCAATATAAATATGTATTAGAATCAAAAATATATTATTATATAAACATGTTACATACATGTCTGCGTAAGAACTTGGCACCAGCATGTATAGTAAACAGACATTGTTCAATCTTATTTGCTTGTTTAAGTTTATTTGCTAGTCTGTGTATTTGTTTTTTGTGTGTGTGTGTGTGTGTGTGTGTGTGTGTGTGTGTGTGTGTGTGTGTGTGTGTGTGTGTGTGTGTGTGTGTGTGTGTGTGTGTGTGTGTGTTTCCTGAAAATGGTTTGAATATGTTGTAGATACAGCTTAAAACGTGTTCAGCCATGAGTGAAATGACACATTATAAACAATTATACTGGATGGATGATTCATAATGCTGCCTTCTGATTTGCCATCTTTGATTTTGTTTATCAGCTCATGATGGTTCACTGGTAGCCGCTCATACACAGTTAAGTTTGTCATCCCTCTTCATTCTCAGCATCCCTGCTTCCATCATTCCTTGTTTTCTTCTGTCACCAGTTGCCATAGAAGCAGAACAAGGATCCGTCTATGTATGTGTAAAGTGTGCAGCTTGTAAATGTTCACACTCACAAACAACAGCACAGACAGGTGTGCATGTCGGGCTGAATGGAATTGGCCGTCTCTGGGTTCTTTGTGATATTTTTACCCTGGTTGTGAGCGTCTTTTCATCTTAGCTCAAAGGAGGCTGTCAGAGTCTTTAATGCCCCATGCAGGTTTTGATCAGTCTTAAAACAGCTCAGACGCCACTCTGGAAATAGCCAGAATTGTTATTTACTGTTGTTCACATTTTCGCTTTAATCGTCAACATGCAACATGTTTGACAGTTTGTTGTGAAGGTTGCACAAATGACAGCTCTGTTTTGTGAATTACTAAAAAGGAGCATTTTCCAGGCCAAGGGCTATTAGACAGTCAAGTTTTATCAGATTTAATATACAATTCATTTGTAGCATGGTTTCTGACTCAAAGTTTCTATATACTGTACAACAGCCCCATGGATGACTGTATATGTTAGCCATAGTTGCTTGGTCTAAAGGTATGTTTCTTGCTTTTGATGAGAAAAGTTGTAGGTTGAAAATCTCACTTACCAGTCCCACTTTATATTAGGTGGCTTTAACTACTATGTACTTATATTTAAATTAATCATTTGATACAATGCACTTATTGTGCATGTAATTACATCTGTAATTAATTTCTGTAATTGCATTAATAATAACATGGTTGACCCATCCCTTACACCTTAAACCTACCCATACCACCAAACCTATTTCTAACCTTACCCGTATCTAGGGCTGAAATGATTAGTTGACATTATCGACAACGTCGACAATAAAAAATTGTCGACAAATAGTTTTGTTGTCGAATAGTCTTTTGATCTCATTTGACCTATTTGAAGGGCCTGCAATAACACAGTTTGACCAGTGGGGCGCTGTAGCGGAATACTGTTATGCAGACCTCCTGGATCCAATTCAATAAAAGAAGATACGGCTCTTTGGAGTGCAAAGTGCAAACGAAGTCGAATTCGTAAAATGTGGGAGTTTTACATAGCATAAAGCATAACAAACATAGCTTTTGGCTTAACTACAAAAAATGCCTTCATGCAGGGCCACCAAATCTCATTCAAACTCACATTCTCATGTTCTCACGCCACACGTCCATTTTCTCACGCAGTGAAAGATACATAGCAGAGCAAAGAGGACACAGACAACGCGCCAACAGATGAGACAGATCAGGGTACATTTGATATAAAATAGTCTCGGCTTTTAAATTCTGTCATTTTATTATGGGATTTAATCATTACATGTGGTTTTGGCGCTCTTTAATGTGGCGTGACAGATCACTGTAGCGCCTCAGGTCAAGCGGCACGTTAACCTATTATCTCTTCCTCTTTTCTACTATTACAGCATGAAATAAACATGAATGAACTTCAAAAAGTATGTTGAACACCATACAGTATAACTTACTGAAATGAATCCATCTCTAATGTAATCACTTAATCAGAGTTGTAACCGCACAAAGACGTCAATAAAACAGCTTGCAAACTAAAATGTCACAAAATGTTACATTTACCTCAGGAAAGCCATTCAGTGACCATAAACTCGATAGATAGTAAAAAGAAATCAGTGTAATAATCGACGATTAGCCGATTAATTGTTCCAATAATTGGTAGATTAATCGATTATCAAAATAATCGTTTGTTGCAGCCCTATCCGTATCCCAACTCAATAGCAGCAAAAGTGTTTTGCAATACAATATGAACATAATAAGCACATTTCACTTCTTTTTTGATGTAAGTACATAGTAGTTAAAGCCACCTAATATAAAGTGGGACCCACTTACCAAACAATCAACCAAAATGTAAAATATCTGCATTGATGAAGTTAATAAGAGATGTACTGTATGTGAACTTACACACTTGAACATGTGAATGTCTGCAGCAGACATTACTTTGCAATCAAATTTCAAATAAACAAACAAGTCAATAGTATACAAGACAATTAAATCTAAGAAAATTGCTTTGTTCCAATAAAACTACTCCAATAAAATGCTACTCATAGACCATCAAGTTTTTATGAGGTGTTCTGGCACTATTTCATAACACATTACTAAATAATATAGTTCATAGTTATTAAAATAGTTAAAATAACATAATTTATCATATTTCAACTTTTGAACAAACAGTCTTCATTTTCCTTGTAGAAATTAATGGATAACTATAATTTAGATTTAGATTTGTTTTTGCTACACCACACACAAATATGGGAATATGGGAAGCCTGTTTCCTGAGGTTATCACTGAGAAGAGAACATTCAGTTCCCCTTTTTTTCCTCCACAGGTTAGAAAAACCAATTATGTTGATTTATAGAAAGTAACATTTATTCTGAGATACATCTGCATTTGTTTCTGAGAATAAAAATTCATATACCTCTTGTGTAGACTTCAGAATTCAGTTCTTAAAAAAAGAGGTTGTTACATTAGTTAAAATAATCATAAATAAACCAGGACTCTTAAATTTCTCCTATACTTCTTAGACTGTGTATATTTGACAGATGATTTTACCCAAAGTGACTCATGATGCATTCAATATTTTCATTAATACCATATATTTTATCAGCTACATGAGTAATACATTTCTGTAGCTACTGTATATAAGGTCTGAATTTTTCTTTATTTCTTTCTTTCTTTCTTTGGTGTTAGTCACATTTTAATTTGAAATAAATCTAGTAAAATCAAATTTAGTAATGATACTTGATTTTACTAGATTTAGATCTAGAGAGTTAGTTGACATGTAGTTGCAAAGTTACTTATACTTAGCAGAAGTGTTACCGAGTTTTGTAAGATGTCTATAAAGCCAAACCACAATGCGTGTTACCGATGTAGAAGATGGAATCATTTGATTGTGTTGGTCATCCACCTGACCTCTTCTCTTCTCCATCATCAGATCCCTGTGATGACAGGAGCCTTCATGGACTCATCGCCTCACGACGACTACAGCACAGATCACTCTCTCTTCAACTCCTCTGCTAGCGTCCACGCCGCCGCTCTCGCAGCTCACAACCAACAGGAGGAGCAACAGCCCATGTCCCGAGATGCCATATGGCTGTGGATCGCCATCACCGCCACTATCGGAAATATTATAGTGGTGGGCGTTGTTTATGCCTTCACGTTCTGACCTCAAGAATGAAACCTACTGAACTTTGGAGATAAATTCATCCCCAAATATGGGGCGCCGGGGCCCTCATCAGATGAACAGTGTGTGCAATCGTTCAAGAAAAAAAAAAAATGTACACAGTGTTAGTTGTTTATTTTTTATGCAGAACAGTATTTAGAAGCTCCAGAAATTGTTTTGTAATTTTCATGTTGAAAACTTTTTAACTAGATTGTTTAATGCTAATGCGAGGAAAAACCACTGATTTCATTTTTCCGAGTGACTAATACTGCCAGACTTTTGCCAAATAATTTGTATGTGTTTTTGCTTTTAGTGTGTAATAACAAATGCTTTATTAAGCTTTAAATGTCTAGAGGGCAAACGCTTTCTGGAAGTCATCCAGCTACCTTTTTAGAGCAGTGATGAGGAAGTTGAAATGAATCCCAAACCTAATTTGGAAAAGTAACCATAAAATAATGTAAAAGCAGGAAGTGCAATATGTAAGTGCCCAGAACAGGAAACTAATCCCTTTTTTTCTTTTCTTATTAAACTATTTAGTGTTGTTCTGAAACAGAGATAATAAGTGATAAAAGCACTTTTTTTTTTTTTTTTCAATTTCAAAACAATTTACAATAAGGTCTCATTTGTTAACATTAGTTAATGTATTAACTAACATGAACTTACAATAAGCAATACATTTGTTAAAGTATTTATATATGTATTGTTTGTTCATGTTAGTTCACAGTGCATTAACTAATGTTAACAAATACAACATTTGATTTTAATAATATATCAGTAAATGTTGAAATTAACATTGACTAATATTAATAAATGCTGTAGAAGTGCAGTTAATTCTTGGTTCATGTTAACTAAAGTAGTAAACTAATGTTAACCTTATTGTAAAGTGTTACCTATTTTTCTTCATTCGTGGAGAATGCACATTGGTATATTTATTTATTTACCCCAGGATACATCAATTTGGAGACAATCTCTTATCTTACATAGCGAAATCACTGATTTTACTGATGATTTAAATTAAAACCTGCATTCCAGTAAATGATTTCATACAGATAAATCATTACATCCCCTTAGTTTGAGGATGACAAGTGCAGCTTGTGTTTGGTAGAGGTCAAAGCTTTGCTTTTAATGAGCTCAGCATAAAAGGTGGTGGTTGCTATGGCGACTGTTTCATGCTGTCTGGGAGAAAGTGGCGGTGGCTTCTTATCCCACCATCGTACACCTGCAAAAACCTTTACTGCCCGCTGGCACAAAGCAACTGTCCAAACAAACATACATATAAAGACATTTTATTCATGCACAATTATGTTAATAACTTTCCTAATGCGCATAATTATTATTATTTTAATTATCTTTTTTTTGGAGAATTTCAAAGCCTTAATCTATAACTGAAGCATATTACTGGACCAACAATCCCTACTGAAATTAACTAACTGCTCTAGGTTTTCTTACGCTGGTTAGTGCAGGTCTGGCTACTTGACCAACATGGTGTTTCTATGGAAGATAGTTGAATACTGTAGTTTAAGCTAGTTATTTAATCAGAGTGATGGGGACACCAGCATCCCACCATGTGATAATGGTATTCTTATCATTTGGGAACAGCAAATACACTTTTTTTAAGATCAATCAATTCTCTTTTAATTCTGATCATGCAACTGCCAATTGTTTTATGAGACCAAGTCTTCAAATGTCCTTAAAGGTCACTGACCAACTAAATAAGAAGGTTATTTCATACCAGTCGAATTTTACAAACCAGTCAGATCTTCAGAGCATTTTCACTGTAAAACTTGAAGGACAATTACTAATTGAGTCATTACTGAACGGGCAGTTTTCAGACTGTGGCGGTCACAGTATTGATCTGATCAACAGACTTTGGACCTTATTATTAGGTAAACTAAAATGAGCAGTTTTTAGCTATGGTTCACTCTGATGAAATGGACTGGGACCAAGCCAAGATGATCATCTATCGTCTTTTCTGCAATGGATTGCACTAGGAGATGGAGCTGAATATATGCTGAACAGGAAAATGGCCTTCATTTTATCATTGACTTTGATTTATGGACTGGAAGGTCTCACATCAGTATGTTAAAATACTTTGCAGATAAACTGTAACTGCCACAATGAAGTTTGATGAAAAGTTGATTGTTAATTATGGCTTATAATACAATCTAATTTTAGAGACTATTGAAATGTCCTTCAAAGTCTCTTTTCTATTAAGGGAATAAACTGCAGTTTGCTGGTACCACTGCAGTTCTTAATAGAGGAACATCTGTTATTTAGACCAGCTCAAATCACAATCCCCAAACCACAGTAAACTTTCATTTAGAATCGTGGTGCGAAGTAACAAACTGTTTTCTGCTCAGCAAAAACAATGTAGATATTAAGATTCTTAGTAAAAGTCCTGTCTGTTGATGTTGAGAGGTCTTTATATAGAGGCCTGATATCTATTGTAGCAAATGAACACTGGTGTGTTCAGCTAAATTCTGCTTCACCTGCACTGCAAACATGTTTCTTTTTGTATTGAAAACCACTGTTGAATTAAATGAGTCATGGAACACCAGATGTGTGACTGTTAAATACCTTTGATAACAAATGTGTTTATCCTTTCTGACAGTGAACTAAGCAAAACCTTGACACTTTGACCTCAATTTTTAGTTGTCACTTAAAAAACTACTGTACCACAAACCCCAGGAATTTGCTTTGAGTTGAAAACCACTGAAACACTGATTTTATTTGTTAACTATATATATATATATATATATATATATATATATAGACCTTATGCGCCAGAGAACTTCCAAATGCAGCCCTGTACATTTCTATGGCATTGCTGTCAAAGAATAATTAGCTGGTGAAGTGGATTTACTTGTTTTAGAGTTAATGAAAGTTATCGTGAGCATTGTAATGTGATTGATGTCTTAACAAATGTCAGTTGATCCAGAAGATTTTAAAATGAGCAATTCATTAAAAATACGTAAGATGACTGTGGAAATACAAACCGGAAGACAAAAGACAATGAGCACAGCGCTGAAAAGGGGCAGGGCTGCATAATTATTAATGTTATAGTAAATAACAAGTAATTGTGTAAATAATTGATATGTTGGCTCAGAGGGAAGTTATGGGTCGTTTAATATAACATGACATTTGACTTCATCTTTTAAAATAAACTTTCAGAAACTCAAAAATACTTCCTCAGGGAACAAGATGCTGCGTCATGGTGTTGACACTATGTGAATGTATCTGCAGAACTGGTGTCGTACTCAGGTATGAAATCATGCCACGCTCATTGGCTGACGGCAGTCCTATGTCATCACATGGAGCTTAAAGGTACAATATGTAACATTTTTGCAGTAAAATATCCAAAAACCACTAGGCTAGTGTTATATATTTTGTCCAGCTGATTACAAACAATATCTCTAATGTTTTCAACTACTTGTAAATCATGAGAAAATTCCCATTCTAAACAGTGACACGGGGCAGTGCAGTCGCCTGTCAATGACGTCAGTTACCTTTGTTACCGCCTTTACTGTCGTAGAAACCACATGACAACAGTATCGTGGACAAATGCGGAAGTAGTGTCTAGCATCCAGCAAACCACTAGTTGCTTCAAGCAGTTCCTTATTTACTTCTTGCACGTTTTATGGTGGATTGTGTTAATTATTTATGGAACATAATTACTGTTTACCATCTGCCGCTGGTTCTGTCGACAAGGACAGCTCCCGTAAACTCATGACCGGAAAAGCGGAAGCGGCGCCGGCGACTGTGTCATAATAAAAGTCCCGCTGCTCGTGAGGCGTGTGTTGATCAATCGCTCCAGCTCCTCGTTCAGCGCCCGCAACACTCGGTCCCGCTCTGCTTCATACTACAGTAACGTTAATAATCGCATCCACGAACATGAGTTCTTCCAGACTCCAATCACTATTCTTTTGCATCGTCCGTTGAGATGGAGACCACATGTCCCAAGTTTCCGCTCTAAAACTTGGCATCATCAAACTACGCCTTTGTTTTGAATAGGCTTCTAGCGACCTCTAGCGGAAAAGAATATCACAAATTGTACCTTTAAAAGGGCACCTGCATTACACGTCATCAACTTCCATTTATGCATCTGACATAGTACAATAGCCCCTTGAAGAGCTTAATGCCTAGAGGTGCCAAAGAAGACCCTAATGCTTCCATGCTCTACTGAAACACTTACCTGAAAGAGGGAACCCAGCTTAAAGGCTGATTTATACTTCTGTAGCTTTTATACTTGCATAGCCTATAACAAAGCCTGATGTGCACCTCTTCAAAAATGTAACAACACGTCAATTCTACGCAGACTGCAAGCGCTGTGATTGGTCTGCTAGAACCCCTCCCTCAGGTTAAAAAACTGGCACAGAGCAATCAGAGAAGAGCGAGCGTTTTCAACTTACATAGGAATGAAAAAAATGCTCTGTTTCAGGGGACACATACAGTCAAACTACAACAAAAGTCGTTACCTATTTGCCGCATCTCTGCCACTTCTATTTGTAAGCTTCTCTGACAACGTACATGACAAGCTGCTTCTTCTTCGGCTTTTGCCTTGATACTCAACGTGATTGCACACACTGCCTCCTAGTGGTCTGCATGCACGTTGACGTGGACAACGACGCAGAAGTATAAATAGCCTGTGGTGCAGAGTCTCTGGCGTAGGTCTGACACAGAAGTATAAATCAGCCTTTAGGCCAGCCATAGCCTCCAGCTACAGGACAGGCATCTGCTTAGAGTCCCTGAAAACAGAGCTATTCAGGGGAGTTCACAGACATTATCCATAATACTCCTTCCATCTTAAGCTGAAGCCGGCCACAGATTAGATAACTCTACACATCCTCTCTCTGTCATATCAGCCTACTAGTCCCCCGGCCTTGGCCAAAGACTTGTAAAGTTCTTAGGGAGCAGCCCTCATGAAGGGAGCGTGGGAGGTAACACCTCTGCAGTCTAATACCCAGACTTAATGTGTTGGAGAGTGTGACAGATGAGAGAATGGATCACAACTCGTGATTTGATCTACCTCCACTCTGCTAGTGTGCACCACTCTGACCTTTGATTAGACTGAAAAGGGGTCTTTCTAGGGGTATATAACCCTGCTTTAACCCCCAGGCTGAATAAACTGGGGAGGGTGACAAATGAGAGTGTGGGTCGCTTTTGTGACCCTGTCCACCTCAACTCTAATCTGCCAGGCTATATGCCCTAAATACTTCTAGAGAGGAGAGAAAAAAGTACTTTGAGGAGATCTGTCAGGAAAATAGCCTCCAGCTCCATACTGGACCAGGAAAAAGTGGAAAGTGGGACTCCCTAATGTGATCTGGCTCACTTCTGTTCTTCTGTCAACCTTCTCATCTTGCGCTACTATCAGGGGAGAGTGTCGACATCATATATATCTACACTATCGCTCACTATGTTAGAGGGGCAACTGGCTAGAAAGTAGGATGCCTATAGGCATACAGATAACTTTCTACTATAATAGCTGCCCATCTCCATGCATGACCTTCTGCCTCAACAGGAGAAAAACTGAAAAATCTTTACTGCCAAATTAGTAGAAAAGAGCGTTGGCATGCTTCAGAACTCAAAACATTGGAGAGGGCAACCAATGAGAGAGTGGGACACTCATATTGTACACAGTCCACTTCCATTCTCAATACTGCCCCTTTGAAGAACCATTAGGGGAATGAGCTTGACACCTCAGTATAGATGTCTGGAAGAAACAGAGGGCTCACAGGAGAGGAACGTTTATGATCCAGCAGAAAGCATTCGTCTAATCTGCTGTGAACATACCCTTGTCAAACTCCTCTGCCAGCCTGTAGACTAAATCTCGAGGTGCAAACACTTGACTTCCATTGTCAACTTATCACAGTGAATACATCCAGTTCTCTCAAGAGCCAAATGCGTATGCCGCCAGTCCTAAACAAGTAACACACAGTTCATGTGCATTGTCGACCGTAATAAAAAACGAGAGTACTTTGATACACACTTCCTGAAGTGTTTAGAGTTTGCCAAACTGTTTTCTTTACAAAACAAATGAAAAAACACTTAGACAAACTTTTTTTTTCAGATGCACAAAGAAAGTGGCTTTCTTAAGACAATAAATTTGATGACGTGTAATGCAGTATGCAGGCACCCTTTTATATGCACGGGCGGTCCATCATAAGACTGCTGTCAGCCAATTCATAAGTTCACACTTACAAATAATCAGATAATAATAGTATGCGTTTTTGGTGTGCTGTCCAGGAAGAGGGCTCCGAGCTCGGTATTTGGCCCGAACCCAGAGTACTCTCCCCATATTTCTAGTTTAGGAAAGTAACCAGGCGAATGTGAGGAGACAGCGTGGCGGAGGGATGCTGAAAACTGTCAAAAAACATAGGTGAGTGCACTGCGTGTATAATATATATATATATATATATATATATATAGGTCTCCACTCATGCTGATTGGATAGACATGTTGATTGCTGATTGATGACTGCTGGTTGGAGTGATGTGATGATTAGTTAGATCATTTGAATGTGTTCCTCCCAAACTTTGTTAATAAAACATAATTAAGATTGCCATGTTCAGACAGCGGTTCTGCAGACATGCTCCTATAGCATCAACACCAACATCGAGTTCCCTCAAAATGAAGTTAAATTATGAAGAGAACTTATACATTACAAATTTTGTCTAAAATCATAATAAGTGGACCTCAGAGAAAGAAAAAAAATATATATATATATATCATCAGGTTATGAAACCTGAAAAAGTTTCCATCTGCTTGTTAAATCGTGACGTAAGGAATACAGTTTCTGGGTCCAAGAATACACTTAACTACAACCAACTTAGAATCACACATTTAAGCTAAGCTTTTAAAAACTCAAGGTGAACACTACAACTCACAGCATCTTTGGCCTGACATAAATATTTTAACAATCCATTAATCGCTGTCTGGCCATCTTGGATTTCGGTAGGAGATAAAGGTTAGGATTACAGCTTATAAAATGGGAATTTTTTGAGAGTTCCTACTTGTACTACATTACAGCTGTACCAACTGACCACTGTAGACTAATTTAGGTGTTGATAGTGTTGCCATAGAAATGCATAATTCCCATAATTTGACACAGAAACGGTCACACGTGACATCTGAATTAACAAGTGGATTAGTCCACTGTGAGTCAAATGGGGGGAACAAATGGAGAGCATTTTACCTGACAGCAACTTGGCCTAGAACTGGAGGCCTTCCAAAACATTCCCAAGCTACAGAAGAAGAAGAAAAAATACAACATCATAAATAATGTAAAAAATAATAAATAATAAACTATGAAAAAGAAACACCATGGCAGGTGCAGATTTTAATGTATGCCAGTTTTGATCAAATCCATTCTCCGGTTCTTCTTCGAAAAGCTTAGCCTACAGTATGTTACGTTTTCAATCCATGTTGCCAGATATGGGAGAATATGTTTTATGTGGATTTTCACAAATTGTTTTGTTTGAGAAAAACATGAAAATATGCAATTATCATTTACTTTTTGATAATTTGATTTAGTTGAGTTAGTTTGGCAACAACTGATTTTTTTTTTTTCATTATCAATATCTGGCAACAGTACATTGTTTATCCACTTGGGCAAGCAATTCATATACATCAGCCATTTGAACGTAAAAATATTTATTAGCTCAAAAGGGGAAATATTAATAATTAGTCATAACTCGTTATGATTAATTATAAATATTTCAATCAGTTAATCAAATTAACTTAAAGTAGCTGAATTAATATTACAATCAATTAATCAGTTCAGCCAGCGAACTGATCAACTCTTATAGAAAGGATATTTTCTGTGACCACAGAGTACCGCTTTCTTAGCATGTAGCTGTGATCGAATCGTTATCAGGGACATTGGTGTTATAAGCAGACCAGAAACAACTCGCAAGAGTGTGCACACAAGTTTTATTTACGTAACAGTCGGGGTGTTCGCCCCCAATATTTGCATATGCCAGCCCATGATCGAGGCATTACACAAGGGCAGAACGTCTGGATGTGCACAGCTGAATCATCAGACTAGGTAAGCAAGCAAGAACAATAGCGAAAAAGGGAAAATGGAGCAATAATAACTGACATGATCCATGGTAACATGATATTTTTAGTGATATTTGTAAATTGTCTTTCTAAATGTTTTGTTAGCATGTTGCTAATGTACTGTTAAATGTGGTTAAAGTTACCATCGTTTATTACTGTATTCACAGAGACAAGAGAGCCATCGCTATTTTCATTTTTAAACACTTGCAGTCTGTATAATGCATAAACACAACTTCATTCTTCATAAATCTCTCCAACAGTGTGTAATGTTAGCTTTAGCCACAGAGCATATAGCCTCAAACTCAGAATCAAATGTAAGCATCCAAATAAATACAATACTCACATGATCCGATCCATGCATGACGAACATCTTGTAAAGATCCATTTTGAGGGTTATATTAGCTATGTGAACTTTTTGTTTGCTGTTTAAGGCAAGCGCGAGCTCCAGGGCGGGGGAGCATGAGATTTAAAGGGGCCACAACCTATATATTAGTGCATAGTTAATGATGCCCCAAAATAGGCAGTTAAAAAAATTAATTTAAAAAACATCTATGGGGTATTTTGAGCTGAAACTTCACAGACACATTCAGGGGACACCTAGGACTTATATTACATCTTTTAAAAAGAAGTTCTAGGGCACCTTTAACAATTGCTGAACGAACCATCAGTTTCAATACTATAAAGCACCTTTGTTAAAAGGGTTTCGCAGTCTTAATACTAAATTGCCATCTAGTGTTCAAACAATACTTGCAAATGCCTTAGCTGTCCGGATCTGCAGGCTCATGAGAAAATCCTTGATGGTTTGGTCCGCTGGTTTTAATCAACATCTTCGGCGTTGATGGAGAAAATGAAGACAAACTTTGCACAGTTAATTTGCTCTTTTGTGGTTGCTGCAGTTGTGCATGGCTTGAAGTGAAATGGAGGCCTACCAGCCCGGCTTTGTACGGGCCTCGTTGTACCAACAGGAACAGAGCAAAGTCCATAAGCACTGAAACTAAACTCTACTGAGTGTGATTTTTGTGGGGGCTTTTGAACTCTCCATACAGTTGACACCTTCAAATCTTGGCTTGACCAATGAGAAAGGTGCCATTCTCTGGTGGGGGATTTCATTTGTTTGAAAGTGAGTTCATTTGTCTGGGTTTGTATGTTTGTGTCCATTTATACTCTGATAAATATAACAAACATACAATGCATTCTATGATATTCTGATGTCCACCAACATGTGAGTCATTAAACAAGGAGTAATTTTGAGTAATTAAACATCACCTAGATGAAATACGCTATCTCATAGTTCCAACTTTCAGGCATGCCTAACACTATACAACATACGAAAGAACAACATACAAACAGCAATAATAGACACGATGTACCGGGGAAATGCATGTTCATTCATTTAGACGAGGTTGTCAATGAATTAATGGCAAAGTGTCCAGTTTATAGACTATGTCTGGTTCTAGTGGCCTGTCTCCTAAGGGTCTTTGAAATGTGTGTAAAGAGCACATGGTGCAGATGGGGTGATAGCGCTCAGTGGGGGAGCCAGACCTTACGTGGCCTGCATGGGTGATTGCCTTTTACACTTGCGTTTGACCGCTCCAGACGCTACATGAAGAAGAAAAGAAGAAATCCATATTCCAACCAACCAATGAGAACCCAGAACAATGGCAAGGATTCAGATCAACAGGGCATAGGAGTCAAATCAGTTGTGGATTTACACACCTTAATCCCTCTGTAAATTAAACAGACAGAAAAAATAGTTAAAAAAAAAAAAACTGAATAATTTGAGGATAGTGACATATATTTCCAACATTATTATGTAAATAAACTTTGTTACACCTTAAATGGAAAGGAAATTTACGTTAATAAATAAATCCTTGCACTCATTTACTCAAAAGACAAGTATGCAGAACATACATAGCTTACTTTACAAACACTTAAGCATGGTGGTGTAAATGTCAAGATCTGGCTGTGGTTTGTCCTCTGTGCCTAGATGACTACATCTTGAAGGGAATTATGAATTCTGATGTATAGTTCTGGAAGAGTGGGCAAAAGCCATCAAAACAGATGCCAGAGACTGTTTAGTGGCAATGGGAGAAGTTTACACCACATAATTGCTAATCGAGGAAATCACCAGCTGTTTGCTGACATACATATTTTTGCACAAATTAAAAACAGAGTATTAAAGGCAATTTTATGGGAGAATGGGGCAATACTAAAGAATATTTTTGAAGCCAAAGACAAACAACTACTAACTAATTAACTTGTTTTACACAACAAAGGATTTTAAAACCAGTGCCTTTTTGTTGCTTGTCTTGACGTGCCTGGGAAATAAAATGAGAGATCATTGCAGCTTGATTTCCTCAGATCAAAGTACGACGATGAGGCATATTTATGTCGTTAATCCCAATAAACACTCTTCTACTTGTCAGGAATTAGATTTGAATTGACAAGAACAAGTACTGTGCCATTCATAGAATAATTTAACTCTTGGCTCAAGATATCAAAAGCTTTGTGGAGCTACAGAAATCTAAATATTCTGGAGGCCAAACATGTTTTTTATTCTTCTCTAGAAGAAGCTATGAGCCTGCAAAATCCCAGTATCCAACCTGTTCCCTTTGATTTGATACATATTCTATGAGCCTCTCAGCCTGTTCCCACAAAACCTCATCTGTGTTGACTCGGACTGAGGCAAGCTCCCCAGAGACATCTGCTGTTTCAAAGCTCATGCTTTACAGACGCCTCAACGCTGCTCAGAGCGACACTTAACACAACTCTCACGTCTCTCTCAATGTCTCCCACGAACACTCAGTTCTGATTTCAGTCGACCCAAATATTACTACCCAAGAGCTTTTACTCTTGCTCTTAGTCTTTTTCCATGTCTCATCTCTCTGACTCTCTCTCTCTCTCTCTCTTTAAGCAAGGCAACTCCTGCTATATAAAATAAATCCATCAATAAGTTTTCACTTATGCTTTTATTTAATTTGTAGATTGTAGAATTAAGTGATCCTTCAATATATCTTATTTCGAAGTAACATAAATGCTGTTCTGCATAAACTACATGCACGTCTAGGCCCATATAAAGTGTTTAGAGTTTTAAAAAGTTGTGGGACTAAACCACTTGGCTTTAATCAAACATTTTGCTATGCATAATTCATTTAAGTTTTGGAATAAAAGAAATCTTGTCTCTTGTGACCACCTCTTGTACAGTTAATGTTGCAGTATGATGCAGGAGCATATCAAAGCTTGAAGGAAGAACAATGCAATGCTTTTAGAGCAGTTTGAGTCGTATGGGGATAACATTTCTTCTTCTGACTCTGCATGTTTATGAAGAAGTTGACAATGAAAATTACAGTCCCAGGGAGGTTTACAGACAAAGATGGACTGGACACATAGGGAGCACCAGGACTATTGCCAATTTTTGCCATATAGATCATATAAGGAATAATATTCATCCAGTTATCATATAAACGTGATCAAGGCAGGTTCCCTTTCGTGGGAACTATCGACGCTACGTCAATGACGTGATGGGAACCCTCTGCATTTTGTGTTCGTGAAGCACCTCTGTATCCAACCAATGAGAAGATGTGACGTCAGAGGCGGGTGACGTCACGGACCAGGAAACTATAAAGCATACCCAGAAACAGAGAACGCCAGCTTCTGTTGTCTTCAGCAAGCGCTATCTGTATCTTGTCTGTCTTATTTACTGTTGTTTGTCCCTGCACATTGCATACACTCATCTCTTCGTCTGAGGACAAGAGTTTCACAGTCACAAAATAAGACAAATATATATATATATAAATGGCGGAAAAGCAGCAAAACTTTACTAAGTGTGTTCCTCCCTGTCCGCGCTTCATTACGGACGGGGATACACACGATATGTGTGTAAAATGCCTGGGAGTTGAGCACGCACAGGCAGCTCTCGAGGGAGCTGTCTGTGTGCACTGCGAGCGGCTCACTCTCAGAGTGCTGCGTTCACGCCGGGCGCTCTTTGAGGAGGGCGCCGCGGCGAGTGTTCCCCGCGGGTCCGGTCCCGCTGCTGCTGAGGCACAGCGAAGGCTGCACTCGTGGGGTTCACAAATGGATTTAGCAGAGGGGGGAGAGACGGGTCCTGCCCTATCACTCCCCTTACCTGCTGAACCCAGTGTCTCTCCTCTGGTGGCGGAAGCACGCGCTGCGGTTTCTTCCCCCCGGAGAGAGACACCGGCACTCAACATGTCTTCCTCCGAGGAGGTTGATGTGGAGGGTGCCGAAGAAGGAGATGAGGGACCGCCATCCTCATCTCCAGCGCACGAGGAGCTTTTGGAGGTAGTGACCAGGGCAGTTGAAAAGTTAAACATAGACTGGCCCGTAGAAAAAAGGGAAAATCAACCTAAAAGCAAGCTTGATGAAAGATTTCTTCCAACGCGGTCACTACCCCAGCGCCGGGGTCTGCCGTTCTTTCCCGACCTCCACACCGAGGTGTCGAGGTCGTGGAAGAGACCAGTTCAATACCGTGTTTACAGCCCCCAAACATCATTATACAGTAACGTCATGGGGCTGAAACACCACGGCTATGGGGCGATGCCTCGGGTGGAAGAGACGCTCGCGAGCTATCTCTCTCCCGAGTCTGCATCGTCCCTTAAGACCCCGACGTTGCCCACTAAGCCATTAAAAACAACCTCCAGCTTAGTGGGCAAGGCTTATTCGGCGGCAGGTCAAGCGGCGGCATGCCTGCATACTATGTCTATCTTGCAGGCATACCAAGCCGACCTGCTGGGGGAAATAGATGAGAGTGGGGAAGCATCATTTGAAGCCATTCAGGAACTTAGAAAGGCAACAGATCTAGCTCTCCGGGCCACCAAGGAGACGGCCAAATCAATCGGCCGCTCTATGGCAGCCCTGGTGGCCACGGAGAGGCATCTATGGCTTAATTTATCCGACATCAAAGAAAAGGATAAAAACGTCCTGATGGACGCGCCGCTGTCTCCTGCTGGCCTGTTCGGCGACGCAGTGACATCTGTCGTCGACAGGTTTCAGGAGACACGCAAACAGTCAGCGGCGTTCCAAAAGCTTCTCCCCCGTCGCTCTCATCCCCCCGAGACTACTGGGCGGGAGCAGTCTCAGCCGATAGCCAGCTCCTCGGCGCACAGGGCGCAGCAGAAAGCCAGTGTGGCCACCCGGGCTCCCCCGCAGAAAGCTTGGGGACCGGGGCGGTCAGCACAGGCGAAGCCTTCCGGGGGTAGGACGGATCTGAGGACCGTCATTATCTCCCGGAAGGCTTCCAAGAAAAGGTCCTGACGCCAATCATTTGGGACCTTTGAGGGCAGTCCCCTCCGGGGTAATTCAATTATCATCTCGGGCGCCCAATCTACCCCGGTGCCCTCAGGGGGCCGTCCTGCCAACCCTGCCACCCAGCGTGCGTCAGGGCGCAGCGGTCTCCACCGATCCTCCGAGGGGGATCGGTCAGCGCTCGATTCGTTTGTCTGCCGGTGCGCCGCGCCAGATGAACGAGCCAAGTGCTCAAAAAACACCAGAGACCAGTCTCGAGAGACTGGTTCCCTTAGTAGAATATATGGAAGAATGGAAACGTCTCCCGAACATTTCGAAATGGGTGCTGCTCATGATACAACAGGGTTACAGAATTCAGTTCGGTTCTCGACCGCCCAAGTTCAATGGGGTTCTCCACACAGTGGTAGCCCCAGAGCAGTCTCTGGTGATGGAACAAGAAGTTACGACGCTTTTGCAAAAAGGAGCTATAGAGAGGGTTCCTCCTCCCAGCAAAATGTCAGGCTTTTACAGCCGCTACTTCATTGTTCCAAAGAAGGATGGAGGGTTGCGTCCGATCATAGATTTACGTGTGTTAAATCGATCTGTAAAAAAGTTGAAGTTCAAAATGCTCACACTCAAACAGATTATCCCACAGATCAGGTCCGAGGACTGGTTTGTGGCAATAGATCTGAAAGACGCCTATTTCCATGTATCCATCCATCCTTCTCACAGGAAGTTCCTCAGGTTCGCTTTCAGGGGCGAAGCTTACCAATACAGGGTCCTTCCTTTCGGCCTATCTCTATCACCCCGCACGTTCACGAAGTGCGTGGATGCAGCGCTGGCTCCGCTGAGACTCCAGGGCATCCGCGTACTGAACTATATCGACGATTGGTTGATACTAGCTCAAACAGAGCGACTAGCAGTTCAACATCGAGATGTTGTTCTGTCACACATAAAGAAGCTTGGGTTGAGACTCAATGCCAAAAAGAGTGTGCTGGTCCCGAGTCAGGTTGCGAATTATCTAGGTGTAATCTGGGATTCCACCACGATGCAGGCGCAATTGACTCCTGCTCGTGTGAATGCCATTCTCGGGGCCGTGAATGGGGTGAAGTTAGGCCAGTCACTCACTGTAAAACAGTTTCAGAGACTGCTGGGTCTGATGGCAGCTGCGTCCAACGTTATTACTATTGGCCTTCTGCACATGAGACCCTTACAGTGGTGGCTCAGGACCAAGGGGTTTTCCCCGAGGGGAAATCCTTTTCGCATGATCAAAGTCACGCGGCGATGCCTTCGTGCTCTGGTCATGTGGAAAAAGCCTTGGTTCCTGTCCCAAGGACCCGTGATGGGAACTCCTCGTCGTCGCGTAATGCTAACGACAGATGCTTCCCTCACGGGCTGGGGGGCGATCATGAGTGGTCGCTCAGCTCAGGGTCTCTGGGAGGACCACCAGCTCTCCTGGCACATAAATCGGCTGGAGATGATGGCGGTGTTTCTAGCTCTAAAACACTTCCTCCCAGACCTGAGGGGAAACCATGTGTTGGTCCGCACGGACAACACTACGGTGGTCTCATATATCAACCACCAGGGGGGCTTGCGGTCTCGCCTGCTATGCAATTTGGTCAGCCGCATCCTCCTGTGGGCCCAGGGAAAACTCCTTTCACTGAAAGCGGCATATATTCCCGGGCGGTTGAATGTGGGAGCAGACGCCCTGTCGAGGCAGGGCGCGAGGCCGGGGGAATGGAAACTCCACACCGAGGTGGTGGAGTTGATATGGAAAGTCTACGGACGAGCTCAAGTCGATCTATTTGCCACAGAGGAGTCAATTCAGTGCCCTCTGTGGTACTCTCTGTAGCACCCAGCACCCCTAGGGCTGGATGCTATGCTACAGACGTGGCCGAGGCTACGTCTGTACGCATTCCCCCGAGTCTCGTTGCTCCCGGGAGTTCTGGACAAGGTTCGCCAGGAAAGGGCCGACATAATACTGGTGGCTCCTTACTGGCCGACAAGAATATGGTTTGCGGACCTAATATCTCTCCTTCACGGCTCTCCAATGGAGCTTCCTCTCAGACAGGACCTCTTGTCTCAAGCAGGCGGCACGATTCTCCATCCCCGCCCAGAAATGTGGAAGCTATGGGCCTGGCCTCTGAGGGGGCAAGGCTCATAGAATCTGGTCTCCCAACCGAGGTTGTGGAGACCATCCTTCAATCCAGAGCTCCCTCCACGAGGAAGCTGTATATGTACAAGTGGAAACTGTTCGCCACATGGTGTGGCCAGCGTAATATGGACCCCGTCCACTCTCCTATTAGCTGTGTGCTACAATTCCTTCAGGAAAAATTTTCAGAAGGCTTAACCCCTTCAACATTGAAGGTATATATTGCAGCCATCTCGGCTTATCATAACCCTGTAGGGGGCTCCTCGGTGGGTCGAGACCCCCTAGTCATACGCTTCCTCCGTGGTGCACTGAGGTTGAGGCCTGCGGTGCGCACAAAAACTCCGACCTGGGACTTATCTATTGTGCTCCAAGGGTTAGCTGAGGCTCCCTTCGAACCAATAGAAGAAGTGTCAGATAAATTTCTAACACTAAAAACAGTCTTTCTGTTGGCAATTTCTTCCTTGAAAAGGATTGGTGATTTGCAAGCACTGTCAGTTGCTCCATCATGCTTAGAATTTACGCCTGGTATGATCAAGGCTTTCTTACATACTAGACCGGGCTACGTGCCAAAGGTCCCCACTAGAGTCCCAGGTCCCATTGTAATGGAGGCTTTCTGTCCTCCACCATTTGAAAATCAGGATCAGGAAAAACGTAATCTGCTTTGCCCTGTGAGGGCGCTGGATGCCTACACCCACAGAGCTGCCCTGTGGAGAAAAACAGATCAATTATTTGTATGTTACGGGTCCCCTAGAAGAGGGGGCCCAGCATCCAAGCAGAGGATGAGCAAGTGGGTGGTCGAGGCCATCTCACTTGCATATAAAGCAGTGGGACAGCCATGTCCCTTAGCCGTTAGAGCTCATTCTACAAGAGGTATGGCCGCTTCTAAAGCTCTTCTGTCAGGAGTGTCTCTGGACGACATATGTGGTGCAGCTGGATGGTCATCCCAGCACACTTTCATCAGATTTTATAATCTTAATATAAGTTCTACTCCAGGTTCCTTGGTCTTGCAAGATAGCAGCCAGGCACTTGAAGATACGGCGTAGTTGGGACAGCGTTCCCATCACGTCATTGACGTAGCGTCGATAGTTCCCACGAAAGGGAACGTCTCGGGTTACGAGTGTAACCCCTGTTCCCTGAGTAAGGGAACGAGACGCTACGTCGCGTTGCCGTACCTCCTTCATACCTGGAGCGCTTTGCTTCAGACATATTCCAGAAGCTGGCGTTCTCTGTTTCTGGGTATGCTTTATAGTTTCCTGGTCCGTGACGTCACCCGCCTCTGACGTCACATCTTCTCATTGGTTGGATACAGAGGTGCTTCACGAACACAAAATGCAGAGGGTTCCCATCACGTCATTGACGTAGCGTCTCGTTCCCTTACTCAGGGAACAGGGGTTACACTCGTAACCCGAGACGTTTTTGCATCATCCTAAGGGGTTTACTTTGTGATAATGACAAACTGGCTATACATTATCACACTTATTACATGGCTTCTTTCATACTTACTTTTAATATTATTCTGCAATCAACATTTTTATGCACTACTTAGCTAACATATTTAGCTACAATTATGAAATAAATGTTTTTTCGCTAGTTCATGTTGGCCACAATTATTGGCACCCAATTATTGCAATGTCCTTTTCCCAAGATAACAGCTCTAAGTCTTCTTCTAAAATGCCTGATGAGTTTGGAGAACACCTGACAAGATATCAGAGACCATTCCTTCATACAGAATCTCTCCAGATCCTTCAGATTCCAGCTCCATGTTGGTGCTTCTTCTTTTCAGTTCACTCCACTCATTTTCTTTACGGTTCAGGTCAGGGGACTGGGATGGCCATGGCAGAGGCTTCATTTTGTGCTCAGTGACACATTTTTGTGTTGGTTTCGATGTTTGTTTGGATAAGATTTCTAGCAGAAGCAGTCAGGTTTTGATTTTTATATGTTAAATTTGATAGAATCCATGATACCATTCATCTGAACAAGATGTCCAGGACCTCCAGCAGAAAAATAGGCCCACAACATTAAAGATCCAGCAGTATATATACCACAGAATCAGGTCCCTTTTGAAGTTCCAGTCTTGTCTGACAACTGAATATGCTGGAGATTGCTTCTGGATGAGAGCTGAGGATTTTTCTTGAAACCCTCCCAAACAACTTGTAAGGATGTAAGTGCTGTTTGATCATTTTTTTAGGCTTTCTGAGACTCAAGACTCAACTAATCTCTGCAATTATCCAGCTGTGATCCTTGGAGAGTCTTTGTCCACTCAAACTTTCCTCCTTACCGCTCATTTGGACGATTTAGACACACGTCCTCTTTCAGGCAGATTTGTAACATCTTTAGTTGATTGGAACTTCTTAATAAATGCCCTGATGGTGGAAATGGGGATTTTCAATGCATTAGCTTTTTTCTTATAACCATTTTCTATTTTGTGAAGCTCAAAAATCTTTTGCTGCACATCAGAACTATATATTTTGGTTTTTCTCATTGTGATGAATGATTAAGGGAATTTGGTCTTTATGTTTACACATATTTGTACTCCTGTGGAACAGGAAGTCATGGCTGGACAATTTCATGCTCCTAGTCACCCTGGTGTGCTAAAAAATGTAAATATAAATCGGAATATACTCCAGAGATATTTTACTCATAAGAATTTCTAGGGATGCCAATAATTGGGGCAAACATGTATTGGAGAAAAACATTTATTTCATAATGTGAGTTCCTCCCCACTTTCAATTGTTTTACTTCAATGAAAGGTTAGAATTTTGTGATCAGTGAAGCAGTGTATTCCTGAAGCAGTGTTTTGAAATTGGCCATCACTAAATAAGTCGTTATTTAGTTTTTTTGGCACACCAAAAATATTCTTGTCAGTTTATAATATTAATATTGAACCACTGTACTCACATGAACCGATTTAAATATGTTTTTAGTACCTTTATGGATCTTGAGAGAGGAAATGTCATTGCTCCCTATGAAGGCCTCATGGAGCTATCGGATTTCAACTAAAATATTTTAATTTGTGTTCCGAAGATTAACGAAGGTTTTATGGGTGTGGAACGGCATGAGGGTGAGTAATAAATGACAGAATTTTCATTTTTGGGTGAACTAACCCTTTAAGCGAGTTATTTGCAGTATTCCATTCAGTTATCATGGATCTATGTGCAAGCCAGAGAAAGTTTGAATTTAAAGTTCAAAGTAAAGTGGTCTTGCCACTTAATGTGTTTTGATTGAAATGTGTATTGTTTGGATTTAAATTGTTTTTTTCAAATTCTCTAGGCATGATTGTTTATATTTCCAGTTCTGGTTTGAATTTAAAAATTAAAATCAATAATAACAATTAAGTAGTTGTGGTCTTGTTTTTAGATAATTTAGTGTGACAACTTACCCGCCGATGGGGCAAATTGTCACAAGTGCACATTCTCTATTCAACAGTCCACAACTCTGTAATGAGATAAGATATGAAAATGTAATGAATACAACATATGTGCCCAAGACTTCCTTCTTTCATTTGGTATGACATTTATACCATTGTGATGTATGGTGTTCAGTAAATGTTAGACAGTGTGAAAAGTGTGACAACTTACCCTGCTCTGCCCTAATACTTTTTTTTTTTTTTTTTTGTATATGGAAGAATTGTGATAAGAAACAATAAAATAGCACGCGCATGTTGCCATGAACAAATAGTGAAATATATAGTTTAGCAGCAAATATATATTATATAATATATATATATATATATATATAAAAAACATACCACAAATTGAATTTCACAATTAACCAATCAGAATAGTATGCTGTGGGTAATTATATGCTGTCGGTTGTGACGGGTCGGCATAGATCCCGTTTCGCCCCTGTTTACAAGATCAATCCCTCTGACATTACTGATGGATTATTTAATACTATACTAATGTGAAAGTAAATGTTTTATTTAGGGGTGAAAAATGACTGTTTTCAGCCTCCACATCAGCATTCGATTTGTTCACTATTATTGATGGTTTGTTCCAAACAGAGATTTGTAACACATGCCATGTTCAACCACCGTTTTTCTCCACCTCAGGCTGTTGTCACACATGTAGGGTACTTACGTGAAGACTGAATGCTCAGAATGCTACAACCACTCATTTCATAAAGGTCACTAATGTTTGTCATCAATCTGTCCATGTCTGTTTCATGAAAGCCTCACTTTAGATTTCTGATGTTCCCGTAAATCTCTTCACTGCTCTCGTTTGCCCTTACACCAGACATATGATGATCCTGCGATGTTATGAGATATGAAATTAGATATTCCATCCGCAGGGGTCAGTTTAAGGTAACCACATATTACAGCTTTCCATCTCACACATATACTGTACGTTTGCGCTGAAACAGAATCAGGTTTCGTTGTAATCAGGAATAGTTTTGTGTGGGATTGTGTTTTGTTGAATACATGTGGAAAACACTTATATGATGCTGTCTTGCAAATGTGTGCAGACTAGTTGCAAATCATTACCGCCGGAAACTCTGTTGCTATGGCAGCATCACCATGGCGACAGTAATTTAACAGTTTTCGAGCATTAAGCTGGCAGCGACCCTGCAGCTGATGTCTGAGTGTTATGAACCACAAAGCAACAAATTTCAGAGAAAGAACATTCACACCGATATCGTTCATCTCCTCAGGACGTCTGCGATGGACTTAGATGCATTCTCTCCGATTAATCCTGGGAATCCTGCAGCGTGTCAGAACCATCAATCTCCCACATACTGTGTGCGTGGGATTGATGGCTCATTGCCGGGTTGTATCGGAGAGAACTGGAGGAGCCTGGCTCCAATTATCCCACAGATCTCAAAACAGCTGCATGTTGATGAGATGAGTTTCACCTGTCACCTTCTGTTTGACATCACCTGACAGGTAAACTCATTTAGCAAGAGAGCAAACAGTTGATGCGATGGGCCTGTGGGTCTACATTTCGTTCATCATGATATGTCTGACTTGGCTGAATAATCGTCTCTGTTTTCACTGTATCTGATTATGGGAACCAATAACGTTTATGCTAAGTTCTAGGCCATTTCCTGGATGAGGCCTGTATTTGGAGCAAATTACTGTCAGTGCTGGTTCTAGGATGAAAATAGTCTTTTGTTATTGTTATGTTAACAGAAGTCTGGAGAAAAAACAGTGTCTTGTGTTTATTTTATCGCTGTGACTCTTAAGTGCAGTTATAAACAGCACTAACCACATACAGAGAGGCTGTTTGACACCATTAATCTGATGAAATGACAAAAAATGAAACTGATAAGAGCATGTATTGGTATTTTTGCTGTATTTTATACGACTGACTATCAGGCACTTGTGACATTGGATTTTTTTCATTAGTAGCAAGCTGGTCAACACAAAAGTGTACAGTGCACGCTCAAAGCTGAAGCATATTATTAAACTGAGAATCACATTTCGTCCACAGTAACAATCAATTACGGCAACAAGAATTATGCAAATATAATAAAATTAATTAATTTTAAAAATCAAGGGACAAAATACTTTTAAAATAATACACTTTTTATAATTATGTGTAATATTAATTTATTTGTTTTTGCTTTTTTGCACTCTTGTTAGATGTTGCTCTAACACTTAAAATAATAATAATAAAAAAAAAATAAAAAAAATAACTGTAAATGTCATTGGTGGTGTACCAGATGAAGTGGACAAGGGTTTCTCAGGCACTTAACAAATTCAAACAATTAAAAAATTGGGTCCCACCTTATATTAGGTTGCCGTAACTACTTAATATACTATATCTCACTCATCTACTATACTTACATCAATAGTGTGTTCATGTTGTATTGTAAAACACTTTTTCTGCTATTGTTGTTGGATACAGGTAAAGTTAGGGACAGGTTTGGTGGTATTGGTAGGTTTAAGGGTGGGTTAAGGTGTAAGGGATGGGTCAACAGTGTAATTATAAATGTTATAACAGAAATGAATTACATGTGTAATTACATTCAGTTTTTTTTTGTTTTTTTTTTTTAAATACACTGCCTATTAAAATCCAAACACCAGGCCAGGCAAATACTTAAGAGTCTCTGGATGGATCATTATTACAGTGATTATTATTTTTCTAGCATGCTATATGTTTGGCAACGGTTCTTTTAACACTAAAAGATGGAGTATGTAGTTTTCATTTCTTAAACAACCATGTAGGAAGATGTATCATGGCCATATTCCAGGATGAAAATGTCAAGATTCATCAGGCTCAAACTGTGAAAGAACTGGTGGGAGGAAGCTTGAAGAATCATTTTCACACATGAATTGGCACTGACCTTAACCTCAGTGTAAGTTTTTGGGATGTGCTGGAGTAGACTTTACAGAGTGCTCACCACTTGCATTGTCAATACAAGATCTTGACCAAAAAAATGATGCACCACTTGATGGAAATAAATGTTGTGATGTTATTTCCATCAAGAGGTGCATCGATATTTGGTCAAGATCTTGTATTGACAATGCAAGAGGTGAGCACTCTGTAAAGTCTACTCCAGCACATCCCAAAAACTTACACTGAGGTTAAGGTCTGGACTCAGAGGTGCCAAATAATGTGTGAAAATGATTCTTCATGCTTTCTGAACCATTCTTTCACAGTTTTAACCCTGGTGAATCTTGATATTGTCTTCCTGAAATATGGCTATGATGTGTCTTCCTACATGTTTGTTTAAGAAATGAAAAGCTACACTCCATCTTTAAGGTTTAAAAGAACTGTTGCCAAACATGCTACAAAACATAATAATCACTGTAATAATGATTTTTTTTTTAGCCGGTCAGTCTATAAATACAATGTAAAAACATGTATGTACACAATAAGTGCATTGTATCGAATGATTAATTTAAATGTAAGTACATAGTAGTTAAGGCCACCTAATATAAAGTGGGACCAAAAATTGCAAAATAAATCATTTTATGGTATTTAATAAACTGTTTGGTTATAGAATGGTGAAGTTTATATGGAGATTTATGTGACTATTTTTTTTTTTTTTTTTACTTTTAATTTCTTCCCCTGTGTGCATTTTATGGATAAGTATTTTTTTCCCCCCACTTTCATGGTATGTAGATGGGAAAAGGCTAGAGTCCATTACTGGACACGAGAAGAGAGTTTATGGAAATAATTATGCATCTGTTCTAATATTAAACTCATAAATGCACTTTAATGGTCTCTGTTTGCAGAATACATTTTCATTGCACACTGTTTCCTATCAACAAAGCCTGTAAGAAATTTCTGGCAGGCGTGGGGACTTTGCATAAACAACATTTTTGAGTCCATCGGCACCTTCTGTGACAAAACGCTGCTGTCAGATATCACATCTGGAACACTGTACTTCCTTTAGGTGTTGTATACCCTTGGATGCATCAACATAAGCCTCGTCACTTTGATGTTGACCGAAAGCAACATCCGTGAGTCCACAGCTGCAAAAAGGCAGGAAACAAGCGGCACCTCTCATGCACTGGGTCTCCTGTGTGGCTGTTACCATAGAGACACTCAGATGACAATTCATCCGCATCTAATTTCCTTCAACTTCAAGATGGTCGAGATGCTCCCTTAAGCAAACTGGTGGGAGATGAAACTCTGGAATCTCAAGGGTCAGAACACCCACTTCTTGGAGCTCTAACGGAACTTGGGTCAGGATGAGTCTGTTCTCATGTCTTCACAGTGAGAACAGCGAGAAAGATGAGCCTTCATACCCCCGAAAAAAAAAAAAAACTAGTAAAAATAAATAAATAAATAAAAATGCTTTGAGATATGGGATATTAAGATATATTAAGCATTGATTTGGGGTCTTGGTAAACTTAAAATGCTTCAAACAATCTTTATAAATAAAATATTACATTGTAAAAAATGTTTCATTATGCATTATTTTCAATTGGTAAAATTTCTCTGACTGATAATAAGCAACACAAGAGGTTACATGGGGGCCACCAGAGGGCCCCAGGGGTTCAGACTTTGGTAATAATAACTAATAAATAATATAAAGTTTGCTTGTGCTAGTTATGTGTTAAAATCTAAAAATCTGCTTAGGGCCCCCGAAATGCTAGGGTCGGCCCTAGCATTATCATATTCTGTGTGTGACTTATTGACTTTGCTGACCCTGCTGCGTGGGGCTGTTTTCTTCATCCCGCTCCCCCTGAATTTCTGACCATTATCACCTACTTCCGCAACGTGTGTGTTCCAGTCCTGCAGTCCCGCACACACAAACATTGTTACATCTTGTAGTAATTATGGGGGGAAAAAAATGCACAAACATTAGGGCTATGCTAAAATTTCAGAATAACAGAGATAAAACATTGCATTTAATTAAACTGACCACAAGATAAAGTAACACTGTAAACGGTTTCCGTTGTTTTCACAGTATTATACTGTATTGTCAACAGTTCCCTACTGTAGAATCTGAGTACAGCATATTACTGTAGATTTTGTCGTTTTCACAGCTTGTTACTGTATTCTTAACAGTTTCCAACTGTATAAGCTGTGTACAGTATGTTACTGTAGATTTTCAATGCATTCTGGGAAAATATTAGCCTACTGTATATCTAAATACAGTAGGCTACTAAATGACCGCGAAAAACAACCACACACATCCTCACGCATGACAGACTCATCATGAAGATGAAAGCCCAACAGCATGGTAGGTTAACTTTTCTCTTTTTTTCACTTTATGTTTTACTTTGATGTTATTTCCAAGATATAAAGCTACGTTTTAGTTAATATATTTCCATAAAAATACATGAGTAAGCGTTCATTTTCTGGCATTTTCCTCCTGCAGCGTGGTGAAGATTAAAGTCCGAGGACGGAGTAGCCTATGTGAAATTGGTAGGTGGGTATACTTTAAAACACATGTAATTGTCTTATCTGTTTTTATACAAATTTTATTTGCAAGGTATAAATACGTTTGAGTTAATAAATATCCGTAAAAACATCGAAGCGGGTGCTCATTTCCCTGTCAAGCCGCACTAACTAGAATTTTCCTCCCACAGCGGCGCTGGCACAGACCGGCTGAACTAACGTGAGACAGGCGGGAAGAGTCGTTGTGAAGATGAAAAGCATTCGTGAAAATGGTAGGTCAACTTTAAAATGCATGTAATCACATTTTTTGTTTTGTACCAATGTTGTTTGCAACTTCAAGGTATAAATACTTTTGGTGCTGGCGCTCATTTCCCAGTTAAGCCGTGCTGACAGCATTTTTTTCCTGCAGCAGCGCTAGCAGACGGGCTGAACCATCGTGAGATGGGGGGGGGGGAGTCGTCACAATAAAGAAGACCATTTTCTTTATGGCATGTGGTTTTATGTATGTAAGATGATATGTATTCACTGGTTATTGTTGTATACTGCTACTAATTAAGTACTTTAACTCTTCAAACTTTATTTTTATATTTCCAACATTTATTTTCCACTGGCACAATGTGTTATTGTGATTTTAGTGGTATGAATTTAATTGTATTTTGTTAATTGATTAAATTAATATGCTGGTAAATTTCTGTATTTAAGTTCAGAAATGTAAAAGATGAAACCTAAATAAAGTTGATCTGAAGCAATAATTTGTGTTATTGAATATATAACAGTTAACTTAAAATAAATAAAAATTAAAAAATTAAAATAAAGTACAGCATAATGATGTACTTTATTTTACAGTATGATTAAAACTACTGTAGTTATTTTTGCGGTAATTTTACTGTGGTATTAAATACAGCAACTACTGGATAATTGTTGTCAGTAAGTTACTGTTAATTTGACAATAAACATTTGACAGTGAATGCTAGCATCACAAATGGTACACAATCAGCCAGCTTTTTGCAATCTTATAAAACTCTATTAACTGTTAAGACAATACAACATAACTAGTGGAGCCTAAACACTTAAAACATAATTTTACAAAATGTTTCATCATAGAAGAGGTAATTTCAAGTCACTGCACAGTATGTATGAATTTAGCATTTCAATGTATTTTTGCATAAATTAATAGATAAATTAAATAATGTGTAATTGCTTAAGATATTTTTCTATTATTACTGCTACTACTCACACATCATTGGGATCCTGGAACCCAGACATAAAGGCAAATAAGTCAATCTCAACAAAGCAAGAGGATTAATTCATGCTTTTTTTTTGTGTGTGTGTACATGAGTCAGTGATGTGTGTGGGTGTATCTACAGAGTGTTGTTGGACTGAAACAGCCAGGAGGATTATTGTTGAGGATGTGTTTGTGTGTTTAACTTGGTTTTCAGGGTTGTGTCAAGAGCCTTAGGGGAAGACGACACCAATGATGTACACTCAACACCCCCAATTTAGAACCCTTGCACCCTGAAGATCACAAAAACAAAATAGACAGTTTGGGAAAATATTACAAAGGTCAACCATCTGTAAATATTTAGAAATAACAAAATGTGTGACAACTGACAGAGACAATATATAGTCTATTTTTAAAACTGTGCAAGTTTTAGGCCTCAAAGGAGAAATGATTGCATGAAATGATTGTGGTAGGACCAAAATGTTTCTTTTCAGCATTTTTTTTTTTTTTCCACACCTCAGGGTTAGGTGTCTATCTATTTATTTTCCAGCCTTAGATCACCTTGGAGATGCTGCTATCTTATATAAAAAGGCATTAAAGTCAACGTGAAATCAAAAGTGACAGTTCTTATATTTTATGGAATATCGCTGTATTTATTATGATTTATCTGTGCACATCATGTGCTTTTGTAAACTTTAATCAAAATATCTTCCCCTCCTACTTGCGGCTTCTCTTCTCTGATTATGTGTTTACTGGTGCAAGGGTGGGACAACCTGTCACTCACATACTGTAAGATCACAGCAAAAGCAAACCACAACCATCCATTCAATTTTCAATGGACAAAATCAAGTCCCACCTTACTTTTTTTCTTGTTCGAGAAGTAATTTCACTCATATAGGGAAGAAAACAATATAGGGAAGAAAATACTATCCCAGCATCTGTTTCATGTCGACTTTAAAGAGAATGTGTATAAGGAGAGAAGTAAAGCAGCAGAAGTAAACCTCCCCCTGATGGTGATAAGAGGCAGTGGATTGTACGGATTGATGGTGACCTACAGCAGAACCCTGTTCCTGGAGGCACACCAGCAGTGCAGAGTTTAGATGTCTTTCTTATCTGACCCATCTATTTCTGGTCTTGGAGTCTCTACAAACAAGCTGTTGATAATGGGGGGTGTTCCTCATCCTCTGGCTCAACAATGTCTCTATTGAGAAGTGTGAGATTGTGAAGCTGGAACCTCTAGCTACATATTTGCTAATTTGGATATGCAATGAGGGACATGATGAAAAGCAAAGACAGGTGAAGGTGGGCACAGTGGTCAGCTGCTTCATAAAGATAAACAAAATAAGGCCACAGAATTGAGATGGCAGAGATGGCAGTAGGATGTGGGGTTCACCGCCTGTAAATGCATTAATTCATTGCTTAACTGAAAATGTATGTACAGTATTCACATTGGCTACATTTGTCTAGTGTGTATTCATGCATAGCATGAATATGCATGGCATATGACAATACAATTAAATTACATTTTGATTGTTTTACTAAAACACAATTTTCAGTAAGAAAATATGTAACATAATTAGGTTTTGGTCAGCATTTATCATTGTTATTGTGCGTAAGGGTTTATGTGTTAGGGTGGGCTAGCAATGCAATTCATTCTGGGGTAATCTTATTTTTTAAAGGATTAGTTCACTTTAAAATGAAAATTACCCCATGATTTACTCACCCTTAAGCCATTCTAGGTGTATATGACTTCTTTCAGACAAATACAATCAGAGTTAAATTAATAATCACCCTGATGCTCCTAAACTTTATAATAGCAGTGCATGGAAACTACCTGTTTGAAAAAAGTGCATCAATCTATCATAAACGTACTCCACATGGCTCCGGGGGTTAATAAAGGCCTTCTGAAGTGAAGCAAAGTGTTTTTGTTAGAAAAATACCCATATTTATCCATATAAGTCACACTTGTTTCGTAAGTTGAATATGGAAGACGTAGGGTGTAGCATAAGATTTTGAACAGAGAGAGGCGTTACACTTTCTCCCTAAGTTGAATACGGAAGGCGGTCTGGCGGAAGCTAGTCATTTATCTTTATAACGTTAAATATGGATATTTTTCTACAAAAAAACATCGCTTCACTTCAAAAAGCCTTTATTAACCCCCCGAGGCCATGTGGAGTACGTTTATGATCATCACATTCATTGTAATTCAAGCTATACACCAATGTTAAAGGTTACGAAGAACATGTTTTTAAAAGATGTAATATAAGTCTAAGGTGTCCCCTGAATGTGTCTGTGAATGTGTCAGCTCAAAATACCCCATAGTTTTTTTGTTTTTATTAATTTTTTTAACTGCCTATTTTGGGGCATCATTATAAATGCGTCGATTCAGGGTGTGTGGCCCCTTTAATTCTTGTGCTCCACGCCCCAAGAGCTCGCGCTTGCCTTAAACAACATAAAAAAAGTTCACACAGCTAATATAACCCTCAAAATGGATCTTTACAAAGTGTTCGTCATGCAGCATGTCTAATCGCATAAGTACGGTATTTATTTGAATGTTTACATTTGATTCTGAATGAGTTTGATAGTGCTCCGTGGCTAAAGCTAACATTATACACTGTTGGAGAGATTTATAAAGAATGAAGTTGTGTTTATGAATTATACAGACTGCAAGTGTTTAAAAAATGAAAATAATGACAGTCTTGTCTCCGTGAATACAGTAATAAACGATGGTAACTTTAACCACATTTAACAGTACATTAGCAACATGCTAATGAAACATTTAGAAAGACAATTTACAAACACCACTAAAAATATCATGATATCATGGATCATGTCAGTTATTATTGCTCCATCTGCCATTTTTTGCTATTGTTCTTGCTTGCTTACCTAGTCTGATGATTCAGCTGTGCAGATCCAGACGTTAATACTGCCTGCCCTTGTCTAATGCTTTGAACATGAGCTGGCATATGCAAAATTTGTGGGCGTACATATTAATGATCCCAACTGTTATGCTGAGATTCGCCTGCTCTTCAGAGGTCTTTTAAACAAATGAGATTTATATAAGGAGGATGAAACAATGGAGTTTGAGACTCACTGCATGTCATTTCCATATACTGAACTCTTGTTATTCAACTATGCCAAGGTAAATTCAGTTTTTGAATCTAGGGCACCTTTAAGTTTTAAAATATTTATTTCAGACATCTTTTAGTGACAAGGAGAAAATAAATTACGATGACATTTGATCACATTCCAACTCTGATGACTGCTTCAACCAGCCAGAAACAGCTACAAACTGTATATCATCTTTTAGCTTAGGATATTTTTATTTTTTTCAAATGAAACAATCGATCAAAGCGTGCTAGCATTTTCTGAGGATGTCGATGGTATATAAATCATGCCCGGAACTCAACTCTGCCGTGACATGTCAATCAAGGCAACCATCCATTCAGAAACCGAGAAATTTGACACTTCAAGGTCAGGAGGCTGATCTCTCAGAGTAGTTACAGGTGACGCTCACGAGCTGGCTTGATTGAAGTTTTTTTGTGGATTTATAGTTTATGGACTGTTTTGATTTTTGATAATTAGATCTAGAAAGGGAAAAGCATCAATGGTGTTGATAAAAGATATCTTTGAAAGCGAAACTGAAAGCTAAAGTGATGATTGCCTCGGCCTGCGACGCATTGCAGAGAATGCACTGGAGGGAAGAGGACTGCATTTGGTATGTATATGAGTGAGTGAGTGATGTGACATGTAGCCAAGTATGTTGTCCCATACTCGGAATTTGTGGTCTGCATTTATCCCATCCAAGTGCACATACACATCAGTGAGCAATGAACAAACACAATACAGTTGTTTTTGTAATTTCAAAGGGTTTTCTGTAAAATGACACTAGGATATTGCATTTATACCACTGTATATGGGTATGGGGAGACTTTAGAAATTACATTAAAAAAGGTAATATTCTTCCCTTCAGGTGCATTTGAATAACTCTTGCATACAACATGATTGTATACAAAATTCTTTTTTCCAGTGTTTGCTGAAATCTAGAGGAAAAAAAAAGCAAATCTGTCTTCAGGGTGCTAGAGCACAGGGCCTGATTTATACACTTTCAAAATAGAATTTGTAACAACAACAACAACAAAAAAAAACTCCTCTATTTTGGGTGGGTTTATTACAGCACAGACAATATATACTATAACTGTTATCACTTTCAGCAGTTTATGTAACTTCAAAGGGTTTCCTGAAAAATGACACCAAGATTTTGCATTTAGACCACTGTATGTGGGTATAGGAAGCTTTTCAATTTGGGTAGGCCAAATCCAGGAGGAAATCTCCAAAAGGAGGTTAATGATCCGGCAAGTTTAATACATGATGGTGGCCCGACGGTGAGCCTTACTATCTGGGTTTTTACTTACAGTTTGTTCCCCTCACTTTGAAAATGTCTCCTGCGCCCCTGTATGTTACAGATAAAGGGAACCTGCTGATTATTGACAATGATTTGAGAAGAATACCTTTATTTGAAATATGAAATTATCAAAAGTTAAACATTATAATTTATAACAAAGTTAGCAATTAAATAACAAAAATGAAACTGCATATATAAAATATTAGCTTGGCAGCTATGAAAAAATACAAAGCTGCGAACACAAGTGAACCTCACATAATCTACTTAACCTTCCCATGTTGTTTCCATGCACGGTGTTCCCTTGTTTTCCCAAGAAAGTATAATGACATTGGGCCTCAAAATAAACCATATAATTAGATATGCCACACCAAGGCTGGATCTTCTTTATTTGTTTTAGAGAAATTTCCAATGTTGCAGATGTATGAAATGTCATCTTATGTGCTCCTGTGCCATGTTTTCCATGCTCTGGACAGTAAGATCTGATGATTAGGAGACTGTTAACTCTACTGATTGGTCTCTTGAGGAATAACTCAGACTGTCCAGTCAGACTCAAGATTGTCCTGAACGGATATTGCTGGTCTTTGTGGAATAATATGGCACATCAATTTACAGTGCTCATACATATCAGGCTGATCAGCTCTGTTTAAATTGCTTTGTTAAATAGCTTATAACTATCATATGTCTTCTGTTTATATAAGTCAAACAGAGGATGATGCCCAGAATATAAATGTTTTAAAAAACGGCATGTTATCTGCAGCTTTTTTTTTTTTTTTTTTTCAAACATAAGCCAACAAAGAGTCTGAAAAAATTGAGAAGGTAAAAAAAATAATAATTTTACTGTTTAAACATTGGATACAAAATTCAATTTTACATGGTGTTTGCATATAAATGTATCTTAGCAGTGTGTGGACATATCCACACTACAAAAATCCATTCACTCATTTTTAATCCCCAAAAAACCTAAACAGTTTCAATTATCAAGTTGTTTGGATTTTGGCCCCGCCCACAACCACTAAAGGACTATCCTGTATTAGCATAGTTTTCACCCTCAGCCAGTTGTACACTGTCCGGCAATATCTCAGTGGAGCAGCTGCAGCAACAAGATTGTATTGTAAGTGATTGAGGTGTTTGTTGGAGTGTAAAAAGTGTAAGAGTGTAAGAATGTGAGTGAACATAACAGTCTTCATTTACCGACATCTGAGCTGCTGAAGACACAGTGGATTACTTTTGTTTTAGATCTAATCTCCACGTGTGATTTCTGTTCCTGCTGTTTATGTTCACAGACATAACTGACTGTGTTTGTGAACTTTGTGTGTTTTTGACACAACCTTCTGTGTATTTGGCAGTTTAAACACAAAATAAAGACATGACAAAGAAGTTAGTTTAATACTCACAAGACATGCCATCTGACAGCCAGCTTTCTGTGCATGTGCTTTAGATGTGTGTGCTCAAAAATGATACATTAGAAGTTTAAACTGATTTGGGGGCCTGGAGTAGTTTTGGCATGGCCTGACATTTGTGCTTTTTTCAGTTGTTTATAAACATATTAATGACAAAAGTCTCATTTGATAATAATATGGGAGAAACAAGTATGTACATGTTTGTATGTTTGGGAGAATTACATATATGCATGGTTTTTGAAAAAAAAAAAAAAAGTAACTGAAATAAGGCCTCAAAACACATACTAAACATTTTTTTTTTTTTTTTTCAGTTTTGGGAACTGTATATTTTAGTCTAGACTTTTTGTTTCAAAGTGATGTTGAAATCATTCTGCCTTCTCGGACACATTAAACAATTTGTTGATTTTAAATTTCGAAGACACTTTTTGTTTAGACAGGCCACATGCGGGGAGGTATGAATCTTCATGAATAATGCTGTGATTCACACCTGAGGAGATTAAGACCCTGCCTCTAATGAGCTGCATAATGAGCAATTCAGTCAGGAATGTGACTGAGTGAACTAAGAAAGAATGCAATGACTAATATATATATATATATATATATATATATATATATATATATATATATATATATATATATATATATATATATATATATACTTTATATATTGTACTTTATTTACAATATAGTTAACTATATAAATGAGAGTCAAAGAAACATTTTGAGTACACAGTTATACCTGGAAATAAATTCTGTTCAAATATATAAGTGAACATCACATACCTGGCATTTGGTGTTTGGTGCACTGGAGAAAAAAAGAAAAAAAAAAAACTTTTCTGCTTCCAGTCAGTGATCTCAGAATCATATGCATGCAGTCCAATGTGGGCCAATATTTGTTCATTATGACTCTCAAATCTGTGAGATAAAAGATAAACACCTCTGTGAGCACGCTGATAACAGGATCATATCAGCTACTGTATTAATGTTAATATAATGTCCACTCTTAACAGAAAACATGATTTTTTGTGATCTCATGCATGCACATATTATTGCACATCATGTGAAGAAAATTTTGTATAGGCCTATTATATTTTAAATTACAGTACCGGTGATCAAAAATACAGAAAAACAGCAATACTGTGAAATATTATTAAAATTTAAAATAATGGTTTTCTATTTGAATATACTTTAAAATATTATTTATTTCTGTGATGCAAAGCTTCCATCATTCCTTACGAACAAAACCTTCATTGATGTGGCACTATATAGGCTATTTTACAATAAACCATTCATAATCTGTCCAAAACAGGCGAAAGAAAATTTGTCTAAACATTCATATTGCTATGACATTTTATGTATCTTTGTTATATTATAGAGCCTATAAATGTTAATGTGCAGTTTAATATGTGGCTAACACATTTTATTTCAGTATTTATTACATATTTCAGTCAATTTCACTAATCTCTTCAATATTTTTTTGGGAAAAGCAAATAAGTCATGTTTACTAGCTGAAAGAAACCACACATCCTTGTCCCAACTTTTTTGAGATGTGTTGATGCCATGGAATTTAAAATCAACTTATTTTTCCCTTAAAATGATACATTTTCTCAGTTTAAACATTTGATATGTCATCTATGTTGTATTCTGAATAAAATATTGAAATTTGAAACTTCTACATCATTGCATTCTGTTTTTATTCACAATTTGTACAGTATTCCAACGTTTTTGGAATCGGGTTTGTACTGACCTGAACCATAAACTAACAGTCTCCTTCTACTCTGAGTGTTAGTTCACATGTAGTTGCAAAATTGCTTATAATTAGAATGTCTAAATTGGACCATTGAAATCAAGTGTAACCAAAATAAAATTAACAAATTATTAGCATATTAACAAATCAACGTACAGTCAATGTAATAGCAAATATTGTTTAAATCAAGCATTAATAAATTAGTCAAGACATTAATATTATAAATCAAAATTTAGGCTGTGGATACAGCAGGTGTACTGCTTCATACAGCTACTGCATTCTGTCTACATTTATATAACATATGTGTCATGTGTGGTTGCAAGGAAGACAGAGCACAAGCCAAAATGTAGTTGAATATATAAAGATCCAACAGAACAAGCAAACAGGCAGTAACACATACACATAGCTTTGATAAGACTGAACAAAGAACTGAACTCAGGCAGAAACTTAAATACACAAAAGTAAAAGATGAACAGCTGTGAGGATCGTTAGTGTCCATGGTGACTGATGAGTGGCGGCAATGTGGAACAGGGAACACGAGACAGGAGTGACAAGAAACTGAAAGTTCTAGAACTGAACATAATGGTGACAATATGCTTATTTAATATTGTTCAATTGTCCAATAAAATCTTTGAAGTCCAAATTTACAGTGTCACATGATCCTTCAGAAATCATTCTAATATGCTGATCTGCTGCTCAAGAAACATTTAATGTGTACAATTGTACAAAATATTTGTGTACAATATTTTTTTTTTCAGGATTATTCGATGAATAGAAAGTTCAAAATAACAGTGTTTATCTGAAATCTAATCTTTTGTAACATTATAAATGTCTTTACTACCACTTTTTATTGATTTAATGCATCCTTGCTGAATTAAAGTATTCATTTCTTTAATTTCTTTTCAAAAAAATTAAAATAAAAATTCTTACTGACCCCAAACTTTTGAACGGTAGTGTATAATGCTACAGAAGCTTTGTATTTCAGATAAATGCTGTTCTTTTGAACTTTCTATTCATCAAGGAATCCTGAAAAAAAAAAGTACACAACTGTTTTCAACATTGAAAATAATCATAAATGTTTATTGAGCAGCAAATCAGCATATTAGAATGATTTCTGAAGGATCATGTGACACTGAAGACTGGAGTAACGATGCTGAAAATTCAGCTTTGCATCACAGGAATAAATTACTTTGTCAAATGTATTTAAATAGTACACAGTTATTTTAAATTGTAATAATATTTTTACAATATTACTGTTTTTACTGTATTTTAAATTAAATAAATGTAGCCTTGGTGAGCAGACGAAACTTCTTTGAAAAACATTAAAAATCTTAGTGGCTCCAAACTTTAGGACTGTACTGTATATATATATATGAATTATCTTGACTGTCAATTGTATAGACTGTTAGAAAGATAATCTGAACCTATATATATATATATATATATATATATATATATATATATATATATATATATATATATATATATATATATATATATATATATTAGTGGTGGGCATAGATTAATTTTTTTAATCTAGATTAATCTCACTGTAATCTTGGAATTAATCTAGATTAAAATGGATCATTTGAATTCTGCCTAAGACGTTCAGAATATGTGTGCTACCCAAAATAATGACTAAAAGTAATCCGCCATTTTGTCCGACAAAGCAGTCAGGAGTTAGAAGATTAACCTCGGTGGAGTTAATCTTGAAAAATTGTGTATATTGACATCTTTCTGCATTTGAAACAACATTGATTCTCATGTTCATTCATGTTTATTTGATGCTATAAATGGACTCGTGGTAAGAGATGATCAGTTTATGAGCCTCTTGAGCTGAGGCGCTACAGCAATCTGTCACGACCATGGTCACGACACAATAAAGAGCAACAAAACAGTTTTTATTGTTTGAATTTCTTAAAAAAACTACACAGTTTTAAATCTGGGACTTTGTTTAATATCATAAGTAACCTGCTCTGTCTTGTCTGTCGACGTGTTGTCAGTATCCTCTTCGCAGCACGTTAACGACGTTAATGGCCCACCACTAATATATATATATATATATATATATATATATATATATATATATATGAGCACTGTAAATATGGTGAATGCAGGCCATTGAAGTGGAAGTGAAGCATCTCAGTTTGGACCAGTCAACTATAGACCGGAACTAGCAGTTATGTAATACTATGTCATGTTACCATCGTAATACTGATTTGCAAAATAGCCCTTCTGTGGGCCTCTTGCTATTCAGGTTCACCATTTCACGCTGTCTGACGCTGCTGCGTTAACCACATACCAGACATTTAGCAACTGCATGACACTATCCAGTAACTCTCAAGAGATTGTTGAAAGCAGTAGGAAAAATTAAACAGCTGTAGGATTTTTATCTTGTGCATTCTTTCATAAATTGTTTAGAAATATGAAATGCAGTGATAGCTATGACCTAGATTGCTCAGGGCAAGAAATCAGTTTTGGCTCTTTCATTCTCTCTCTTTCTGTCTGTATTCTTCTGTATACTCGAACAGTGATTAATTGAAGGAGTTTGTATAGTCAAATAATATTTTTCTTAAAGAGTCTAAATGACATGATCTAAACAGAGCTGAAACACCTGTTCTTCATCATTTCCTCTTAATGTTCACTGTCCGAGTGTTCAGAAGAATACAGACAGAAAACCATCGTAATGACAACAGAAAGCATTATTTCACTAGACTTTCTACAGTTTGGAACTATAAACAGTGGCGGTTGCCTTGACAGGGGATCCAGATAACAGATACAGATGGCTTCGTGCCCACCCCCACCCATGACCTCCTCTGAGCCTCCCACCAAAATCTTGCCGCCACCAGTTTTAATTAAGCAATCCATCTCAAGTGAGAGCTGGAAGTGCTTATTATGGCACGGACTGTCTGCGTGACCTGCTTTTATGAATAGTTGAGTAGAGAAAGTAAGCCTGCCATTTTGCTGAGCACTGATCACAAATAAAAAAATAAAAAAATAAATAACAATTATTATGATAATAATGATGATAATTGATGTTATTGATATTATCAATAACAGCAATCATCATCATTATTATCATATTATCATAATCATAAGCTATTTTAGGCTGGGCAGTGTAGTTGTAGGCATCTCTTAGCTCTGTATCAAAGAAAAATGTGGTCTTATTTGCACTTTGAATATTGAGAGAGTGTGATTATGGTTGCACTTATTGCAAAGTGTTACCATAAAAATGAATAACAGTTTTCTCTTAATCTTATTAAGCACAAACAATAAGGTTTCATTTGTTAACATTAGTTAATGCACTGTGAACTATCATGAACTAACAATGAATGACTTTTTATTAACTAACATAAAAAAAGATTAATAAATACTGTAGCAAATATATTGCTCATTGTTAGTTGATGTTGGTTAATACATTAATGTTAATAAATGAGACCTTATTGTAAAGTGTTACCATTTTTATTTATACTGTTTTATTTCTATGATCAGTTTGTGGAAAGGAGTTCAGTTAGGAGGTCAAAAGTTGTAGAAGCTCATAAATCATGTACAGTAAGGTCTGAAGAGACTGAAATCATACAGGAGAGAAGTCAATCAGTTGAGTTAGTGGAAAATCCTTTTACAGTACTTGAGTACTGTTGTCTTTTACAGCATATGATAATTCATACTCAGAAAGTAGAACTGAAATGACATTCATTACAAGATGATTAGTTAAAACATTTCAAATACACCTGCAGTCACACCCCTAATAGTTTATATAGAATTAAGTTAGCATTAGCAGAGTCGTTTGTTTTGCAGCACTGAGCAGTTATTTGCTTAGGTCCCTCAGCCGGAAGTAAGATGACAAAACAAATGTAATGGCGCCACCCTTGTTGTCGTGGAAAATAAGGTGAATAAACTGAACATGTAATATGCATGAGCATGATGTCAAGATGCAAGTTTTTGTTGTTTACGTGGACACAATATTGGTATTGTTTTCAAAAACTTGCACTCTGAAACCTGATTTCAAAAACTTTTGAAATCGGCGTTGTCGTGCAAATGATCAGCCAAAACACATAAAAAGTGTTTTGTTTTTAGTGTCGTGTAAATGGCCCCATTTACACTAGTGTGTTTTTGTTTAAAATGCATAACTTTGCTGCAGTTACTCCTGTCATTTACACTACTCTACACTACACTACATGGCTGCCCACATTGTTCACTCTGCATGTCCTTGACGACCATGTAAACAATAACATGGAGACTGGCTTTGTTGTCATTTTTAGCCGACATTGTGCAGTTAAACTCTGCATTTTTTTTAATACCGCGGCTACCTACATGCGCAAGAGGCAACTGTTTACACTTGTACGCGCATACCCAGTGTTCATGAACGGTCATGTGACAAGCGTTTTCGGTTGTGTAGTGTAGTCGGAGATCGTTTCTGAAATGCTGTGAATCTGTGAAAACGATCTTTTCAAATGCACTAGTGTAAACAGGGCCTTAGTTTTCATTAGTTATCATTGGTATCATTGGTTCCTGTTTTTTTTTCCTTTCTGTTTCGTTTGTTTTCACGTTTTCTTTGTATGTTTGCATTAGTTTCCATGGTTATTCATTGTCTGAGTAATTTGCCCACCTGTTTCTCTCTTCCCCTCTTTGATTAACCTTTGTATACAGTAGCCTATATAGCCTAGAGTTTGTTGTGCTTTGTCCAATCTCATTGTTGTTTAATGGTTGTTATTTTGCTGGGTGTTTGTATTCTGATCTCTTGAGAGTCTGTTAATTTGATTTGAGTGTTTATTAAAATTAACTGCTGCATTTAGATCCAGCCTCTATATGATCCTTGCTTCAACCGTTGCTGACAGTTAAGCTTTATTGTCATATTTTTCAAGCACACTACCACAGAGGTGGTATTGGATTTATGAGTTTAGAGTGAACATTAGAATTGAGGGGAAAAGAGTAGAGACTTGAACCATTTTTATTTTCAGTACTCAAAATGTAATAGCTGTTTCAATGGGTCAAGGAGAAGCACTTTATATTGTTTGGCCTGCTGGGTTTTACTGTGTTGCCAACTCAACATATGTGTTTATTTAGTTTACAAAAAAGAATGCTGTAAAAAAAAAAAAAAAAAAAAAAATTCTGTTTTTAAGGACATGTATCCGAGAAGACATTTAAAAGAAAACCACATATGGTGAAATCTTTCTGGAATACCCCCATAATATCTGGCTTATCTACAGTTGCTGTGTCATGAGCTGAAGATTTGTTATAAAGGAAGCATCACGCTTGAGTCATAATGTTTATCTTCATATCAGCTTCATAACAGTTATATGTGCAAGCGTTTTACTCATGCGAAAGACAGCCAGAGCATGACAAATGGAAAGTGAGAACAGATCCAGGCTTCCAGTGACGACAGCCTCATTATGCGTTTATAAGAGCGCCTGTCTGAGCTCACCACTATCTAGTTGGAGGAGATTCAGCCAGACAACACATCGGAAGTGAACGGATAGTGACTCTGGATCTATAATCTGGAGCTGTCACTTAACATGAAAGGTAGGTGAGATTACCAGTCATCTGGACTTTAATAATAATGGTTATATTCAAACAACACAAGTTACATCAATAACTTCATCACTAATCATAGCGACAGGTTATGCTAATGTTGGAAATAGACTTTAATGTTATTGAATTTAATATAAAGATGAAACATTCTAAATCAGAATACAAAACTGAGATCAACTATTTTGCTAATAGTCCGAAAATGTGTCAGAAGCTACTGAAATTACTTGGAATTTCCAGGTTTTGCTCAGTCAGATGGATCAGATCCAGCAAATGACTCGCCTTCATTCCTTGAGTTGGATTAGTTGTTTTTTAGTTGCCAAACATGAAGGTAATTTTAAACATCACCAATTCAGGAATAAACAGCAGGAATTTGTGATTATCCTGAACATAAATTTACACCTTAGATTACTGTGATCCATTTTACATGAAAATACCATTTTAGTCGTTCTACTTCAAAGATTCTTGTTTAATTTAATGTTAAACTGCATCTTTGTAATAACTTCTGAGTGAAAATTGTTTCAAAGTACATGTTAAAAGTAAAATATATATCTTTTTCACAGTGTCCCAATGGAACTGAATTCATCGAACGTCGCCTGCAACGAAACAGTCGCCTGGATATGGCTGTCTTCTCTCCAGCCTCCATTTCTGGCTCTTATCAGCATCCTAGGAGTGGTGGGCAACAGTCTGGTCCTCTGCGTGTTCTGTTTCCAGCGGAAGCCGTGCAGCGTAGCTGATGTGTATCTGGGCAACCTTGCAGCTGCAGACCTCATTATGGTCCTCTGTTTGCCCTTCTGGGCAGTCACTATCGCCCGAAACTATCAGTGGAACTTTGGTCAACTGCTCTGCAAGGTGGTCAACACCGCCATCTCGATGAACTACTACTGCAGCATACTCTTCCTAGTGCTAGTCAGCGTGGACCGCTACCTCGCCCTGGCCAAACCCATGACTCCCAGTAGGCTGAGATGCCCCAAATGGGCCAGGCGTATCTGCGTGGTGATTTGGGCGGTTGGATTCACCTTCAGCCTCCCAGCAATGCTCTTCCGAGGAGTAAATTTCGTTCCAGTCGTAGAGGTGGAAGCCTGCTACCTAGTGTACCCTCATCCGGCCTGGGTGCTCCAACGGAACATTACGATGAACTTGATTGGATTCCTGGTTCCTCTGCCAATCATTTCGCTTTGCACCTTTCACATGGTCAAGGCGCTTAAAAATCGTGGTGTGGTGATTCAAGCGAGGGTGCAGACGGAGAGGAAGGCTGCTCATCTGGTTCTGACGGTCCTCGCGGTGTTTCTCCTGTGCTGGACACCCTTCCAGCTACTGCGTTTCCTTAACACACTTGACTACTTTAATCTCCTTCCTGGGTGCCTCTGGGAGCACATATTACAAATAGGCAATGAGCTGGCTACTTATTTAGGGTATAGCAATAGCTCAATTAACCCTTTCTTGTATGTTATCGTAGGGAGTCACTTTCGAAAGAGAGCTCGAGGAGTTTTTTGGAGTCTTTTGCATCCTAGACGGAAGAGCAGCTCTTCTGTGCTCACAAACGCTACTGTTATTAGCAAGTGCGGTGACAGTCCCAAAGACAACAGAATAACACCGCTGACTCTAAGAGCTGTATACCCACCCCTCACACCTCATATAGTGTGCAGGTCATTATGAAGATACAAAGAAACTCAAATGGAGGAAGTTCGAATCCCAGGAGAAACATATATACCTCTTATTTGTTTGATTGTGCAATCCCGTTTTCCTTCCCTCACATCTATTCTTTCCATCTTAGCTGAGGTGTGGAAAGAATGAGATGCGAGGATAGAGGAATCGGTGGAATATTCATGTGTCACATCAATAATTACTGATGATTTTGTACTAAAATGTTTTGAAAGGACTGATCTGTTTGGTTTTAATATTATTAGTGAACTGAAAGAGTGTATTTTATTGTTAATCTTTTACAGTTACTTACAACTTTTCATTTTCACAAAAGCATATTTAATAACCACAAACCTTTATTTATTGTTTTGTTTTTTTAAACCAAGGAGTATATTCAAAACCAAACCTGTTTTTGAATATATAATGTATATATTGAATGTATATTTATATCATTGTACTACTTTGTGTTATATTAATAAAAATAATTCAAACTGGCTATTTAAATACTGTGATAAAACATTACTTTGTACCTCTTTAATGCCTTGCTGTGCTGTTATGTTTATATAGCTGGTTAAACAAGATATTTTAAATAAAGCAAGCTGTACTGTGGATATGTGAAATATGTTTTTGGCCGAGGTTCAGGGAAGGATACACCTATGTTTCCTAGTTCTCCATTCTCCTTTGGAAGCTTCCCTTATAGAGGGTTTTGTAAATTGATATATCCTTCATGATGGTGCTCGATCGATTTCTGGTTCATGGAGGACAGAGCAGTGAGCAACCAAGGAGCAATTAGAGTATTTAGAAGCACATCACTTTGAAGAAGTGCCTGCCATATACCCTTTTCAGACATTATAGTTTCATTGTTACATGTGTCAATGATGTGATGGGTCATTTTTTTGTCCAAAGGCCTTAATAATAATAAAAAACAAAGATATGACATCCGAAGGTAGTACAGCTAGATGTTGGAATATTTTGAAAACTTGTACTAAATATAAAATAACTGTCCTTTTGCTAGCTAGCTTGCAAGCTAACTAGTTACCTAGCTAGATATCAGCCTGTTATCATTGAAAATATTGTCATTCAGTATAACCAAAAGTGTCATTCGGTAAAACCTAAATTTTGGCTAAAAATGACAAAAGCGGCGTTAATTGATTAAAAAATCCACATAATCTCATTGTTAACACTTAATACAACTTCAAAATTAATTATATCTCCATTACGGTATTTTTTCGTTTACACTTTTAAAGACCTTATCCGTCAATGACCCACATTTGTTACATGTTGTTACAATAGTAATAGCTATAAAATATGCATAATTACATGCAACTATAGACCTAAACCAAACCAAACCCTAATCCTAAACCTTATAGTAAGTACATGCAGTTACTTAATATTACTTAAATGTATAATTACAGTGTAACAAATAGACATTCATAGGAACATGCATTTCTTCTTCTGAATGCTATAATTTGTATGGTTATGGTTATCTAAGAAATTAATTTTTTCACTTAGTACAGATAGAGAGCATATATGTGTATGTCAATATTTCAGTTTGGGTTATGTTAAATTTAAAATTATACTAATGTTAATGAGTTAATTTAAACAAATAATGTTAATAAAAAATACTAAATTTTTTAAAAAACTTTCCCATTTTTTTGGTATTGTGTTTGCTCACCATTCGAAAGAATATAAAACCTGGATGCTGAAGTAAAACCAGTTAAGAATCACTGGTGGTCTACTGAAGTGAGTCATTTTTTTTAGTGAATCACATGAACTGATGCACAAGGTTTCCTTTATCCTCATTTTTCTGACTCAATGTGTAAATCTCGCATTATCTACCCATATTAAGCAGTTATCATGAATTTTACGGTTACTCCCTTGTGACAAAGAACTGCAAAAAAGAGTACTCACTGAAATACGATTTTAAAAGAATATACTTAAGTGCAAATTGAATATGATGTTTTCAGAGCGTTAATTATTGAATTTCCTTTCAAATGCGAAAAGTGATTTTTTTTTATTATTATTGTTTGTTTGTTACATATAAATAAGGACTTAAGTACATATATGTAATTTCTTAATTACTTACACTGCCGAACGTACTGACAAGCATTTATGTTAAATTAAAATATACTTTAATGTCATTTCTATTAAAGCGTGTGTCATGTATTTAAATATATTTGTAATTACACATTTGAAATGAAGTTGCAGTTTAGACATTTACAACATTTACAAAATTGAATAGCATAGTTAAAATTAAAATCAATTACTTTGCATGTGCTTTAGTATGTTAGCCAACTCAAAATAAGTGTACTTCTTTAAAGCATGACAAAAAATATTAAAATATTTAAAATGAAATTTAAAGTAAAATGTTTAATTTGACATCATTAAAAGTGCATTTTTTTAAAATGTACTTTTTTTTGTAAACTTGTACTCTTTTAAGTACACTTAAGTGGCCTTTTATTTCATTCATAGGGCCATTATATTTAAATATACTTTTAAGATTTGATATACACTTCAAGTGCACATTCATTACAATTAGGCATACATCTTTTTTGTTTCTTTTTTTCAAGAGCAGCTCTGAGATCTCGTGTGTTGCTGTCACAGCCACTGGGGAGTCTAGAGCCTTGTCCAGTTGAGTTTGTACTGTGAGTTGTGTACATTGATTACAGTAGTCAATGTGATGAAAGCTATCTAGCCTCCAGTACAAAAAGGTCACTGAGTAATTATAGAGGTAGATGCACTTCAGAGAGAGTGCATCGCTTTATTCCACAGTAAAACATCAATGCCCACTAACAAAGATTTCAGGAAAATATTCACTATTAAAGTATTGACAAGCTTATATACTGTACTCTTTTGTGTTAGCTGCTACTTTTAAGAGATGACAAGACAAAAGTTTAGATGAGAGATAAACATTTGGCTATTAGCTTAATGCTAAACATCCATTTGTACAGTATCAACAGACCAAAACTTCAGCAAACAAACCTTTCATCCATATAATATGAATGCATATGACACAGACGAAGATGACTATTCCCTCTAAACTGAGTTTTTATGCATTAGCAATTGAATTTCAGGCTTCCTCATTAGCCGTTAGCATGTAGGGAGACCTGCTGCTTTTTCCCTGTCTGATATCCCTTAGGACACTGAAGATACATGATCAGTTGGATAGATAATGTCTTTTCAACTGTGTTACACTCTGTTTGGAGGGGTAAATGACATCTGGAGGCTTCAATAATCAAGTTGAAACCTTGCTCTGTTGTGTGTCATTTACTGTATGCTAATTGCATTGGGTTACATTTAAAAGACAAACTTTTCACAGATGCATATACTCTAGAATCATTGTGTGTTGATTTAAATGGTTGTAAACTGGAAAAATGGGTGTGTGCTGTTGGCCACTAGAGGTCAGTGCAAGACAACGCATTCTGTTTGACTTCTCCTTGTAAACTTCTGATTACTTTTGGAGTTTGGAAAGTGACAAAAATCTCTCTCATCTGAGACTAACAAGAACAAAATATTAACAGAGTGACATCTTTCAAAAAACATTACAAAATCTTACCGAGCCCAAACTTTCGAATGCTTGTGTACAATATATGAGATCTGGAGTATCACCACAGACAATACCTCATACACTACACTCACATTGGAAGACAAAATGAAAATCAAAACATCTGTAATGGCAACTCCAAGTAAACAAATACATTCATTATATTCTGGTAAGGGAGGACAGAGCGCAGGGCGAGGGCTTATTACTTGAACTTACGTAACAGCACTTTTATCATCTAGTCAGTGGTGAAACTGAGTCATTCATTAATGCGTGTGTCCACTGTATCTGCTGGAGGAAATACACTGCATAGAAATTCACCATGGACAATCAATTGTAACCCAATTTGGGGAGTATGTTCAGTAAAAGAACAGCAGTTGGCTCTGAGAAAGCACCAGGCATCCATCGTCCATGGATCAGCCAAGTGGTATGAGTTAATCTGACTCCAGTAGAGCCACTGACGTCATTCCATTTTCCTAGCATTCCATCCTTTCTCCCTGTATCTTTAATCAAACACAGCCTGAGATTACAGCCTGAGATATTGCCACCTAGTGTTCAAATGAATTTTTTGCGTGTCAGTTTGCTATTGCATCATATTTAAATGGTGGTTATTATTCAGTAGTTATAATTACACATGTTTTGGTGAATAATTTTAGCACTACTGCATTCATCAGTTGCATTATGGCAGCAAGAAAACAACGTAACCTTAGAATCATCCCTACTACTAATAATAAGATAATCACAATAATTGCTTTTTATAATTAGGCCCATTCTAACTTCTAGTCATTAACATTTTACATTTTCATTTATGCAAGTTTTAACAGACAGCTAGATTAGGAAGCAAAGACATTAACACAGACATTTTGTCTGACGTAATTTTTGAGAAATTTCTTCTTTATATTAGGTGACCTTACTTATATTTAAATTAATCCTTTGATACAAAGCACTAGTTGTGTACATAGGATTTTACATTGTACTTATATTAAAATACCTGCATGTAATTACTTCTGTAATTATTTTCTGTAATTACATTTATAATTATACCATTGACACATCCCTTACACCTTAACCCACCCTTAAACCTACCCATACCACCAAACCTGTCCCTAACCTTACCCGTATCCCACCTCAATAGCAGCAAAAGTTTTTTGCAATACAATATGAACACAATAAGTACATTGTACTTATTTTTTGATGTAAGTACATAGTAGTTAAGGCCACCTAATATAAAGTGGGACCAAATTTCTTAATCTGTCTTAATCTTAATCACAGATGGTGGCCCAGATATTAAACTGAAAGACATTTTGTGAAACCCAGATAAGAAAATGTCTGTTCCCAAAAAGTATCACACTGTAACAGCAAAACCATGGGCCATTCACACTGCTATCTGTAGCAAGTGTTTTTAAATCGCAGCCAATTTAGGCATCATATATATATATATATAAGGTTACACTTGGAAAGATGCAAACTTTTACAAAGCTTAGGGGCTGTTTTCGACACCGTTTTCAACTAAAATTGATTTTTTTCTGTTTTTTTTTTTTTTTTTTTTTTTGGGTTTTGGCTGGTTATTGACATGACAGGGGGGCTAAAATGCAAACTTTTGGAAATGGGTTTAAAAGTGCAAGGTTTTAAAAATGATATCTTTTTGTAAACTACAAAAATGTGAATCTGTGAAATTGGTGACGACATGCACATGCGTATTATGTGTTTAGTCTATAGGCACACTCGAGTGCTCTGTAAAAGAATGCATAGTCTCCAGATGCGTAGTCTTTCTTTACAAAGTGACATTGCCAACTACTGGTCTGACGTGTAATACAGCGTTTTTAGTCATTTTGATAAATGTGAACGGGGACAGTTTTGATAACATTGTCATCTGTATAAACAACAACAACAAAAAAACCTTTCCATTTTTAGTACATTGTTGTTGTCTAAATTTAGCAGAAACTCCAGCACAAGCATATTTTTAGATGTTCATGACAAACCTGCTCATGTAGCCGCTTGGCGTTTTCCACCCTCATGTACATAAAGCTGAGCATTTCTCAACTTCTCAACATTCTCTCAAATGCTATCAATGCATTCTCTAGTCCACTGTCTATCCCACAAGCCTCTGCGTGAGCATGCTGCTCAGATCCCATTGGAATGAACTGAAAATGCCTGCTCTGCTGAATTTACAGCAATATAAATTTGTCCACATCAACTAAACTTTGCCACCTCACACAATGTTACAAAAAAGGTTTTTTGATAACAAATGCTCATTGATTCTCACTTGTTTTGCCATTTATTGCAACATGCCGTGTTTCGGTGCGTTTAAATGAAATATGCAAACTTTCTCAGATCAGGATTTAACATTTAATTATTCCTTACTTCACACAAAACTATTGTATACCACCAGTGAACACTTTCAATGCAACACATCATTGTTTGGACTACTTTTTTGAATTTTTTTGGCAATAAATTAATGTGATTAAACTTCTGTGTCTGAAATGTTTTTTCTTTATGCTGTATAACAAATAGTTAGTGTTAGTTTAGAGATAGGAGAGGGATTATATAATGGTAAATTGTACAATTTATCCCTCCATCAGCATTCTGATGCTGTCCTGAAATTACTTAAAAACTCAATAACAGATAAACAGTGAAAAACAGTGTTCTTGATTTCTATTTCTTTTCACTTTCATTCTTTACTCTTCACTTGACTGATGTAGATGTAACTCTTAATCTTCCCTCAGGTACTGCATATCTAGATTCATGCAAGGATAATAATACTCATCCAATCAGCTCTCATTTCTGGCTTTTGTTTGTCTCACTGCCACTGACAGTGAGCGTGAGTCACATTGAGCAACTCGTGGAGCCCCCAAGCGACAGAGGCAGCTGGGAACATAAGCCTCTGGACGGAGCACAGCAAAGAACAAGCAGAAAGAGAGAACAGCTCATAACCTCACAGCACTCACAGGGTAAATGGCTCTTAATCTTCCAGTAATAGGAATCATGCAACAAAAACAGGGTGACAACAACAGCGCTAATGAAACATCCTGTTTTCCAAAAGCCTAATCAACACTGTGGATGTTCCTCTGTGGAGGCAGCAGGGAATGTACAAGCTTGTTGATGTAACACATTGAATGTGTGTTTAAGGCAACAGCAACACCTAAGCTTGTATCTGAAGGGAGAGTTTGAATTAAACCTGAAATGAACGCATACACACATTTTATTCGCATGACTGCTTACTTTTACAAAAAGTTTGTCTAATAGTCCACCACTGCATCAGAACTTGCATACTTTATAGTAGGTACTACATTTAGTTTGAAACTTACTTCACTAGCTTTAAAAAGGTATGTTTTGAATGTGGGTATTATGAATAAAAAATTTTGTCAATGTCATGTGACCTACTGAGTCAGTTGCTTTGCTACACCGTCATTCACAAATCCTCCCCCGTGGCCTCATGGGATAGTAAAGTGTCCATCAAATGCACACTTCAGAATCTCGGCGGAAGTAGTAGATCAACCGTATACTTTTCATCTACCGTACTATGTATTCGGACACAATACTCATTGACATACTGTGTTTTGCAAACTATATAGTACTAAAGACGCAGCACATGTGATTCACCATTGCGGTAAACTAAAGGAATATTTCACCCCCCAAAAAATAACTCCTGTCATAATTTACTTGTAAGGGATTATCTAAGTCTGTATCTGTTTTGGGAGGGTTTTGCACGTGTGTAGCTCTCTTTCCTGCATCATACACCTGTTGTTAATTTCTTTGATTAGTTTGACTTTTTAAACTAAAAAGCAGAACTAACCCCCATTGACTACCACAGTATTTTTTCCTACTCTGGTAGTCAATGGGGGGCGAGATCTGCTTGGTTACAAACATTCTTCCAAATATCTTCCTTTGTGTACAGCGGAACAAAGACATTTATACAGGTTTGGAACAACTTAAGGGGGAGTAACTGATGACAGAATTTTCATTTTTGGGTGAACTATCCCTTAACCCTTGTGCATCAAAAAACAAAAAGTTACACATAGGTGCAAAATGGACAAAAATGTCCATGTCCAAAAACTGTCATAAAAATATGATTTATCAATATTTAATAATTTGTTAATATTAATATTTATTAATATCTCTATTCATAATTACCAAACATTCATTCATTTTCAGAATTTTAACACTTTACAAATCGGTTTCTTTACATCCTCAGCTTCTAATGCACCTGTGTGCTCACTGTCAGTGGGCAGCACTAGTTTCAGAGCTTCCTCTGCTGAGTAACGTCTCTTCATCTTACAAACAATGAAATTATCAACCCCTCAAGCACCACATATTTATAGGTTTGGCTGTCAGGACACCTGTGTGAACTCAAACTTTGTATAAAATCTACCAGACTAAACAATCAGCATTTTCATGTGGTGAAAACTAAAACAACGTGTTTAGGGGCTTCTGAACTTCTACTTCAAATTCAGGGGTACCTTTTATCTCCGTACAAAAACAATAACAAGTGAAAAAGTGCAATCAAGGGTTAAGTTGAACCCGTGTTTGGTTGAAAAAGAAAAACCTCAAAGCTCATTAACCTTCTTTGACCTTTTTCATATTTTTCACACGGCCCTATGATCCTGCCAAGGGTGTGTCTCATACATGGAGTGGGATTTTTGATTGCCAATGCAATATAATTTCTTTCAAACTAATTACACACATTAAATTTTCAGTAAACACATGCAAACTACACTCTGACATCCTTACCAACATACCCACACAATTATAGCTGCATTTTTTTTTTCAAATTGACTCTATAATAGACTATAATATGCATAAGCAGAAAACACAAATAAAGCAAGCAATCATGAAAAATGCTTTTTTAAAACATTTTGAAATTTCGCATATCACAAAGGAGTCAGGATACTGCTGTCATGATGCAAGACAAGTTTTAAGATATTTTAACACAATTATACTTCCATATGCTGCATTCACACTCATTAGTAACATACCTGAAAAACAGGTCCTGTTGGAGTCCTGATTAGTAACATGTTCAAGGACCCCCAAAAGATTTCCTATTTTGAAAAATAAATAAATAAATAAATAAATAAATAAATAAATAAATAAATAAATAAATAAATAAATAAATAAATAAATAAATAAATAAATAAATATAAACCACTTAATTTCCCACATCTGGCCCTGTCACATTCATCATATAATCTACATCACATAAGTAAAGAACCTGTGGGCAGAGAAGTTCTCCACATCTCTCCCACAATAACTTCTTCACTCAGACTATTTATAGTCTAGAACCAGTTGTACTCTCTGCTGGCTCTTCATCCCTCCTTCCCTCTGTCCTCCGTCATACATCCCATTGCGTCCGAGTGCTTGGCTCGTTGGCAAAGTCCTCACCCTCCGTCTGTTCATCCTGCTGATGACAGCACTCTCCCCTTTGAAGATTTTTTTTTTTTTTTTGACTAGACTGTCTTGTTAAATCACACACACTCTCCCTTGTTTTTAAACCTACTGTATTTAGACTTTTTTTTTTTATGTAATTTAATTTATCTGATTAAAGCCAAGAATAAAATACATTAAAACACCCGCAAGTTCACAGAATTGTTTTAATCTCCTTTACAATACAACTGAATAATGTGCATATTGAAAATAGAATAACACTGGTTGTTTGGTTGCTCTTTACTTCATTAATTGGTGCAAATCGTATACTTTTACCACCATGTGTGTATGATTCTAATATACAGCAAAACTTTATTAAACAAATGGAGAAATGGCCACATGAGGCTGTTCTGTAATCAGCTCCACTTCCATGATGGAAGCCTTGAGTATGACATAAGAAAAAAAGCAACTGCCGTACAAGCTTCATTGGCTGCAGAACGAGTCAAGAAGCCTCATGACAAACTAGTGGACAGTGCTGCCTGTGCTTGTCAAGATTTGCTGGAAGAATAAATCACTTCTAGTCTGCTGTTCCATATTTAGACTCTTTTTTTAGAGTCAAATAATGCAACCCAAACTCATAAGAAATTCATAACTCTGGCTACATTTCTGCTAAACCGGAAATATGTTGCTTTTTCTCTGCACTTTCCAGGTGGCTTGTCCACAAGAGGCGCTATAAACCTTATATGTGCTGTGCAGACCGAACTGTGTATGACATCAAAGTACCACGAGAGCGTTTGGAGAGCATAAGCCTGTTGTGTTCCCACCTCTGATGGTCACCATGGATACTACACTAATCATCAAAGCTGTTTGTATTTTAGTAATCATCACTGTGTATTTAAGTTCCTCCCTTGTTGTTTGTGTCCAGTGCACGCTGTCTCGCATGTTGGCTTGTTCAAAATAAATCTTATGTTATTGAATCATTGTCTTCATTTTCTGTGTAACTAAGCGTTACAATTTGGCTAATGCACATATTGAAGCAGTTTAGAAATGAAATGTCCGTTTATCAGTGCTAAAAGGTAACGTTCTCATGTTGAAAATTAACGTATGGCCTACACCAGGGGTTTTCAAAGTGTGGGGCGCAGAGTGGTAAAAATAAATAAATTAGTTAATGACGAATGATTAACAATCAGTACATTATATAAGAAAAAATACTTTAAAAAGCGAAAAGAAGCAGATTTATTTTCCTGCTCCTCTGTTTTTGATCAGATCATTTTAAACCCTAACTCATGGAAAATGTCCAAGGATCCAGTAAGCAAATGCATTCAAACAGTAAGTCCAAAACAGCTCTAATGCAGAGAGAACCCAGCCAATTTCATCAGATATGGCAGAGAGAATAGTGTATTTGGCTTCAAAGCACAACCTCTTTCATTCTGTGATTGTTTTGGAGCAGTTCAAGCCATTTCTCATCGTGCTGTGAAATTCAGACTGAATGGCGACTCAAAACACCCAACCTCTGCATGGGCATATGATACACAAACCACATCTCTCAGTTGGATAAAGCAAATTAGTGTCGTGCTAGTAAATTTTTTGATGGATGACAATTGTTATCAAGGTAAAGACGATTACAGTAGCACACAGGAGTCTTACAATAGGCACACAAGCCAAGAGTCCGTTATTATTGACACACAAACAAACCGTGTTTGTGCAGCGCTATTGAAAATTAGTAAAAATTGGGGGGTGGGGAAACGCCATTGTGTATGTTATGTCCAAGCGGCAACCTCCCCCAGTCTTTTGTGAAGCCAATACGGAAGTAACTTAAACTGCGATTCATCGACTGGCCGCTAGGGACAGGTTCCAAAAGAGAGCAGAATCTCATTGAGTCCCATGTTAAATTGGCCAAGTTTATAGCAGAAAAAACATGTTTACAAGTTGGTTCCAATTGTGGTTTTGGTCTATACTGCTAATTTTGCCCTTCATGACAACTCTGAGGGGGGTGAATTTTTTTTATAACTCATCCACTTAAATTATATTAAGCCTTAAAGTTCTGCATAATTAAGGGCGTGGTCACTTGAGTGACAGGTGGATTGCTGCTGCTGTCTGTGAGCCGTCACTTTACCCAACTATTGTTTGAAAATGACTATATGGCTGACTTAAAATGAATCTAAAATTAAATTAAAATGTTCATTTATTAAACATATTAATAAATGTTAATTTTCAAGATATTTTGGGTTCATTTTAAGTAAGCAATACTGTAATTTTTAAACAATAGTTGAGTTAAGTAAAACTACCCAGCAGGTTGGGCAAACATTTAACCCATCTGCTGGGTTAAAACAACCCAATCGCTGGGTTTGTCCATTTTCAACCCAACTTGAGTTGTTTTTAACCCAGCATTTTTTAGAGTGCAGATTTACAACATAAACGCTGCTCAGATTGGATTATTTCTTGAAGAACGATGACAGAGAGCAGATCATTCAGAAGAAATGTGATGCAAACAATGGACAAAATATAAATCTTTCATGGACAGATTTTTTTTGTTTTGCAATGGACACTCATATTTTACCCAAGTGCCACAGACTGGATTCATCTTGCCATCTCTATTTCATTATAAAGGTATGAAGTCCCATTTGTTTTTCCGTGTTATTTGAACACCAAACACAAATTAATGGTGTTGGAGCATCTATATCTAAAAAAAAAAAACCCACCGTAGATGGACAGTAAACCTTTAGAACTTTCTAATGATAAAACTTATCTTCATTAATATTTTAGATCGTATCTAAGATAGATAGATAACTCCTTTGACTGCTAACATGGTCACGTCGAGCTAGGTGGGCATGGTTTCAGCAACCAGTCACATCAGCTCAAACCACCTCGCCGCCTCTTTGCCCATTTTCAGTTATCCGGGAGTGACGTGCAGCTAAGATGGCAGCGGCCTAATTTTCGCTTCAAAACTGCTGTTCAGAACACTATGGGTGACGTCACGGACGCTACGTCTATATTTTTTTTACAGTCTATGGTTATGTCAAAAGGGAGGCCCACTGTCTTCGACTTTGAAAACCCCTTCCCTACACTAAACTGTACTCTAAATCTAACAGATTTTTTCCTTTCCTTTATTTTTACTCAGCTGTCATGCCAATGTCATGCAGTAGGTGGTGGTATGCACCTTCAAGTAGGTTTACCAATTGGTGACCGCCATTAAAAGGAAAATTAGAAGCTCAAATGTGCGTGTGGCACGCGAAAACCAATGAGGTTTCTTCTAGTGCATCACACACGTTCAAGCTTCGAGTGACTACCTTTGTATGTAATCACTTGAAAGTCATTTAATTTAAAAAAAATAAAAAATTATCTGACAACAGACTATCTGAGATGATATTGTCATAGCGTGTTGCTGTGAGTTGCGTCTTGCTTTGGACTTGACTGACAGACTGGTAATTCTGACACTGCGAGCGCCATGCTTTCTAACCTTGAATCCACTTTTTCCCTTTATGTTGCAATTATTTTGCATATTGTACATATAAAATACAAGAAATTGATATCATTGGTCCCATATTCATAATTGTGACCACACAGTCTGTTTAAAGGTGCCCTAGAAACAAACTTTGAATTTATCTTGGCATAGTTGAATAACAAGAGTTCAGTACATGGAAAAGACATACATTGAGTTTCAAACCCCATTGCTTCCTCCTTCTTATGTAAATCGCATTTGTTTAAAAGACTCCCGGAAAACACATGGATCTCAACATAACACCGACTGTTACGTAACAGTCGGGATCATTAATATGCATGACCCCAATATTTGCATATATGCCAGCCCATGTTCAAGGCATTAGACAACGAAAGGCAGTATTAACGTCTGGATCTGTGCACAGACAAGGTAAGTCAGCAAGAACAATAGCGTAAAATGGCAGATGGAGCAATAATAACTGACATGATCCATGATAACATGATATTTTTAGTGATATTTGTAAATTGTCTTTCTAAATGTTTCATTAGCATGTTGCTAATATACTGTTAAATGTGGTTAAAGTTACCATCGTTTCTTACTGTATTCACGGAGACAAGAGCCGTCGCTATTTTCATTTTTAAACATGTGCAGTCTGTATAATTCATAAACACAACTTCATTCTTTATAAATCTCTCCAACAGTGTAGCATTAGCCGTTAGCCACAGAGCATAGCCTCAAACTCATACAGACAAACATTTTGTAAAGATCCATTTGAGGGTTATATTAGCTGTGTGAACTTTGTAAATGCACTGTAATATAGTCGAGAGCTCGTGTGGCAGGGAGCAGGCGAATTAAAGGGACGGCGCGCTGAAAAAATCAGTGTATAGTTAATGATGCCCCAAAATAGAGAGTTAAAAAAATGAATAAAAAAAAAATCTATGGGGTATTTTGAGCTGAAACTTCACAGAAACATTCAGGAGACACCTTAGACTTATATTACATCTTGTGAAAAAGCATTCTTGGGCACCTTTAAAATGTCTACCATTGTAACATGTTTACATCTACCAATGTCTTTATGTATAAAATACAAGTATCGGATCGGGATTCGGTATCGGCAGACACTCAATATTCAATGACTCGAATCGGGGGCACAACAAATCTGATCGGGACATCCCTTAACAAAAGTCCTTGGTGTCTTACTGCCTGATGTTCACTTCAGCTGTAAAGAGCAGTGAAGTTTAGGTACGTTTTTGCAGTTTTGAAGAAATGTAGCTAGAGTCATGTATTTCCAATGACCATGGGTTGCGCAAATGACTATTGCAGTTGATGTGGGAATGTAGTACAAAATAAAAATCAAAAAACTTGTAGACTGAAAACACATACATGAAACTAATCTATTTGTAAATGAAATATCCAACAAAAAGAAAGCTGTTAAAAAAAGCACATTCAGCCATATTACAGTAGGCTATGTTACCTAGCACCTTTCGTATTGCCTCTAGGAAACATGCATAACATGCTGAGAAGTGTATAAAATGAGAAGCAATGCATTAAGGAGAAAACATAAAGTGTAATTACCCTGAAAACTATTTATTTAAAATCTTTGTAAATAAAGCATGCAGAACCTAAAAACTGATTTAAGTGAATGCGTGTGATCTTTGAAGTAAGATTAAGCTCCATTAAACCACATAGTGATTTTATACAACAAGTTTATTTTTAACAGCACAACTAATTTGCCTCTAATCGGTGTAATTTCATGGCAGTATAAACATGTTTAAATCTATTCATAACTCATTATGACACATTAGCATTCAAGGTGCAGCAGCATAACTTAAGAGACATGAAAATAAACATCTTGTGTGAAGAGCATTTCAGTTGGTGGATTTCAGCACTGTGTGGTGTCTCGCACACAGTCTCCCTCTGTCTCTCTCTCTCTCTCTCTTACTCTCAGTTGGCTGAAATCTACATGAGGAGATTTTCAAAGAGATAACAGTTACTATGACAACCCAACTGCATCACATCGCACCTCTTTATTCTTCAGCAACTGACGTGATCTGTGTTTGTATTTTTGTGCCGCACTAGTCCTGTCTGAATATGCCATCTCAGTAATCATTACGGACAATGTCAGTAAAGATTACAGTGACTTTTACCTTCTATAAAAAGGTGTGGCAAGTGTTTTCCACATACCATCCACATCAAAAAGAAGGTCAAAAGCACTTGTTAGAAGCACAAAACTTCTTTTAGCTTTAGATAATTACTTATCTGGAAGCAACGTAATACGCACATGACAACAGGGAGGGGACAGAGGTGTGTAAATTAAGTTTATATTAAAATATTGCAGGTGTATTTGTCTTCAGTGAGATTGAGAGGTATATATATATATATATATATATATATATATATATATATATATATATATATATATATATATATATATATATATACACACACAATCTATATTGCCAAAAGTATTGGGACACCCCTGCCAAATCATTGAATTCAGTTCAGTTGTTCCAATCACTTCCATGGCCACAGGTATATAAAATCAAGCACCTAGGAGTGCAGACTGCTTCTACAAACATTTGTGAAAGCAGCTGCATCCAAGCACACCACCATTGGACTCTAGAGCAGTGGAGACGTGTTCTCTGGAGTGACGAATCACACTTCTCTGTCTGGCAATCTGATGGATGAGTCTAGGTTTGGAGGTTGCCAGGAGGACGGTACTTGACTGCATTGTGCCAAGTGTAAAGTTTGGTGGAGGGGGATTATGGTGTAGGGTTGTTTTTCAGGGGTTGGGCTTGGCCCCTTAGTTCCAGTAAAAGGAAATTTTAATGCTTTCAGCATACCAAGACATTTTGGACAATTTCATGCTCCCAACTTTGTGGGAACAGTTTGGGGATGGCCCCTTCCTGTTACAACATGACTGCGCACCAGTGCACAAGGTCCATAAAGACATGGATGAGTGAGTTTGGTGTGGAGGAACTTGACTGGCCTGCACAGAGTCCTGACCTCAACCCGACAGAACACCTTTGGGATGAATTAGAGCGGAGACTGCGAGCCAAGACTTCTCGCCAACATCAGTGCCTGACCTCACAAATGCGCTTCTAGAAGAATGGTCAAAAATTCCCAGAAACACACTCCCAAACCTTGTGGAAAGCCTTCCCAGAAGAGTTGAGGCTGTTATAGGTGCAAAGGGTGGGCCAACTCCATATTAAACCCTACAGATTAAGAATGGGATGTCATTAAAATTCGTGTACACAAAGGCAGGCGTCCCAAAACTTTTGGCAATATAGTGTATATTGTTATCGTGAAATAAAATTACTCATATTGTGATATAGAATTTGGCGATATCACCCACCCCTAGCGTGTAGTGTTTGCTTTCAGATCTGCTGCAGTCATAAATGGTGACTATGAACAACATCCCCCAGGACTGATACAAAAGACGAAGGTAAATCAGAACAGTGCATTCACTGCATACAAGCAACAAGAACAACTAAACCGACATGAACCTCAGTTGACCACCAGCCTCATTCAAGCAGAACTTCTCTTCCCTGCCTCTCTGACCTCAATCCGTCTAAAAAGCATCTGCACTGTCAGTTCAGTTATTCATTTGTTGGAAGAATTGATGTTTTAGACAGGCAAATGCACTGTGAAAATGGGATGTCTGCAGAACATAAAGGGAAAAGCTTAAACCTAACTAAAGGTGAAATAAAGTCAAATAATGCACTGATAATAATTATTCATACCTCAGTGCATGCTGGGAAAAGCACAAATGGGAATGAACCATAATCCCTTTTTCTGTTGGGGCCTTTTTGAACTCAAAAAAAAAAAAAGCATTTCAGCTTAATATAGTAAACAACACCACCAACAACAAAAAAAAACACAATAATCAAGTCAGTTGTATTTATTTATTTATTTATATTGTGATCTCAGAATTATTAGTGTGTAGTTTTAGCTGACAACCATCAGCCTCATCAATCTTTTGACCTGCTGTGACCCAGCTGATTCAAGCCAGATTCAGCATTTAACACCAGCACTGTTGCCCTTGCCAAGAGCTCACCTGTTCTTCAGGCCACATCTGTACCATACTGTGACAGGTGTGATTCCAGCTCTAATGTAAGAGCTCACCTTTACATGGCACTGAGACAAGTGTCTTCTGCACCCGTCTGTGAGAGAATCTTTTATATATTCCTAGACAAATCAAATAATGTCTGCAAACTTTTACATGCACCCAATTAGCCAGGAAAACTGAAATATAAAGCAGGTGTTAAAGTGAAAAATAAACAGTCAGTCAAGTTAATGTAGATTTCCACTCTAATCAAAAATTATATAACAAACACAATAAATGTAACCATTTTAAAGAGAAAAAGAAAAAGAATGTTTTGTTATAGCTTTTGTAGCAATGGTCGCCACCATCTTGCAGTATTACAACCTGTGACATCACAGGCTTGGTTGCCTTGCCTGAGTTCAACAGGTACAATGGTAGAGAGACAGTGAAAGACAGACAGTGGAGGACAGAGGGTGAAAGACAGAGACAGTGAAAGATGGAACCTGGACAGCCACATGGCATCAAAAGAAATAAGGGAGGCCACTATCGCATTGCTGCTGGATGTAGTTTTATGGTGTAAAAGCAAAGGACAAATGCAACTGCGATACATTTTCAGACACTCCATATTTGCCAATTGTTGGTTTAAACCGGTTGGGTTTGTCCATATGTGACCCAAACATGTTTTGAACAGACTGTCCTCCAAAAAAAAAAAACGACCCTATAGGTCATTTTTTAAGCACCATATTACAACCAATATTTACGTTGAGTCATGCGCCCTCTAGTGGGTGTAAAAATAATGACAGTGTCGTGTTACGTCTGTCGTCATGAAATGACGTATGACTGTCATTACCAATCAAAATGCGTGTTCATTTAAATGCAATGTGTGGACTTTTTACACTATTTTTCCTATTTCTACCGGAAAGACTCGGGAGGCAAGATAACGTAACACTGATATTTATTACCAAACAGCAAGCAGAATATATAAGGTTAATGATCTTTGGCGTAGGCCCCGTCCGTAGCTCACGTCCTGAGGGTTGCAGACTTTGCGTTTCCTGCCTGAAGCTGAAGGCAGGGGCGTAGCCAACCCCGGGGAGTATGGACAGGAACCATCCTGGTGGTGGTGGGGAGGATGGAGGTGAAAGTTTGCGTCAGCATCTGCGAACTCAGACAAGTGTAAGTACCAATCTTTTATACTCCAAGTGTTAGATAGTGATTGGTTAGATCTGACTTAATAAGCGACGTAACATTTGAGTCTTCCCTACAGAACTTGCGCTAGAGCTTCATTTCCATTTACAAAAATTAAATTTTATTAATGACCACACTTACCCCATTCCTAAACCTAACCTTAGTGATTTATAGTGCATATACACTTTATGAGCACATGTGTTCCCTGAAATCGAACCCACGATCGCATGATCACATGATTGCATATTGTTATTGTAATGCTCTACCAGCTGAGCTACGCGAAACCTGAAACCTGATGTAGATAAAAGGGAACAATGCATTAAAATGAAAGCAAATGCTCTTATGGGTCGTATTTCATGAATTAAAATGAAAGTGTCCTGTTGTCGATAGGGGCACCACTTTAGTAAACGATCCTATGAGTCATATTTCAGGGAAGTGACAAACGACCTATATGGTTGGAGAACATGTTGGTTTTGAAACAATCCAGCGTAAAGTTATGTCGCTTCACTGCCATTCACAAATTCTCTCCCGTGGCTAATGACATTATGAGAGTAAAGTGTCCATCGTATGCACACTTCATAATCTTGCCAAAAGTATTAGGTTATCCAGGTACTTTTTGCCTACTCGTTTAAGAGTACTGTGAATTCAAACATAGTCGTCACATACTGTTTTTCGCTTACTACAATGGGGAAGTATGCAATTTTGGATGCAACCTGTGAGTGACGATACGTTGACCGTTCCAAGATGGCGGGCATCTATGTATACGTGGGAAGCAGACAAGGATTAACATGATCACTAACAGGTGGAGAAATATCATTTTAATGGTTAAAGGTGCAGTATGTAGGATTTCTGTACGCTAGAGGTCGCTAGAGGCCTATTCAAAACAAAGGCGTAGCTTGATGATGCCAAGTTTGAGCGTGGAATCATGGGACATGTGGTCTTCACCTCAACGGATGGTGCAAAATAATAGGGATAGGACTTGGGAAGAAATGCATGTTCATGGATGCGATTATTAGCGTATTGTAGTATGAAGAAGAGCATGACCGAGTGTTGTGGGAGCTGAACGAGGCCGCTGGAGCGATTGCACAACACATGCCTCAGGAGCAGCAGAATTTTTATTATGCCACAGTCGTCGCCACCGCTTCCGCTTTTCCGGTCATGAATAGTTTTGGAAGATCATTTAGTCCATCTCTGCAAGATGGACATTTCAGGATAAGAGATGGACTAAAAGTGAACTCCCACACCTTACTGCCAGATTCTGTAAGATAAATTCTTCAAACAGTGGTACAAAAGGATGTGGTGATGGTCCTTCAGGAGTCAATCTCAAGCTGTCTGTCTATAAGGCCTATAAAAACCCAGTCTTCATGTACTTTATAACACTTCAGCTTGTGATTCTTATTAAGAGCAGGTCGCTTTTTAGGATTCTTCACCTAACCTAAGTCTCTGAGATCCTGACACCTCACACTTCTGAAGACTCCAGGTAGGTTTCAGTACTGGGAAATGGTGGCGCTGGAGACTAAAGGGTTCCTGATGGTTTCACACTTAATTCTTCACCTTAATTCTTAATTATTTTGCAGTTAACGTGTCTTTTCTTCTCCAGCTGTTTTTGTATGACCCAGCTGACCCAATGAGCATTTCACTGTCCAATGGTCATGCTTTAACTTTGCAATTTCTAGTACTACATTAGTATTGCGTCCTTCTCATGAGTATTTAATAATTTTTGACTTTTCAGTCTGAGTTAAATCTCTTTTTTGGCTCATTTTATCTGTAAAAGAAAACCTGCCAAATAATTCTGCACACCTGAATATAGGGCATTCTTCATTTCCAGCCTTCATGAACAATTATATATCACTTATAAATGATTAAAAACAATATTAATAGTAGTTATTAAGATTGATGTGGATTGGAATTGGTAAAATGTGCTTGGAAAAAAAATATGATCAGAAAATCAACTTGCCTAATAATTCTGCACTCCCTGTAGTGTTTTTCTCTGAGGCATGGTAAAGCATGGTACTCGCAAAAAATTAAGAAAATTAGATTTAAACAATAAGACTAAACATGTTGAGCTATATAACAACAATTAGTTTTCTGTCTATAAATATATCAAAACAGTTGTTCCCTTGTCTGTTAAAACGTGTAATATATTAAAGCGTCTTTGGTGTTTCCATGGTTTCTACAAAATAAAACCGGAAACCGAGGCAGACTGAGGGTTAACATGGGTATGACGCAATTGACAGGCGGTTTTTGGATATTTTACTGCAAAAAATCTTACATATTGCACCTTTAATTTATTTATAAATAAAATCTAGATGGTACTTAACAAATGTAAAGTTATTTGCACACTTTATATAACAGAAATGGAGTATAGAAGCCTACTACTCTATAGAAGAAGAGTATGAAATAGGCCCTTCCCCAACGAATGCCCTTACACATCGAGGACATGCTAATTCGCCAAACATCATTGTCATCATTGTAATAAAGTTTTAAATATTGGAGAAGCGAAGCCGCAATTAAAATTAAAAGTACTCAACTCACTGCTGTCATGTTTTTTATCCTGCAGTACAGAATAATTTGAGAAGTTTTTGAACACTTTTTAATTACATAGTGGTGTAGAGATGTTCTTCACACGGTGTGTGAAACTGTTGCTTGTGAGAAAAAAGACAGGATGTTGAGAGGTGTGAAGCTGTAGAAATCTTTGCTGTACAAAATGCAATCTTAAGAGGAATATCCCAGGTTAATAAAATGGGTTTAATTAAATTTAAATTAAGTGGGGCAAGATTTAAGTGTGTGAGTTTAAAGGTGATGATCATATTTTTATTTAAACACCTAATTAATATAAAGTTGTCTAGATCATTCATTTGAGGAGCAACAACTTGGATAAATTTATGGTTATGATTCACATGGTAATAGTGTAAATTAAGAAACTGGATGTAATTTTATACAGAAAAGGTTGTTTAGTGATCACACTAGTCTTGCCAACGCCACAATTTTTTAAGTGAAAATGCTATAATTTTGATGAACTAGCCTATATTTAATACATATTCTGGTGATGTACCATTTTCCTATAGACTCTCATTGTAAGTGCATTCTTGCAACTGTATACAGTACGTTTGTTTCAATTTTTTTGTATTATTAGGGACTGAGCACTGATGGTGTGAAAACCCTATTGTAATTGCACGGTCAATTCTTCTTCTTCTTCTCTGAAATGAATCACATTTCTAAGGGCCTAAACATGCTTGAAAACTCGTGAAACTTTGCACATGCGTCAGAAGTGGTGAAAATTTACATCTGATATGGGTTGCAAAATGGCTTCAAAGCGACACCTACAAATTTTCAATTAAGCGTCCTTCGTGCTACGTTTCACATACAAATATGATATTTGGTAGACACATGCAGCCCAATACCTACAAAAATTTCCCTGGGTGCAAAATCTGAAAACCTAACAGGAAGTGAGATATTTAGAATTTTCTCTGCAAAATTTTTTTTTTTTTTTTTTTGCTGTTTTTGCCATTTCCAGACATTGTACTTTAACAAACTCCTCCTAGAGATTTTATCAGATCAACATCATATTTGGTCAGTCTAATCTAAAGTCCTTTGCAATGTTAAATTGCAAAGATCTTGAGTTTTTGTTGAAGGGCGTGTCCGTGGATCGTACATACAATGTCCGATCTGCCCCAAACTTCACATGTTTTATTAGAGTCCTTGCCTGAAGACTTCTACATGCCAATATTCAGTTATGGTCATAGCACCACCTGCGGGCAAAAGAAAATGACATATTTTGCACTGATTAACTCCTCATTGAGATTTAACAAGAACAACATCATATTTGGTCAGTCCAGGGGCGTAAATTTCACCGGACAGTAGGGGGGGGGACAATAAACATAACATTTCTCAAGAGCAATTTTTGAAGGGGACACAAATAATACAGCCAAAATTTTACTTATAAAGGATATATGCAGGGGTTAAATTGGGCCGGGGCTGTCCGGGGCTCGACATTAACGCTTAATTTCTTGAAGGGCCAAGAGAAAGAGAGCTTTACTTGTCCTGATTAAAACAACAACAACAAAAATAGTTAGGGAATCACCAAAACGCAAGCATGATTCTATTACATTTAGTGTAAGTGGCGATTGATAATGGATAATATAAATATTTAATAATAAATATTTTATTAATGAATGATTCAGCGTTTTGAACGAATCGGTTGAGTCAAGAATCAGTAATAGCCTATTCCAAAACACCTGCCTCATTCTTGAATGAATCAGTCGTTTGAATGAATGACTAGGACAGTCACTTGCCACCACCTACTGCCAGTTCAGTTTCATGTTTAAATTTTCCCAACATTTCTTATTTGTATATTCAAAAATATTTAAAGAATATCATAACATTATTTAATGCAGTTGTAATTTTTCAGTGTAAATTATTTAATTTGATTCATAACAGTCCTGCTTTATTTTTCTTATTGAATTTATTGATCAAATTTAAAAAAAAAAAAAAAAAAAAAAAAAAAAAAGAGAAAGAAATAAAAGATGAAGCATGTAATAAGATTAGGGGAAAAAATGCCCTTGGGGTAAATATCAATACCCTGTATTTTGTATTGATATGCTCTCCTTTAGGCCTACAGAATGACTGTTATCAGATGTAGCTTTGCACACTGCCAACATCTAGAATGATTTTGATCTGCATTTTAGTGTTCATAGCAGAGGGCTCTGTCGACTTATTTTTAGTTTGTCAGTTGATAAGATTTTGTAGGCTTTGCATACACATGTGCACTCCTCGAAAGCCTGAAACCTGTTAATTGTTGTTGGTGTGGATGACATAGTATCCAACAAGCAATTGTAAACAAGCTACCAAACACGCTAGGTAACATTATAATTGCTAAAATAGCGGACTCACGGGAAAAAAAATCATGTTATCATCTTGCTTTTTTTTTGTTATGACTAATTATTCAGCGTCGGCAGCATTAAAGCAAAAATAACCACTTCATCCGATGTTTTTGAATAAAATAGCCTAAACAGACTACTTACTAGAGCTCCTCTCAACTACCGTCTGTCTTCTCTCCCGCCGGCGCCGCCGGATTTCTACACGCACGAGTGTGACGTGCGCGGTGGACCAAACCACTGTGAGGCAAGGGAGAGGTGACTCAAAATGTTTCTAAACTTAAAACGCCTGTTTGCGTTTGTTTTGCTTTACTTCTTACACAATTATTTTAAGGATATATCATTTATTTACAATACTTAGAGTAGTTTTTAATTATATTTTTTGGGGGGGACAGCACTCAGATGGGGGGGTCATGTCCCCCCCGTTCCCCCCGCGATTTACGCCCCTGGGTCAGTCTATTCTTAAGGTCTTAGTGATGTAAAATTGCAAAGATCTTGAGTTTTCGTTGAAGGGTGTGCCCGTGGTGGCCTGACGAAGTTTGATGTTTCGCCATTAAACAGCAAACTGTTGTAAGTCAGGCATACAATCTCCAACCTGCCCCAAACTCCTGGCCTGAATGCAAATATTCAGTAAGTCATTGTGCCACCAGTTGGCAACAGGAAATGGCATGCCTTACGCTGTAATTCATTCCCTGAAACACATTTAAATATGCCATGAAGTGCCAAACATAGAAACACGTTAAATCGTGCAACACTTGCCTAAGTGCTGACATATGTGATTAACGTGTTTAACACTGTGATGCACTACTAGCAACATACTAAAATATGCAATTGTATGCAAAACATGCTACAAACATTCTAAAATATGCTAGCTGAGCTGAGTGCTAAAGCATGAAACATCAAGTTTTTGTAACTCAAGCATACAATGTCCAATCTGCCTCAAACTTCACGTTTGATAAGAGTCCTGGCCTGAAGACATCTACACGGCAAAATTTAGTTATAGTCATATCGTCACAAGCTGGTAGCAGGAAGTGTGGCAAATACAAATGACTGACATTGTCCTCCAACATTTATATATACTTAAATGCATATTGCCCGCCGTGCTCTGTTTTCCCAAAGCCACCTGGTGGCGGTGGCATGGGTGCGAGGACCCTTTCATCGCTGCTTGCAGCTTTAATCTTAGATTGTTTCTTTAAATGTACCACTCCTCCTTCCAGATAATGACAAGAGGAATTCAGATAAATACAGTAATTTTGCAAAATGAACATTTTATTCATCCATTATCACATAATTATCTTTATGTATTTATTGAAATAGAACAAATAAGGAAACATTTTCTCAAATGTATATGCAATTTATAATTTATGTGCGAGTGTGACTTTTTGGATTACTATTAACTGAAAACCAACCAACAATCAAAAAAGATGGGATATAACATTTTACCTCAGCCCTGATAAGATACACATTAATGGAGCCACACACACACACACACACACTTTCTCTCCCTCACACACACACAAAACCTTCAAGATGTTCCCAAAGGACATTACTTCTACATTTACCTCCATTTACTAGCTTCTTCACTATTATTGACTCAGATGTCAAGATCTGTAACGCTGAGAAGAGTTGCTTCCCATAGCTCAATAATGTAAGCGGCAGCTGCAATCAAATTGAAATTTCTCTCGCAATGAGTTCACTTTTTATTGAGCATGTAGATCAATGTCTGGTGTTGTTTGGCTAATTTTCATTCAAGGCCTATTATAAGAAGCATTTCTTCCCCATTAAGGTTGCACAATTTGCTGTTGTAATTCAAAATGATATTACACCAGGATACACATTTGAAGGTGAATGTTACCTCAAGATTTTTAAATAGCATGTTGAGTGTTCCTTCATTTGTTGATGTTTTTTGGTGGATTCTTATGTTTCAGGTTGACCTTTGGGTGAGGAAATCATATATTTGATTATAACCCTGCCTCAGGACATTTATAAAAAGAGTCAAAACAAAGTGGAAAGAGAAAACTGCAAATTGATTTTTGTTCATCTGTGTTTATTTCCAAAAGGCACTCACTACATTGAATGTAATGGTTGCACAAGATACTGCAGATACTGCGAACAGCAATTTACTAGCATGTGCAGCCCGAAGTAGAGCTCAAACATGGACATTTCAAAGTCTCAAGAAGCATGTTTGTGGTACAATCAATACCATAGCATGATAACATATTAGCACAATAGCATGCTTTAGGGATCCATGTCTCTAAGTTGTATTGAATGCTTTAAAATATTTTAAATTTTTATAGCTTTTTTTCTTATCACAAATATTCAGTCCGTCGCTGCATTCGCTCTAGACTATTGCAAACATGAAAAGAATAATTAACCGTAGCCTTAACAACAAGCATTTTGCTGCAGCTGTAGATGTTTGTACGTGTGCGTTTACAAGTTGGTGGGAATGAGGTACTGATATGTGTCTCTGCCTCAGGGAGTTTTCATTAATACAGTCAGCAAGACAACGATCACATCAGACAAAGCAGTATTTGGTTTCAACAAACACGCACACATATATGTCGGACACTCTCAGGTGATTAGCACAAAATCATTTAGTGGTGCGTGAAAGTCTAGTCTAGAAACATTCTGGAAAAGAAGAGACGTTAATCATAAACCAAAGACAGAAACTTCTAAAAAAGTGCAAAATTTGAATCAGATCATTGATTTGTTCATGTACAGTTAGTATTTTCAACAAAGAGTTTCTGGAAAACATAAATAAAATAAATAATAATAAAATCTTCCCATCAATCTTAAATGGACCTGCGTTCCAAACTTTAATAAAGCTAAAAAAGAAGTATGCCGTATGTGTCTCATCGATATATTGAATGTCTAGTAGAATTCAATTCAAACAGATTATTTAAAATGCTACCCTGGTCATTAGCAGTAAAGTAACATTGTAGATATGTTATAATGTTGTGGAATTGCCTCTGTCAGACAACTAAAAAAGTGTCAACACAACGGCTTGAAGGCATAGTTCACACAAAAATAGAAAATTTAACTTTAGTTAGTGTGTAATGTTGCTGTTTGAGCATAAGCAACATCTGCAAAGCTACGATGCTCAAAGTTCAATGCAAAGGGAGATATTTTCTTTTACAGAAATCTTTAAGGATTACAACAAACAGCTGGTAGGGACTACAACAAGCTTCTTCCCAGGTTGGTGACATCACTAACCCCAAAATTTACACAAACCCTGCCCCCGGGAACACACAACAAAAGGGGTAAGGCCATGTTGGGCTGCTTTAAAGAAGAGGAAGAGTTGTTGTAGTAGAGTGTTGTTACCATGCTATCATTTACGCTGGACTGCTTCACAAACGAAGGGCAATTCAATGCTGGATTTGCACAAAAGATTTACATGACGGCACATGCCCGTCGATGAGTTGAATCAACTCCACAGCAACTACATACATTTATCCACTAACCATTCACAAACGTCCAGATGCATTAACTTCTTCCTGAGTCTTTCCATCAGTGTCCGATTCCAGTTTGAACAAGGCTGAACACCGTTACTGACAATCGTCATTTTGGCTGTGTGAGATTCTCCAGCTTTGTTGTTGTTGAGCAGTTGAAGAGGGAGCTGTTAAAGCTCCGCCCTTTTCTGGAAAGGGGGCTGGGAGCAGCAGCTCATTTGACACACACAAAATCGGCATGTTTTTGCTTACACCCAAATGGGGTAAATTTGACAAGCTATAATAAATGATCTGTGGGGTATTTTGAGCTGAAACTTCACAGACACATTCTGGGGACCAAATTCTTATAGTACATCTAGTGAAAAGGGGCATAATAGGTCCCATTTAAATAAAATGTCTTGAATGGATAAACTGTTCAGTAGTTTGTGATTAAACTCTACTAGACATTCTGTGTTTTACATATTGTTTCCTTTCTACCTTATGGCTGCTCTTCCATCCCACTGTCCTAATCTTTCAAAATATTAAAACAGTACTGTGTAGCAACAACCTTAGATATTTCATAAAGCGCAGGAAATTGTATGTCAGACATACCGTACAATTGAACAACTACAGTAGGACTACAAGCCCTGAGATTTGATAGGTTAACTTCATGAATCTGGATCACACATATTGATGCACTTGTTTTACAGGACAGTAGAGCTCCGTGCATATACAATGTGTCAACAATTTAACATGTTTTTTTTGTTTGTTTGTTTGTTTGTTTTTTTGTTTTTTTTTAAACTTCGAAGAGATTTGTGATCTTTGATCTTGGGGGATTTAAGTCTCAAGGTTAGTCTCTCCATTTAGAATGGGTGGGAAATCTTGATAAGCACTGTTTTTGAAGCAGTTATGTTTCCTTGAAGTACAGTATGGCAGAAAGAACATTGAAAGTGCAACACTTTTAGTTACACTTCAAACAAACTGCCAATGTAGCTTGCTACAGATTTTATGTTTGCTGTCCAAGACTTTTGAAGAGATTCTTTCCAAGTTATACAAGCATTACTCAGCGGTCTGAAGAAGAGAACAAAGTGTCTTCCAGTGCTACAGTCACCATATTTCCATTATCAAGTTATCAGGACACAGTGAACAGTTAAATGAACAGCAGAAATTGAGATTTTTACATCTCAGCTTAGGGTAAGGGCTAAACAAGGCACTTTTGGCATGTGTTATTTTGTTTACGCTGTTCCATCTAGGGCTCCATCTGCACATGGAACTCTTCGTCTTCAAGTTTTGTCTCGTTTTCTTCCTCTTTGGTCTGTGGCGGTAGAGGCATGAATCCGTTTTGTTTATTGGGGCTCTCCACAAAGAGAGGTAAGTTGGTCAAACTGGTGTTGACCTCTTTCTCAAGCTCCTCATCCTCTGCCTCTTTCTTCTCCTCATCCATTGTGGGAGTATTACAACTGAAGGAATCTAAGGCTTTCCGACCATCATCTGGGATGTTCTTCCTCAACTCTCTGTTCTTGTTCCTCTTGGCTAGTTTTGTGACTGAACCAAGGCGGTTGAAAATGTTATCTTCAGAGTATGCCTGGCTTGGGTCGCTCCGTCGATGCTCATTCTGTTCAATTCGTAGACGTAGGTTGTTGAGTTTTGTGTCGATGCTCTCCTGGGAGGATGTCTTGAAGTTGGTGGCATCCAGGCTATTAAAGGCAGCTCGACGTTCAGGGGATAGCATGTCTAGGGAATGGGCCCGCTGGTCGAAACCCAGCTGCCTACGCTCCATACTGCGAATGGTGGCGGCCCGCTGCAGTTTGTCGTGAACTTCCACACTGAGTCGACGTCTGGTCTCACGGAGCTCTGCTCGAACATTGGCTTTCCACTCTGCAGCGTGAGCTTTAATTTCACCCACCTTGAACAAGATAACAATGGTAAATAAACCTGTGAGCATTTAATTGTCCATGCAAATAATTATTTGAACCTTTTACGAGTCAGTGACAATAGTAGTAGTATTGCAAAGAATTTCATATTAAGAATAGTTTTTTCTTCATTATGATATCAGGAAACTTGTATCACCCTGATATGTTTAGGAGCATAAAGGTAAACATATCAAAATGAATTATACATTCGTATCATACAAGAGACATATTCAAGTTTTTGTATGTATAAATTGCATTTTCATTGTATTTGTGAGTAAATGAATCTATAAGTTTCACAACATTAACCATTACATCACATATGGAAGTAGAAAAGCTTGGAATATTCAATGTAAATGCAATGCTATGATAAGTCTCACCTCCATTTTTGTCTTTTTAGAAAGCACCCTCAGCCAGTCTCCAATCATGCTTAGAACTGCAGCAAAGTAAGCAAGTCCAACTAGGATCCAGAACCACACCAGTGGTCTGTACCATTTACGGTATTCTATTCTTCTATTGCCTCCTGGAAGAGATGCATAAGTGACACTTTCATTTCAGAGTTGCGAGCATTTGATTGTCTTTTAAACCTACAAGGATGCTTTTTGAGAAGTACATCAAAACCTCCTGCCAAATTCACGTAAGCTATTTTCCTGACAACAGCAATCAGGCAAGCTAAGTCTTTTCTTGACAATTCATGGTGTCTGGAAGTAGAAATACTTCAAAAAGACAATAAAATGCTTTTATATGATGTTTTTTTTTTTTTTTCAGGTAGTAAATACAACAAAGTCTATAATGGTATCAACATGCACAAGTAAAGTTCTTTTCTCCATCCATTTTGCCTACCAAAGCAAAATAAAAGCCATTTAAACGGCCCTCTATAGACATCTAAATAAGCTCAAAATCATACTTGAGTGTTTACTTAACTCCTGGCTCATTTTTGTATATATTATATATACAAAAATATTTGTATATATATATATATATATAAATAGCTGTGGCGTCATTTCCACCAATTTCGCTTTATAAATTTTGTTCAAAAGTTGGTTTTACTTGGTTACCAAAGAAACAACGGCATCATGGGTATGAGATGACATACACTCACAAACATATTTTGACATTTAACCGCATAATACTTTAAGTTGACTAGCAAAAATTTTAAGAGACTTTTAAGAAATGCAAGCTAAGAAATGAGCCTTAGCAAAACCAAGGAAACTGCCATTTCATGGTTGGTAAAGTGCTTCCAAAAGGCCTCCAAGATAAAGTTGTAGAAAGGTAAAAGTTAGGAGAAGGCTACAAAAGATTTTGAAGGCTTTAGCTATCCCTGTTCTGAGCATCTTTAAAAAGTAGAAAGCTTATGGCACCACCAACACTAGATCAGGCAGCAGTGCTGAAAAATCCAGCTAAAACCAGCTGCTTCGATCTTAAATTAGGTAAGACCACCCAACCAGCTTAGGCTTGTCTTAGCTGGATTTTTCAGCAGGAAGTCCATCCAAATTGGATGGCCAAGCCAGGAGGACATCGATCAGAGAAGCTACCAAGAGGCCAAAGGTAACTTTGAAGGACTTACAAGGCCTTTATGGCTGGGACTGGTCAGAAAGAAAGAAGCCTTTTCCAGAAAATGTGCCATTCTCAGTCTTGATTGCGAAATGCAAACACACACACGGAAGACTCTGATGCCATCTGGCAAAAGGTGCTACGGTCTAATGAGACCAAAATTTATATTTTTGGACTCAACAAGGAATTTGACTGAACTTGAGCAATTCTGCAATCAAGAACGGGCAAATATTCCCCAAACTAGGTGTGCTAAGCTAGTACTGACATATGCAAAAAGATAAATTAAAATTAAATCAGGGGAATTATCACTTTTCCAACCCTGTTATTCTAGTTTTTCATTTTTGTTTTCTTTTATCAGTTTGATGCTGTAAGGCAAAATTTGTAAATAAAGCTGGAAAAGGTTTTGATTGCAGGCTGTATGACAAATAAAGTAACTATTTCAAAGGGGTATGATGATTTCCTATAAGTATTTTATATACTGTTAGACATTATTAGTGGACAAATAATTAGACTAGTGTGAGAAGTGTCTTTTCACATTCATTTAGACTAAAATTTGTTTGTACCTGCAACATAATCTCCGATCCCAACAGTCGTCAGGGTGATGACCACGAAATAGATCGACTCCAGCCCGGTCCATCCTTCAATGTGCTGGAAGATGATGGCTGGTATAGTGACGAAGAGGATGCAGCCAGCCAGGATGAAAAGCAACGTAGAGGCCACTCGGATCTTGGTCTGGCTTATTTGATTGTGTTTGCGCTGGGAGGGGTGAAATAGACAAAATGCAATATCAACATGAAAGATAAAGTAACATGGTACAAGAGCCATTCTTAGTCACGCAAACAGCACGACTTCATAGCCAGCAGCGGCCACATGTGGCATGAGAAGACATTTCGTGACTTTGTGAAGGTGGCATGTGTTCATTAGCTCTCTGAAGGGCCTAATGATGATCTGAAGGAGACTGATTAGCTGTAATGAGGTGTGATCTCAACCTGTCCTGCAGATGCCACTGCCACAGCATGCTGGAGCCTGCTGACATCAGGAGCCACAGTTCTCTGATTATTTACTAGGCCTGTACCTCTCCTGTGAAGAGTCTGACTAACCGACCACAAACAAGTGCTGTGATATTCCTGGCTAATGCCTCCCAGAAAGTGATAAAAAGAAGTGACCTTGCATATTCTAATTTGATAAACTTATCACTTGACATGCTAATTGTCAGGGTAAACAAATGAATCAAACTAGTGTTTTTTACAGGTGTATGTGTACACAAAACCGTTCAAAAGTTTGGTGTTGATAAGACTTAATGTTTTTGAAAGAAGTCTTATAATATATATATATATATATATATATATATATATATATATATATATATATATATATATATATATATATATATATATATATATATATATACATACATATATATATATATATATATATATATATATATATATATATATATATATATATATAATACATTAAAGATAATTACAATTCAAAATAATATATTACTATAGAAAAATAAAAATGTTTTCTAATTTATTCCTATGATGCAAAGCAGAATTTTCATTTCAGATAATTTTATTATCAATGTTGATAACGTCTCAGGTTACGCATGTAACCATGGTTCCCTGAGAAGGGGTACGAGACGCTGCGCCCCCTAGAGGGTGCTATGGGGGATGCCTCTGGCATAGTATCCTGTAGGAGATGCAGCACGAGTTCCCATTCGATTTTTTGTAAAAACAGTAATATAGAAATTGAAAGATAAATGTATTTACTGTAAAAAAAAATATAAAAATAAAAAAAAAAAATAAAAAAAAATATATATATATATATATATATATATATATATATATATATATATATATATATATATATATATATATATATATGTCCTAATTTCTTAAAAGTATTAATTGATTAATTTCTATATAGCCTCCAAATGTCTTCGTACTCTAAGGGTAGGTTTACACAACAACAATGTAAGAATGGAAAAGTTTTTTTTTTTTTTTTTTTTTTTGAATAAAGATGGCAGCTTTCCAAAAACAATCCCAGTTCACATGGATCTGTGAAAATGACTAAAAACTCTGTATTATTCATGCCAGGCCAGTAGTTGGCGATGTCACTTTGAAAAGACACACTATGCACCTATGGACTGAACATGTAAAACACATGTGCATGCAGTTTTCACAAATTCACGTTTTTGTAGTTTACACAGAGGCGATAACAGAATAGTTTTTAAAAACTAGCACTTTGAAACCCATTTTCAAAAGTTCATTTTCAGGCTCCAAAAAACACCATTGTCATGTAAATGAATGGCCAAAATACATTTTATTTGAAAACCATGTCATGTAAACAGCCACTTAAAGGCCACAAAACTAAGTATGCATTGCACGTGATATATTTAAAACAAATTAAAATATAATAAATATAAAAAATATATTACACAGCTAATATAACCCTCAAAATGGATCTTTACAAAGTGTTCGTCATGCATACTGCATGTATGTGTCGGATTATGTGAGTACTGTATTTATTTGGATGTTTACATTTGATTCTGAATGAATCTGATGCTGTGATTTTATCATCTCTACACTGGTTACCCATTAAGTTCCGTATTGATTATAAAGTATTGCTAATGACCTATAAGGCTCTAAATGGTTTAGCTCATGTGTACTTAACTGATCTTCTATCGCCCTACAATCCTTCACGCTCTTTAAGATCACAAAACTCTGGACTTCTGGTTGTACCTAGGATATCTAAGTCCACTAAAGGAGGGAGATTGTTTGCACATTTGGGTCCTAAACTCTGGAATAGCCTTCCTGATAATGTTCATGGCTCAGACTCGCTCACCCAGTTTAAATCTAGATTAAAGACGCACCTCTTTAGCCAAGCATTCACATAATGCATTTCATGTCAGATCAATTGCACGTATCTTTGCTTAATGTTATGAACAGCAGCTATGCTAATTATTCTATATTTGCTTTTCTGTTTTACCTTGGGACACTTATTGTTGATGTATTTCATTTTTCCAGGAGCTCATTGCTTCTACCTTAAAATTAAATGCTTACAGTATTTGTAAATTAATTGCACAAATTATTACATTATTTGCTAACTGCATTCTTCTAATATTGTAATTTTGACATGAATTCTCTGTAAAGCTGCTTTGAAATGATATGTATTGTGAAAAGCACTATACAAATAAATGTGAATTGAATTGAATTGATCCGTGGCTAAAGCTAACATTACACACTGTTGGAGAGATTTATAAAGAATGAAGTTGTGTTTATGAATTATACAGTCTGCAAGTGTTTAAAAATGAAAATAGTGACGGCTCTTGTTTCTGTGAATACAGTAAGAAACGATGGTAACTTTAACCACATTTAACAGTACATTAGCAACATGCTAACTAAACATTTAGAAAGACAATTTACAAATATCACTAAAAATATCATGATATCATGGATCATGTCAGTTATTATTGCTCCATCTGCCATTTTTCGCTGTTGTCCTTGCTTGCTTACCTAGTCTGATGATTCAGCTGTGCACAGATCCAGACATTAATACTGGCTGCCCTTGTCTAATGCCTCGATCATGGGCTGACATATGCAAATATTGGGGGCGTACATACTAATGATCCCAACTGTTACGTAACAGTCGGTGTTATGTTGAGATTCGCCTGTTCTTTGGAGGTCTTTTAAACAAATGAGATTTATATAAGAAGGAGGAAACAATGGAGTTTGAGACTCACTGTATGTCATTTCCATGTACTGAACTCTTGTTATTTAACTATGGCAATATAAATTCAATTTTTAATTCTAGGGCACCTTTAAGTAATTATAGGATCAGATAAAAAATAAAAAATAAAAATCACATAAATAAGAAAATATAAAGAACATTGTGTCATCTCTGTTTTTTACCTTGTGGTAACTAAGAAAAAAAATGTCATTTAACTATGCAATTCAAAATATAACAAAAAACCTAGAAAACAGGTATTACAGATGTTTGAAAAATTATACACTTAACTCTGGTTTCACAGACAAGGCTTAAGCTAGTCCCAAACTAAAATGCATATTTGAGCTGTTTTAAGTGAAAGCAACTTGTTCTGACATACCTTAAAATATCTCTCTGCCATCATTTTGTCTCAAGATGCACACCAGATTTTTAGATTTTTAACAAAGGCCTAATTCTGGCTTAATGTAAGCCCTGTCTGTGAAACTAGGCCTACATTTTTTTTCTGTTAAATTTCTCAATTCCTACTGCCAAAAAACCCGGAGACTGACTTTCTGCAACTAGCAATGGCTCATCCCGATTGCAAATCGGAAAACAAAAAATCTGGGCAAATGTTTTGTATTGTATTCCAGCCTACAGACATGTGTCTTACCACAAAACCCATTGAACATACTGTACGTCTATCAGCCTTGTTTTCAATGACCTAGAAAAGAACCACTAGTTTTGTGCTCAGCAGTTCACTTACCCTGAACATTTTCTCCACTTTAGCAATGCTCTTCACAAAAATAGTCCCTAGCTGATCACCAACACCAGCCAGCAGAAAGCCAAAGAGTGGGATGCCAAAAATTGCATAAAGGATGCAGAAAATCTTCCCACCCTCTGTGCTTGGAGCGATGTTGCCATAACCTTAAAAAGACAAGAGAGTAATGGTGCAAATTAAGACAACAGTGGCATTAGTATGTCAAATTAACCATTATATATTCAATGTGACATATGAAGAATGCAGTGCAATAACAATTGTCACATAATGGCAGGGGGTTCACAGAAAGGGGACTTTATTGGCTAATTAGATGGATATTCAGTTTTAGGCCTCTGTAAACGACACAAAATCAAATGAAAGAGTCATAAACGTCTTCTTATCATGGCAGATATACTGTAAATCAAGACTCTAAATCAGTCTGTTAATTCCAATGCTACCCAGCCTAATATACTTTTTAGGTTTACTGTGCATTATAGGAAATTGCCTCCTACAGTCCCCATGGATCAAAATGTGTCTACTGAGAGCATTTGAAGGTTTAACAACTGAAGTGTAAAATCTAATCTTGTTTATGTCTTTGTCCATTGCCTGCTGGATGGCTGAGCCAATGAGAAATGACACTGAGAGTCCTGTCAGCATTTAAATACTCACCTGCATTGCACAACAGCTTCTTTAAGTAATCAATCACAGGCTCTGGCAGGTAACACAGCGAGCAACTTATGGACTTTGCTTATGGAATGCTCCATAATAGTTCAAATGGTGAAATACTGCCTCCCTTTGTATTCCTGTCAATGTATTTTTAAAAATGCACATACATTGTGGTGTATTTCATGTATGTATTGTTTACAGATTGCCCCCTAATTGATTTATTCTCATTGAGACTCTAAAATGTAGCTGAAATCAATGACTCACTGGTTTCTAGTTTCATTTGGATTGACAGCTGAAGCAGTTTCACACATGGCATATAAATGGGGTTGGCCAGAAAAAGAAAAATGATTGATTGGTGGTCACAGGGTCTGGCATATTGACTGAAAGTTAGACTTAAATGTATTACACAAGCAAATGCCTTGTATTTGGCTTGAGTTATGCATATTAATGTGGTTTGGAGAAGTCTAGTTTCTTATGGTAAGAGCTTAAAATGTTTGTATAATATCCAGGGATGTTTAGTTGTTACCTATTGTTGTTATTACAGTTCCAGCGAAGAAAAAGGAACTCCCTAAATCCCAGTGACTGGAGTTGTATGATGTGTCTCCGATAGGACTGACTCCAGCGTTCACCGCATCTACAGAGTGCTGGGAAGAGATAAGACTTGAGTTTAAGTCCATTACATGAGCAGCACGTCTTGGAAATGATTAATAGTCCATTCCAGTGACAGATCATTTAATGTGGCAATGAAAAATCAAAATTGGTATCAGGCCAGAATAAACAAATAATTTCAACATCAAAAGGGACTGAAACTCTAAAAGCCACACTGATATTGAATGCCTTTTTAAGGAATTATGGCAAAACAATTTAAGGCTTTTAACCTAGTCTTTTGCGCAATTTATAAACTGATATCTCAAAAAATAATGAAATAAAATGAATCCAGCCATACATTTAAAGGGACAGCTCGCTCACAGTTGTCAAAATACATAAATAAACTTCTCAGTGACGACATTTCTGCACAGTGATATCAAGTTTTGCGATATTTTCAAAATGAAATGTCCAGTGATTGGCGCTAAAAGCTCATTCAGTTTTATCTGAAACAGATGAATGTGAATCCTGCAACATTTTATTACATTGGTATCGCACACTGTGTTTGTATCGTGGCAGGTTCAGTGCATACAGTCAGATGATGAATACAGTCAGTCACAGGCTATCCACACTCCAATCCAGAAGGGGGTGTACGTGGTAATGCAATGCTGTTTGCTAATTGCCACAACAGGAAAAAGCGCAGAAGAAAAAGAACAGATGATTTGTGCATAGATATGTTTCTGTGCAATCTCTCAACCAGTTTCAACCACAGAAAGACATCAGTAAAACAGCTTGAGAAAAATCTCACATAGCATTACATTTACCTCAGGCAAGTCATTTAGGGTCCACAGCATGTTACTGTAGTTCACTAGAGATATGAACTCTAGAGGGGAGCCTTCCACTAAATATATGCACTATATTAGCTTTTATATTCATTATATTTACCTGTTGGTAATGTCTTCATTATTTAATATACACAGTAAAAAAGAATTGTTGGATTAACTTAAAGGTGCAATATGCAGTAAAATATCCAAAAACCACTAGGTTTATAACACACAGAGTAACGTTATAACCTTTTCAACACACTCAAATGTATGTAATATGATAAACAGCCGCATAATCATGACCAGAAAAGCGGAAGCGGCGCTGGCGAAAGTGACATAATAAAGTTCCGCCGCTCGTAAGGCGTGTGTTGCGCAATCGCTCCAGCGGTCTCATGTAGCTCTGTTTCATGCTACAGTTACGTTAATAATCGCATCTATGAACAGGATTGCTGCCCGAGTCCCATCCAGATTATTTTCCACCGGCTGTAAGATGAAGACCACATGTCCCAAGATTCCATGCTCAAACTTGGCATCATCAAGCTACGCCTTTGTTTTGAATAGGCCTCTAGCGACCTCTAGTGGACAGAACATTTTACATATCGCTCCTTTAAAAAAAGTAAGTAACGTGGTTGTCTTAAAATTTTGAGTTCATTGAAATGAAAAATTTGAGTTAATTCAATAAATGCGATTGCTTTAATCAACAGAAAGTCAAAATATTATGTTATCTTAACTTATTTAATTTGATTTGACAAAAAGAAAAAATGTTGTGATAACAAATCGAGAAAATTATATTTTACAGTGTTTCAAATTTTTTTTATTAAATTTAAATTAAATAAATAACAATTTTATAATTAGATTTAGAAGTTAACCCATTTGAGCCCAAAATTTTCTGTTAATAGTGTCCTATGTGAACATGTTCTGCATTTATTTTTCCCAGGTTTTTGTTTTTTTTCTTAAAAAAACGTGTTTGAATGTGCGGCAACTATAGTTGCCAGTGGGCAAATATATTGTATGCACCCCTCAATATAAAATTTGAATACGAGGAGAACATTTATGCATCTAACTCAAAATAACTGCTTTCAACAGATCAGCAGATCAGTCAAAGTCAAAGAACATTCAATGTGAACACAAAAAAGTTGCATCTAGCATATAATTTCTTGGATATGAAAACACAACAAACAACAAATCCATTAGTCTTAAAGTGGTGGAACATAGCGCCGAACAAAGTCCAGCCATTAAGTTGCTCTAACAGAGCATTGTGAATCAAAAAAGTTAAATTACATCATTCATTAGAAAAAAATTACTCCTATATGTGACCCTGGACCACAAAGCCAGTCAGAAGTCGCACGGGTATTTACTGGTAGCTATAGCCAACAATACATTGTATGGGTCAAAATTATCGTTTTTTTTTTTTGTTTTTTTTTCTTTTATGGCAAAAATCATTAGGATATAAAGTAAAGATCATGTTCTGTGAAGATATTTTGTAAATTTTCTACTGTAAATATATAAAAAATTATTTTTGTGAGTGGATATGTATTGCTAAGGACTTCATTTGGACAACTTTAAGGCAATTAATATTATATTATAATACTCAATATTTCAATTTTTTTGCACCTTCAGATTACAGATTTTCAAATAGTTGAGTCTCGGCCAAATGTCCTATCCTAACAAACCATACATCAATGGAAAGCTTATATATATTCACCTTTCAGATGATGTATAAATCTTAATTTCAAAGAATTGACCCTTATGACTGGTTTTGTAGTCCAGGGTCACATATAACAAACAAACAAAAAATAAATAAATTAATTAACAAATAACAATATATAATATATAACAATATAAAATATTATGAAAGCAAAAAGCACTAAACAAGACCAATAACCTTGATTTATTAACCCATTAAACACAATATACCCCATTTCCCCATGATATATGTACTTACAAGTCATTTGCCCACTGGCAACTATAGTTGCCGCTCGTACTTTTGACTAAGTATACAAAAAAAACTATAGATCTCTTGTAAGATTTGTTTTATTTGGATGATTCTAGAGACCCTCATGATTACGTAGATATATATATATATATATATGTAAACAAAATTTTCTAATGTTAACATAAAAATTACTTTTCTTTGGGAGGGTTTGCCTTCACTATGCTTCCTGGAAGTAGGGGTAGGAAGTTGACAGCCTCATGTCACAGGAAGGAAGTGAATACCTTTTTTTTGTTCTTGAAATCCTTCATTTAGATATTTTATTGCATGTTATTGAGAAATAAAACATGGAAAACATCTAGAAAAAAACTTACAAAAGGAAAATGACAACCATACACTGTGGCAACTATAGTTGCCGGTGGGCTAAAATGGGTTAATGCGAATTAACTTTTTTTTTATTGTTGATTGTTGTTATATCTAAAAATAAATAGCAACTGAATTTAATAGTTTGGGCTATTATAATATTATAATATGCCAGAAAGCGATCCCTGTACTGTATATAGTCCAATAAACCACTGTTTAATAAAAAAAAAAAAACGAAAAAAAAGCAAATTTATGTTTAGTTTTCTCCCCCCTGCTGTACCGAACCCATACCAGACCATGACTCCAATATTGAGATACGTACCAAACCGCCATGTTTGTGTACCATTACAACCCTATAAAACATCCACCTAGATATTATACATTCTAGTGATGCTTGAAAGACTTCCACGTAGAACAAACAATAAATAAATCCTCTTTTGTAATGCAAACCGTAGTTTTCAACATAGTATGTCATGGTCAAGGCATCCTACTGAGGAAATGATTCAGATGAGCTTTCTAGCATTAATGAGCCTTTGATGATGAGATGTATCATTAACAGACAGGAACAGAGAGGGCGGATCAGAAACAGGTCACTCAGCCCAACAGGAAACCTGGAGAGCAGATGGAAGCACTATACTGAGATCAACAGGAAGCGGCTCAGGTGTGAGAAACAAGCGTGTGGGCAGCTGAAGGGCAGGTACACAAGGGCAGATTCAGAATCTCTCAGTCTAGACTGGATGCGTAATACCAAGTTTGAGCCAAGTGTAAAAGCAGAACCTCATCCAAGAGAAAAGAATGCAAATGTATCAAATGTGCAAGAAACTTATTTTGATCCAGAACAAAGTAAGTTACATACTTTATGAATAATGATGAATAGCAGAAATCTAAATAAAATCTTTGCATTTTTGGGTGAAATTAATCATCTTGAGATTTTTTCGCAGTCCAAGAATGGAAACTGCTGTCCCTTGATCGAGCTCAATTTTCTCTTATAATGGTATGTTCTCGACCGTTTACCACAAATGGGTTTTACCTCAACGCAGACTGCTAGAAAGCACAAATTTGCATTCCATCTGTCTGTGCGACACCAACTCTTCTTCAATTTCATCTCTGAACTGATCTGAATATTATTTTACTCCATCTGCTAGCCAGGATGACTTGTATATGTGTCTCTGACAGAGAGATGTTACACCACTTTTAAGCTGGTGAGAAGATGTCTTCGAAGAAACATAAATGCGTCATTACAGCAGACAGCAGGTGCTCAGATGACAGCATCTGGAAGCTTTCACCCTCATCATGAGTCATTGTGTCAGGAGTAAACCATATATATGGAAGCTGTAAATACTGTCATGAGTGATCTGTTTTTTCTCTATACGATTCTGCCTTAAACCCGGCCAAATTAATCAGGCAACCACATCTCTACTAATCACTGTGGAACTGTGCCCTGATTTCAAATTACATTTATACCAAAAGCATGGTTTTTGAAAAGTCAGATATTGTTTGATGTATGCAGACATGCGATATACTTTAGCACCGTTTCCACAATGACAAAATCCCTCACTCCCAAGCGTCATGGTAACCAGTTACTATCACAGAGTGGCAATCTTCCTTTCATTTCATCAAGCGTTGCCACATACATGATGTTTTGCAGTTGATTAAATTGTTTGGTCAACTTTATATTAGGCGTCATTACTATGTACTTAATCAAAAAATAAGTACAATATACTCATACTTATAGTTTTAAGGGTGGGTTGAGAGATAAAGGAAGGGTCAACAGTGTAATTATAGTAAAAAAAAAGAATAATAATTACAGCTGTAATTACATGTAGGTTTTTTTTTTTTTTTTTAAATATAAGTTACATAGTAGTTTAAGACACCTAATATAAAGTGGGACCACTTTTTTATTCTTCTGCCTTTTGGTGATTACATTAGCCAATCAGCTGAAGCACAATTTAAACTGTGTTCATTGTCAACAGAGTTTATAAGCGTCCCAGATGTAAAATATGGTTACAAAAAAGCTGGTGACACTTTATAATAAGGTCTCATTTGTTAACATTAGTTAATGTATTAACTAGCATGTTCTAACAATGCACAATATCATTTTGTTGCAGTATTTATTCATCTCTGTTAGTATTATATAAAAATCCAGTTGTTCATTGATTAGTTCAGAGTGCATTAACTAATGTTAACAAATACAACTGATTTTAATCATGTATTAGTCAATGTTGAAATGAACATAAATGTTGTATAAGTGTTGTTGATTCTTAGTTCATGTTAGCTAATGTAGTTAACTAATGTTAACTAATGAAACTTTATTGTGAAGTATTACCAATTTTTTTTTTCTTCTGATTTTTGTGGTAAAATATGAGAGTCACTCAGGATATTATTTATCGAAAAGATATTTTACCTCAAAAGAAAAAAATAAAATCCAGTTCTCACAACTGTTAACAAAATATTATACATATAAAGTCAAATATTTCTCAAATATTTATATAATTTGGTAGTTTGTGGTATGCCTTTTAATGACAAATTAATTTAATTAGATCATTGCAAAATATTGTTTTACTAACCCTACAGTATTTAGCATCATCATTAAAATTATTATTTGCCTGTCTGATTGTTTGTTTGTTTGTTTGTTTTTGTCATTTATTATTTTTTGTATTTTGGTTTTGGGGTAAAATATGCAGTTACAGTACAGTACAAACGGTTTAAAATCAAATCCCAAATCATTTATATATATATATATATATATATATATATATATATATATATATATATATATATATATATATATATATATATATATATATATATATATATATATATATATATATATATATTACCAGTATTAGAGATGTTGTAAGTTGAATAAGTAACAGTTTAATGGCAAATGTAATATTTTCTTTAATCTTCTGGTAACACTTTAATAAGGTACATTAGTTAACTACATTAGCTAACATGAATTAATAATGAACTGCACTTCTACAGCATTTTTTTAATCTTTGTTAATGTTAATTTCAGCATTTACTAATAAATTATGAAAATCAAGAGCTGTATTTGTTAACATTAGTTGGTAACACTTTATTTTACAGTGTTGTTACATATGTTACATGTAGTTACTGTTGTAATAACTATAAATTATGCATAATTACATGCAACTAACCCTAAACCAAACCAAATCCTAATTCTAAACCTAAGTAAGTATATGTAGTTATGTAATATTACTCAGTACTTCAATGTATAATTACAGTGCAACAAAGTCACCTTAAAATAAAGTGTAACCCATTAGTTAATGCACTGTGAACTACCATGAACAAACTATGAACAACTGTATGTTTTTAACTAATGTTAAAGATTAACAAATACAGTAACAAATGTATTGCTCATGGTTAGTTCATGTTAGTTAATACATTAACTAATGTTAACAAATTAATCTTATTGTGAAGTGTTACCAATTTTCTGTGCAGTTCTGTAACTGGAGATGAAGAATCTGAGCAAATGCCAAAGCAATTCCTAGAGCTGTAAACCAACCAGAGAATGTACAACACACTAATGCTTGAACATTTCCTGCATGGCCATTTTAGCTGAAAACACCTTTTGAGTGTTCATGCTCTGGCTGGTGTAGTGCTTTGGAATTTCTTCCCATTCTTCACCTCCAGTTACATCACTGCCAGATTGCAGTACATATGCACGGCTCACAGCCTGAGCAGAACGAAAGCAACAGCTTACATTCAGCTAATCCACACGCCACTAGCCTGAATCATCGACGTTTTGCAGAATTTATAATAAGCAAAACCACAAGTTACGTCTCTTGCTGCAGATCTGTTTTCCATTTTCTTTGTCTTCCAGCTCAAACAACATTCAATAGCAGAAGCTGACAGGAAGCCGCTGTCGTGTCCGCCTCCCTCAAGCACTTCTGGAGTCATTGAGGCTGAGCTATTTTGAAATGGTGCTCTGTTATAAAGCTTTCAAATGCTGCTGGTTCTAGATTAAATTAGGGTTTCAGGTTATCGATTAAATTATGGTTTTAACCTCCCCGCCTCAGTCATTCCAGGGAGCATTGCGATGGGCGGGCTTCACGTTTTCCGCTGCCCATACTCCTGATGGAGCCCCATTAGCGAAAACAGAATCAAGATTACCTAAGAGAATGCTTTTAAGACTTGATTGTTCTTTATCTGCAGAGCTGGACGATTATCGCCACTCATCTATCAAAGATGCTTCTGTTCCTTTAATTTGGCTCCACCTCTCAAGGACATCTTGAGAGAAACATCCTTAGCATTTTAGTACCAAAATCACAGTAACAAACACCACAACTGCACAACAGAAGTGACTGCTCAACACAATCAGAATTCCTAATTAATGTACAATGTGTACTAAAACAAATGGTCTTCCAATCAGTGTAGTGATTCATGAATGTGGCTGAATAGTTAAAGAGCATTGCAGCTGCTTGAGTCATATGAACATTTTTCCGGAAGCTGATCTGAATCGCATGGAAATATATTAAGACCTGTTAATGGATTCCAGTAAATCAGATAATGTGTTTGTGACTTTTGTTGGGGTTGGGGTTGTGTGTGTGTGTAGACTACAAGAAAAATATTAAATCTTAAAGGATTAGATCTGATTTAAAATTTCCTGATAATTTACTAATCAAAATGTCATCCAAGATGTCTTTCTTTCTTCAGATATTAAGGTTTTTGAGGAAAACATTCCAGGATTTTTCTCCATATAGTGGACTTCAACGGGGTACAACGGGTCGAAGGTCCAAACTGCAGTTTCATTGCAGCTTCAAAGGGCTCTACACGATCCCAGTTGAGGAATAAGGGTCTTATCTAGTGAAACGATAAATTTATATACGATCCCAGCCGAGGAATAAGGGTCTTATCTAGTTAAACAATAAATTGATATACTTTTTAACCACAAATGCTTGTCTTGCACTAGCATCCACAACTTTACACATTATGTAATCATGTTAGAAAGGTCATGTAGGTGGAAGTACTGAAAATATCAACCTGGTCTCATGGGAGAGATGTACCAGTGGGCACGTTTTGGCGAGACACAAAATTACGTACCGGCGAGTACGTCTCGCCGCAGTTTCCGACAGAAACGAACGCCAGAGGCCGGCAAAACGTCAATGAGCGCTTTTGCTCGTTTTCACGCACGGTTTCGACGACGGCCGGTCAGATTATGGATTCGCAAAGACTCGTTTTGGCGTCTCCTCGCGCAATTTCACGTCACGGCTTCAAAATGTATCCAACCGGAGTGCCCGATTTGTAAAACGAACGTACTTTGGACTCTCTGGCTCTACGCGTTTCGCTTTTTTTGACCGTGACCAAGCTTGCTCGGTATCTTGGCCGACACGGAGTTGGACTTACGGCGAGGAGTCGACTTCCCCTGCCTGGGTACGAATCCTGTGAAAGGCGACTGACGGCAACAAAAAAGAAAAAAAGAGAGCTCAAAGAGAGAGCTAAACGAGCTGAAAAACGGACGCTTCTTACGTCGCGTTTGCTTTTTGTAACACTATCGGGTAGGTTTAGGTGTAACTCGCGTCGGTGGGAAGTTATTTTAAAACGCAACGGAGCACAAACGTCAAATCGAGAACCGCGGCGATTCGTCTAAAAAGCAACGTCATAAAAACGTACCGAATTCACCCCATTATCTGCTCCGAAAAAAAAAAAAAAAAAAAACGCTTTTGGCGCCGCTCAGTGGACATTTCAGAGCGAAACTGCAGCTATATGTACTCACTGGTACGTATTTCGCGACTCGCGAAAACATGCCCACAGGTACGTTTTCGTCATGAGACCAGGTTGCAACATATCTAATTTTCTCCTCCAACTTCAAAATTGTCTGACATTTTACGTACGTAATGCATGAAGTCGTGCACTATAGTGCAAAATGAGCATTTGTGATTAAAAAGTATGTAATTTTTATTATTTTTTTTAGAAAATGACCAATCGTTTTGCTAGATAAGAGCCTTATTCCTCATCTGGGATCAAGTAGAGCCCTTTGAAGCTGCACTGAAACTGACATTTGGATCTTCAACCCATTGAAGTCCACTATATGGAGAAAATTCCTGGAATGTTTTCCTCAAAAACCATAATTTCTTTTCAACTGAAGAAAAACAGTCATAAACATCTTGGATGACATGAGGGTGAGTAAATTATTAGGAAATTTTATTCTGAAGTTTAAGTCATCCAGTTTAAGTCAACCTAGGGTCATTGGTAAAACGTATCTACCATTTATTCAAAATTTAAAAAATGTACCTACAATGTATTCCCTTTCACACAAATTATGAGGTGTAATTATAAATACAGGGGCAGAATGTCAATTAATAAAGATTAATTTTCACAAAATTATGACCTCAAAATAATTTTACCATAGTGCATGATTAATGCAAGTGATGATTTTGACATTTACTTTTCTGATGTAGTAAACTTGCTCGGTAGCTCACCTGGTACACATTATTGTATTTGGGAATGCCGAGCGCTCGGGTACGAGTCCTGTGACACAAGTCGTGATAAAAGAACTCAAAGACTTGTAGAGGCAGCAAAAATGCCATGGTTGCTTTCAGCAAATGTGTTTTTATCTCATGTTTGCCTTTGTTAACACTATCGATTAGATTTATACTAGGGTTTAGTGAAGGTGGTACATTGTTTTCCTTTTAAAGCCATTTCATTTCCGAACAGCCACAAAAAGTGCAACAACCAATCTTATAAAACATTGCCAAATTCACATTCATGTGTTTCAGATTAAAATGAAAAAGATAATCAATTGGGATTAACATATCGCTAAGCTAATGACATTTAACTTTTAACAATATTCTTCAATATTGAATGAATTCTAAATATAATTAATATTTCTCACAGTTCATCTAACATCTTGGATGGATTTTTACTGAATTCAGCATTATGGGACTGCATTTTCTGAATACATATTATGCTTTAGAATTTGCTGTGAAGAACGTATCCTTCACAATGGCCTTTCCTTTGTGAGGGTGCCTACGATGCCTTACAATGCTGTCTATGTAGTCAGCTCACTTGATATTGGAACAGAACCAGAGTCAATATCTGGAAGGTCTCTGCACTTGGGTGCCACTTTCCCTGTTTTATGAGGAGCTGTGAGCACTGGTCCCTGAAAACCCCAGGACTAGCAAAAGAGTGATGCATTGCTAGACAAATAAACTGCTTCTGTCAAGTCATGATCAGAACTTGACCCTTGTAAACCAGGCTATAAACAGATCACATGGACAAGAATTTCTCCACCTTTCCTATAATAAAATTTGAAATGGACATGTGTCTGTAGGGAGTGTAAGAAATGTATACAATTTTTAGTGATTATGCACCAAATTGCAAGGCCTTCCAACCTGATCTCATGATAAATGTAAATATTTTTTGAGTTTGCAATTTTCTTGCGTAGGACAAACCTCTTCCGGAAGCTCAAACATGCTGCATAACACACGAGAATGAAACTCATTGGTTTATGCAGCACGTTTGAGCTTCCGGAAGAGGTTTGTTCAGGTAGGATTGAGCTTGGTTGAGCTTCTGCTTATATTTGTTGATCAATACATGCAAGTAAAAGCCTAAATTAAATCTGTTCATCATAACAAGCAATCGATTTTCTTCAGAAAATATGGACTAAACCGCTCGATTCATATGGATTACTTTTCCGATCTCTTTATGAAGTTTTCGAAGCGTCAAAGTGGTAGTTACAAAGGCAGTCTATGGAAGGAAATCAAAAAGATCTTCATTGGTCTTCTGAAGATGAACGAAAGTCTTATGTGACTTACGAAAGACTTACGTTTCATGTGGAATGATATGAGGGTGAGTAATTAATGACAGAATTTTTATTTTGGGGTGAACTAACCCTTTAAATAAAGGGTAGCTGTAACGTGTATGTTCAGTTTTCAAAGTGTTCTGTCCCTGTTTTGCCTATCTTTGTTCCCTAGTTGTTTCCATGGTTGTTAATTAGTTCCTGAGTATTTAAGCCTTGAGTTCTTTCTGTTCATTGTTCAATGTCATCTGAGTTTTACATTGTTGCTAGCTCCTGAATATCTTTGTTCTGGATTACTGGATTAAAGACTGTTTTTGTTATATTCTCTTGAGTCGTGTGTGCTTCACTGCAGCAATGCATGTCAACAGTTCACCCAAAATGAAAATTCTGTCATCATTTATTCACACTCATGTCATTCTAAAACAGTATGGCTTTTGTTTTTTCTGTGGAACATAGAAGAAGATATTCTGAGAAATAATATTGTTAATATAAAAGAAGTCAATAGGCTTTAATGTTGTTTGGTTTACAACATTCTTCAAAATGTTTTTTTTTTTTTTGTATGTTCCACAGAAGAAAAATGTAAAAACAGATGGGGCTGCTGAAAAAGGAGAACAATTGGACCTTTTGTCCTAGGCCCATGGTTTTGGTTTTTAGTTTATGGATCATTTGACTGGATTCCAGATCCAGAATGTGATTAAAGAAGGACCCCGAGAACACAATCGCTTGGAATCTGTGATGAACATTTTGGACTGGGCCCAACAATTGCTTTCTGTGGGTGAACTGTTCCTTTAAGCAATTAAAATTAAATTTGCATATTCAAACTCGCCAGGTTTTACATCATTGACAACATAATTGTTCATGTGTGTCTCTTAACTGATGCGACAACGGTCACAATGTGTCACCATAAGACTTGGAATAAGGCACAGAACTTTTAAGGACTACTTTTAAGGAGCTTTCCTCCATCCTGAGCTATGATGTCAAAGACAGCAGACATGGAAAATGCTTTTAAGAGACTCTGAAAAAGAAAGATGTGCAATTGAAATACTACTTGAAAACATTTGTTGGTCAGAATACCTGGATAAAGATGCTCTTTGCATCCCAGAGGGTGTAATTACAGCGTCTACCAGCAGGGACAAATGGATTTGTGCTAATCAGCAAAACCTTGAACCCTTGATGTGAGATGGTCAGTCATAAGTCTACAGTACATTAGCTTCGCAGGAATGAAAAATCATTTTTGTTACAACAGTAGACCACATCATAGACCTGACAAAAATATATTACTCAGGTTTCAGAGATTGAAAGGTTGCACGGTTTGCAATGCTTCCCCCATAAATCTCTGCTATTTTATTGCTGAGCACATTTCTGAAAAGTCATGCTAAAGTAGGCTCGGTAAATGAGAACTATTAAAGACAAGAATGGATTTTGCACATCGCTTCAACACTGCACCGATGCCATCATGGGCACTATTCATCAAACACTTCAACTCTACTCCAATCGTGTTGCTGTCATACATTTCCTATGACAGTCTGCTCTGATATCTTTACATTTATTTTCGTCGGTTGCTCCATTTAGCACTGTCCAACTGCTGTGCCCCGGTCTATTTCATGAGTGAAGCTCACATGTCAGACAGATCGATGAAGCTATATTGTTACACTAGATCTGAGATCCCACTAGGGACACTACCCGAGCTCTACTACAGACAAGCAACAGTTTTACCTTGATGAGCTCTTCCAGCTCATCAGGGGTCACGCAGGGATGTTTCTGCAGGAAGGTGGCCTTCTTAAAAGTGATAGTGTCTTTTTGGTTGCTCTCGAAGGGTTGCTCCAGGGCTCTGAACACCAGACCGCCAGCGACCAGGTATGCTACCACCACCACAAACACGGCTAGGACAGTCTTCCACTTCATGACTGTGAGGAGGGCTGAGCCGTCCGCCACTGCCTCCATGCTGGCCACCATACTAGCAGGCCGGGAGACAGAAAGGCGAGGTAATGTGCAGCCCATGGGGTTCTGCATGGTGGCCACACTGGCCTGCACCAAACTGGACTGCAACATCCCTGATTGGACCTTCTTTGGCGGCACCAGGTTGGTCTGCACTGGCACTGTTAGAAAGAAAGACAATATACCTGTTACTGTTGTTTACAACACTGGATCTCAACTGGTTTTGCTTCAGGACTCATATTTTGGTGATCCTGGAACAATATTTCTGTCTAAAAATATATCCCTACCCCTTAACCTGACGCAAACCATAAGTTATCACTAAAATCAGAGTAACTCTGATGTAGAAGCACCTAACCCTGGTTGTAAGCCTAAACTTGAAATAAACTCTAAACTTGTCCCTCAAATCTGATTGATTGATTGATTGATTGGTTGATTGATTGGTTGGTTGATTGATTGATTGATTGATTGATTGATTGATTGATTGATTGATTGATTGATTGATTGATTGATTGATTGATTGATTGATTGATTGATTGATTGATTGATTGATTGATTGATTGATTGATTGGAATGTTGTTCCAGGAACATCAAGAAACATACTGTACTTGGTGAAATCACGCTTACCAGATTTTACATTAAATAACAAGTAAAGTAAACAAAAATGTTAGTAAAATCGTATACAGTTGCAAAAAAAAAAGTATGTGAACCACTTGAAGAATCTGTGTTAATAATTTTAAAACATAATGCATTAAGAGCTGGGGGGTGAAAACATTTGGATTTTGAAGATCAAGGTAAATTTTATTTAATTTGTCTTCCAGGAAACATGCAAGTATCTTCTGTTTCTTCCAAAGGGCAGTACTAAATGAAAAAAATTTGAAAAATTTGGACCTCTTCATCCTGTTTAAAAGTTTTCACCCCCCGACTCTCAATGCATCGTGTTTCCTTCTGAAGCATCAGTGAATGTTTGAACCTTTTTTAATAGTTGTGTTTGAGTTCCTCAGTTGTCCTCCATGTGAAAAGATGGATCTCAAAATCATTCAGTCACTGTTGTAAAGGGTTCAAATATGCAAAAGATGGTGGGAAACTGAAGAATTTTTGGGACCTGGAGATGTTTTCTGAAGAACAGAGCTCAGTTTAACTGTTCAGTATAAACAAGGGACTCATGAACAACCATCACACACACACACACACACACACACACACAAAAAAACGTAAATCATCCAGCTATAACCACACACAGTATTAAGAATCAATGGTTCACAAACTTTTGAACTGGGTCATTTTAATAAATTCAGCTATTTTTTTGTCTTATGGATTATATGAAAACATCTTTTATGTAAAATATCTTACTCAGGACAGTAATAAATAAAAAAATAACATGCATTTTGTATGATCTCTCTTTTTTTGTTAAAATTGTGCACATTTTCACAGATTCTGCAAGTGGTTCACATACTTATTCTTGCAACTGTATTAAGTGAAAAATAATGTATAGGTCATACATTTTTTTTTTTACCTTGAGTAGTTTCGTTCATAGTTTCGAGGATGGGAGCATGACATGCAACCTCTTCATGACGGAATCTAACTGACAGATGAATTTGCGACAATAAAGTTTGGATCATGACGTCCAAAAGAAAAGATATGCATTTTCTCCATTGTAAAAGCTGATAAACCTATGATATTTACTATCCTAAAAGCACTGTTATATGAAGATTTGCTTTTTATTTTTTCCTGTTGTCCACCATCCTATCGGAACATACCTGCGATCTGTTTCTGTGTTGCAAACCACTGATTTACACTGTAATTTATCCACTGGAAAGACTAGCCTATTCAAGAACCAACAATTAGAATCAAATATAATTTACTTTTGAGTTTAGGGTTTACTTTTCTCCTGTGTTCATTTTACTTTATTTTTAGAAAAGATGATTTTAAATAAATTAAAACACACTATGTATGAGAAAGGGTGGAGTTTTACATGCAACAGACCCAAATGAAGCCTCCGATCAATGTTGCATACCCACACATGCCTCATGCCTGCACACACACACACACACTTCTATTGGCTTTCTGAAAACCTACAGTGGAAAGCAGTACCAGGGTGGAGCAACGAAGCTATATTGTTTCTGCCCGATTACAGTCATAAATACATTAAACAGGTAAAAACATAAAAACACTGCTAATCAATATGCATATTCTAAAAAACAGACATCATGTTGTGGAGTTGCTACTGTAAATAAATTAAATTGACACTATCTGTAATCAATAAACCAAAGAAGGCATTAATCACACAAAGCACATATGGAGAGAAAGCCTCAAATTATTTCCCCTCAACTTTCTTGTAGTCAGGCAATGCCTTCGGCTGCAATATGTTGTAGTATTGCACAGCTGTTTATGTGGACACTATCCCTGCGGCAAGACTGCAATAATTTACTGTGACAATTCGATAGGTTGTTTACAAGCTATTTTGACCCCACCTTAGTATTTTGTCCTCCTAAACAGTCAGGGCACATCATTATGTGAATATTAACAATTTTAATAAGTCGTATTAATTCGAACTTGGATTAAAATATAGCTCGACAATAATAACTTCAATTGTAGTTGCATTATATGACGGGTCTCAAAGATATGTGAAAAAATATAGGCCTGGAAACGTAATGATATCAATAATAAAATGAATAAAACAAATTTTAAAAAATCCAGAAAGGTCATAAAGTATATGTTTATTACTTCGTATGACATTATCTGCAACGTGGTTAAGTATATAAACGCCAGTATCGCGAATATGTGTGATTTCTCTCGATATAGTAAGATTAGGTAATGCGCGTGTCTCCCGCGTATCATTATGCATTGCTCGTATCTCTGCATAGTACTCGTAGACTTAGACACGCAACGACGACTCTCTGTTTATGTGAATTTAGCCTTTAGGCTTATATTGACGTCTCTATGACTTGTTCCTGTCCCACCCTGCTAAACTATTGCAGCAAATATCAACTATACAGTTCTCTCGGCCATGTCGTGATTGTTTGGGGAAGACCTCTTAAGCATAAGCGGCGTTGTGATTGAAACGCGTGGATGTGAATCTTAATGAAGGTGTCCTGATAAACTGAGACAGACAGAATGAGATCCATTATTGGAGACGTTAAACCTTTGGTAATGCACCACTAACTGATCACAGTCAACTACCTCACCCACTCCATCATCATTTTGCGCATCTTGCTTAAAGTGCTTTTGATTGAATTAGTTGGGATCTTAAATCACTCTACATGACATCTGGCTGCCAGAGCGCGTGTATGCTTCATTATTCTCATTATAACTTCTGTCTAAAATGCGGCATGAACAATACCACCGCATGTAGGCTATGCCAATGGAAATGCGTTTTGGAAACGAAATGTGCCTACCTGGTGGGGGGTTCCAGTTCCCTGGTTTCCTTGGGTTTTCCGTTGGAAATTTCATTTTGGATTGGAGTTTAATTCATGAATTGATCTTGTTTGATGAAGAAAGGCAATAAAGCAATTCAGAAGATACAGCGTAACTGTTGAATCATGCAGCGAATTTCCTTGAAGACATTGTTTTTAAACGAGACAGGGAGGTAAAGGGGCGCAAGCATGAGCTCATCTTCATCTTCAGGCGTGTAGAGGGATGTGCTGCTTGACTGGGATGAATCTGCCTCTGTCTCTTCATGGCACTTAAGAGTTCCAGATCACTCCGCCTTTTGCCAATTGCACCATTTTCCACGCGTCAGAGACCCTTTGTGTGTGAGGCGAACGGTGAAGGTGCAGCAGAAGTCCGCGCGCAGTTGGGGGCATCCTGTGAGCGCTTCGCGAATGGACTACATCTAGAAGGCTTTTCTCAATAGCCGCAGTATGTGGCAAGCCGGTTTAACATTTATTCCCCAAGACTTGTTTCATTTTTATGTCAGAAGTGATTATTTGTAATTCATTAAAAGTGACCATTTCACCATTTTTTATGGATACTCGATGCTCCATTTCACAATCTCTCACGTGAATGGTCTCCATTTATGAAACCACAGCCGTCTAGCTCAAACTATAGAGCATGGTAATAGTAAATGGGTTCAATTCTGAAGGACTGCATGAAGTGATGAACTGTGTATCTTGAAAGCAATGTGAATCATTTTGGATAAAAGTGTCTGCCACATGTAAAATAAAATAAATGAAAAAAAACAAAACAAAACAAAAAAAAAAACAGTGCATTCGTCCCCATGATTTGCGCAATGCCACTGCTATATATTCTTTATATATTCACATAATATATTTGATCGTAATAAATAATATATACATTTAGTCTGAGTCTTTTTGACCCCAGATGACATTTCCTGAGAAAATAAAAAAGAAAAAGGACATGAGATTTTTTTTTTAATTTTGTCCACACTTTCTAGATCTAAATAAAAAAATAATGAAATAAATAAATAGGAATAATATAATTGTATGTTAGCTTGAAAGAAAAAAAGTTCCTCTCAGGAAGTTCAGGGTCTCCTGAGACCCCACATTCAAACGTATGGGGAAATTAAAAAAATCAATACTTTTTTATGTATTTGTCAAATAATAAAAACTAGATCATCCACAACACAGAACACAAATACACAGAAGTGAAGTGGCAACCTGATGGATCCGAAATGATTTATATTCATTTATGCATGTTCATTTATTTATATTCTATGTAATCATTTGTTATTAATCATTTTTAATCTCTTATTGGTTATGATTTTCAATGCTACTTATGATTTCAAGTATTCATCATCTTACTCAAATTACTTACATATAATCACTTATATTCAAGAAGAACCACATATTTACTCCATATTATGCTCTTTTTGTTGTTTTGATCTCTATTGTGTTATTTCACCTGTTGAACTTGTGACTTTGATGTTCCAAGTGAACTTTAAGTTTCTGAGTAAAAGAGGGTTTGGTATCGTTGTGGTTGAGTTGAGTTCCTGCCAAAATTTTACCAAAGCGTAAATGTTCTTAGAATGGATCACATGATGTACTTTTTCCTGCAATAATATTTTGTATCTTTGTATTCAAATGAAATTTTTGTAAAATGTTAACTTGTTATTGTATAGTTCCGATGAAGGTGTTACCCCACCCATTTAAAGACTATTTTGGGGTGTTTATGGTCTGTTTGATCAACACGATCAGATGAGAATGCGTATCAATAGTACGAGTTTGTAATCTCGTAGAATATATACGCCAAAATGAGTTTTGGCGTGCTTATGGTACGCAGTTTTTCGCGTGCATATGATACGTACTTTATGGCGTGTATATGATACGCTCTTGAGTAGGATGGGGGTGGGGGAGTGAGGGTTTCATACGTATAGTATGCCATAAAATGCGTTTCATATGCACGCGAAAAACTGCGTACCATAAGCGCCAAAACTCATTTTGGCGTATATATTCTACGAGATTACAAACTCGTACTATTGATACGCATTTTCGTGTGATCGGGCTCGTTTGATAATGTCAGCTGTCACCAGACCACAAAATTATCCAATGATTGTCAGAATAGCAGGAAATCATCAAATGTCATGAATTTCTTTAAAAACTCAGAGCCATGGAAAGGTTTGACCTTTCTTATCTATCCAAAACAAGACCTCCGAATGTGATGTAAGTTTTTCCAAACTTGGGGTATAAAACTTGGCTCATTCTCTCGATTGGTACCTCTTTTCCTGCTATCTTGATTGCATCTTGCTGTCTTGTTGGCACCATTTCTAATGATTTTCTGGCAAATTACTATACTCAGATTTCAGAATGTTCTTATCATAACTGTTCGATTTCAGATTTTAATTGTTACCTTTTTTGGAATTTGCGTGTGAGGTTAATTTTAATTGGAAATTAATAAATAATTTTTCTTCAATGTCATCACGGCCTGGACTTCATTTTCTCAAGAATTCGCACCACAACCCTATAGCACATCCACGATGTGGAACTTGTGTGCTCACATTGTCTGGGGTCTCTGGAGACCCCAACATCCTGAGTGTAACAAAACTATTTTCTTGATTAGATATATATTTCTTAATTTTTTTTTTTTGTTTGTTTCTTAAGGTATTCAGAATAAGGTATTCGGCTCCAGGCACATCCTTAGTGACTAGCATCCAATGTCGATTTGATTTGTAACAGGAAGAATCAGAATACATAGTCTGAATTTTATATCTGAACCAGATCCCCACAGAATTCAAAAAGCACTGACTAATTTAAATACTAGTCACTATTGGATTAAGCAGTTTTTAATAAATAGTTACTAGCGAAAATGACAAATATACTAGTTACATTACTTTTGCATTATATAGCAATATAAGGATTTATTTATTAGTAATTAACAAATTCTAATAACACAAAAATAAATACTGGTTAGGTTAAAAGAATAAATGTTAAAACAGCTTGCCATAGCAGTATGGAGTCACCATACGCAAGACTCCAGCTATAGCCTGAAGCCCCTCTTACCCGATTATACTGCACTGTTGCGCCAAGTGGTGGTGTGTTGTCAGAAAATAATCATTCTGTGTGCCATATGAAGTTCAGCGAAGATCAGAATGGTTGCTAGTGAATGGTCAAGTTTCTTTTCCATGCAAGTAGAAATGCCACTGCTTCCATGACAACATAAGATGGAAATTCAACAGCAAAATATCTGACACCAGGAGAGGAAAGCTTCTGCGGTAAAGCACTGACTCCATCTGTTCATTCAGCATTACAGCACTGAACACAAATATGAAGTCATCATCTTACATAATAAAATAATCAGTGTTCAATACAGTCAACCCAAAATTTATTCAGACACCATGAACATTTCGTTCATTATTACAGTTTATTCACTATAGTTTTTTTTTTTTTTTAATGGTAATAAAATATGACAAGATCTCTGAGTTAAACTGTGTCAGAAAAAAAATAAATAATAATAATTATATCAGATAATACTTAAGCAAAACATGGTCAGGTCAAAATGTCAAAATAATTTTTGGTTCCAAATTTGTATCAGTTTTACTGGTAGTCCACTGTATGAAGAATTTTTGGGTATAATATGTCACAGTTTATTTTATTTTGCTATCCTCACTTACATAACCCAGCCAGCAATGACACGTGGGGCCCAAATGGGTTAACTACGGGTTCCATGGGTACTGTGTGGGCATGGGCTTTGGCTGGGTGAAATCAGCGGGTCCCATGTAGGTTTTGTAGTACGAGTCCCACATAGGAAGCCCATATGAGCTGATTACATGGGCCCCATAAGGGACAGGCATGGGCCAAGTGGGCATGGGTTTGATCTGGGAACACATATATGGGTCTTGAATGGCATATTTATGGGCCAAGTGGGCATGGGTTTGAACTGGGAAAACATATATGGGTCCTGCATAGAATTTTTATGGGCCAAGTGGGCATGGGTTTGAACTGGGAAAACATATATGGGTCCTGCATAGAATTTTTATGGGCCAAGTGGGCATGGGTTTGAACTGGGAACACATATATGGGTCTTGCATGACATATTTATGGGCCAAGTGGGCATGGGTTTGATCTGGGAACACATATATGGGTCTTGAATGGCATATTTATGGGCCAAGTGGACATGGGTTTGAACTGGGAATGCACATATGGGTCCTGCATAGAAATTTTATGGGCCAAGTGGGCATGGGTTTGAACTGGGAACACATATATGGGTCTTGAATGGCATATTTATGGGCCAAGTGGGCATGGGTTTGAACTGGGAACACATATATGGGTCTTGCATGACATATTTATGGGCCAAGTGGGCATGGGTTTGATCTGGGAACACATATATGGGTCTTGAATGGCATATTTATGGGCCAAGTGGACATGGGTTTGAACTGGGAATGCACATATGGGTCCTGCATAGAAATTTTATGGGCCAAGTGGGCATGGGTTTGATCTGGGAACACATATATGGGTCTTGAATGGCATATTTATGGGCCAAGTGGACATGGGTTTGAACTGGGAATGCACATATGGGTCCTGCATAGAAATTTTATGGGCCAAGTGGGCATGGGTTTGAACTGGGAACACATATATGGGTCTTGCATGACATATTTATGGGCCAAGTGGGCATGGGTTTGATCTGGGAACACATATAAGGGTCTTGAATGGCATATTTATGGGCCAAGTGGACATGGGTTTGAACTGGGAATGCACATATGGGTCCTGCATAGAAATTTTATGGGCCAAGTGGGCATGGGTTTGAACTGGGAACACATATATGGGTCTTGCATGACATATTTATGGGCCAAGTGGGCATGGGTTTGATCTGGGAACACATATATGGGTCTTGAATGGCATATTTATGGGCCAAGTGGACATGGGTTTGAACTGGGAATACATATATGGGTCTTGCATGACATATTTATGGGCCAAGTGGGCATGGGTTTGATCTGGGAACACATATATGGGTCTTGAATGGCATATTTATGGGCCAAGTGGACATGGGTTTGAACTGGGAACACATATATGGGTCTTGCATGACATATTTATGGGCCAAGTGGGCATGGGTTTGAACTGGGAACACATATATGGGTCTTGCATGACATATTTATGGGCCAAGTGGGCATGGGTTTGATCTGGGAACACATATAAGGGTCTTGAATGGCATATTTATGGGCCAAGTGGACATGGGTTTGAACTGGGAATACATATATGGGTCTTGAATGGCATATTTATGGGTCAAGTGGGCATGGGTTTGAACTGGGAAAACATATATGGGTCTTGCATGATATATTTATGGGCCAAGTGGGCATGGGTTTGATCTGGGAACACATATATGGGTCTTGAATGGCATATTTATGGGCCAAGTAGCCATGGGTTTGAACTGCGTACATATAAACCGGTCCTGCATGGCATATTTATGGGCCGAATGGGCATGGCTTTGATCTGGGAACACATATATGGGTCCTGCATGGCATATTTATTGGCCAAGTGGCCATGGGTTTGAGTGATTGGTTCAGGTCCAGCAATATTATGTAATGCTCATCTACAAACAAGCATCAAAAATAAAATAAAATAAAATAAGCTTAACTTAGGATATCAAGGGGAGCCTTATCATTCAAGCTCCTCTTGGCAAAGCAAAATCTGCTCGTCACAACATGGCAGACAGAGCATCATTCTGCTTGCTTCGATGCTGGACAGGACAAGAGGAAAAAAGAAAAAAAAGAAAAAAGGACTTGCAGGAGGCCTCATCATCAATCTGTCTGCCACTTCTGTGTTGTTAGATGTCCTTGGACCAAGGAGTAGCATGTGTTTCTATCAAGGTGTAGCTCATACACCAACAATGACTGATGTGTTGGCTGTAAAAGGTACAGTAGATCTGTTTGGTTAGGCTATCTGAAGATCTTCAGGATGCATTGACATATACATGGTTTATGGTACTGCCCACTCAACCAAATGGTAGAGCACATTTTGAGTCACTATATTTCACTGAGAGGAGTACCTAACTTAACTCAAGCTGATTGAGCCATCTCTACCATCTGGTTGAGGTATGTTATGCCAAAAAAATCCACTAGATGTCAGAGTGTCAATCAACAGCACTTGTCACAACACTTCCTCAAACATGGGCTGCGTTCCAGTTCGGTTTTTAAATGCCCTTCCCTCGCTAACTTCACTCGGTCTTGTTGACTCGGATGTACGTCATTGCTTACGTTGCACGAGTGCCCACTTCTGGCGGAACCTTTGTATGGGCTGAACTGGAACGTCCTAAGCCCTTGATCACTTGGAATCCGCAATGGAGCTGTTTTATTATTCATTTTTTTTTCCCTTACAAAATTGTTTAATACAGCATTCTATATGTATATATGTGTGTTTTAAATGTTTTAAAAAATAATTAAAATATCATAGAGTTGTTTGTGGTGGAGTAAATTAAACGTGATATGCGGTGATGTCATAATCGTGTTGCATTGTGGGTTATGAAGCTGCCTGAAGTGTACATATGAAGTAGACTCGCTCCCTCGGTCAAAATCGAGGGAGCGAGGGTCTGTCCATAAACTTCCCTCGTCCACTTCGCGAAGTGGAACGCACTTCAAAATGGCGGCAGGGATTCCCCGGAGGGGAAGTGTTTAGGGAAGTTTGCGAGAGTGTGTCTAAAACTGGACTGGAACGCAGCCATGGATGTCAGAAACAAAGAAATCACTCCTGCCATGTGAATTGTTCTTGGTGAAAATTTGCAAGGTAAGCAATTTTTTTTGACATATTAAACTGTAAGAGCCCTTACTTTACAATATTATGTTACTTGGTGCCATTAAAACACTTTAGTATGTTTCAAATAATTTTTCAAAAACATGCTCAACCAAACGGTTGATTTGACACTTAAAGGTAAATGCAGAAAAGCTAAGGTAATGTTTTCAGATCATCCATTTCTGCAGTCAGAATGGACTATTTGCTGAGAAATATAAACTTCTGATCATTATTAGCTATGAATATGACAGCTATTGTTATTTCTTCATGAATATGCTGACATAATTTCTTAAATATGTATTTTTTTGCCACTTTTGCATATTTTTTGATGTAAATATAATGAATTCATTGAATTAATGTGTGGAAATCATAATTATCAGAGGCAATTACTTCTTAAATGACATGCTGGTGAACTAACATTACTAAAATTGTAAGAGATTGTTATTTATTTGTTTGTTGTTGCTTTTTTTAAGGTTACTAGATGGATGTCAACAGTTTCTATGGTACAAGAACATGCACTCTTCAGCCCCTTGTCTCAGAAAACCCCCAAGATTCTGATGCTGGTCTCAGTGATGATGATGACCCAATAGAGGATCCAAATTATCACCCTGTCTGAGAAGAGAAATGTTCATATGTCTAAAAAAAAAAAGAAATATCCTGTTGCACTACCACACTTGATGGCATTTCTTGAATCATAAAAGCCTAAAATGCCATTATATTACTATCTTTTGCTATTTTGTTTTTAGTTTTTGAATGCAGAAATAATGTAATGTCTTTAGTTTTATTACTTTTAGTTATTTGTGTTATTTATTTTTGTTTATTGTTTAAAAAAAACAAGAAAACGTAATTTTCTGTCATAAAATGAAAATCTGAAATATTTTATAGAATATTTCAATAAATAAACAAGATTCAATATATAAAACTATTTATTTTGATTATGTTTTAAATAAATTAGTATTATAGTTCATATTTTCTGAATTTCATAGTATGTGTATGATTTTTTTTATTTGGTAGAGGCCGATATTTTAAAAATTATGGGATGTATTGAAAAAAAATACAGTGAGTATGATAACTAGTGACATAATGAGATAAAAAATGCAAACAAAAAATTTTTCAAATGCTTTTTTCTTGGTGGGGCAGTTAAATGGTTAAGACGGTAAAGGGAGGGGCTCAGGTAGTTAAAGAAGTAGGCCTGTAAGGACAGAGGCCCTTTCAATTTAAGTAAAAGAATAAAGCTGCAGAAAGCCTTCCAACAGTGCATGGAGCATTCACATAAACACTTTCATTGGTGCAGTGACCCAGATTGGGACAGATTTATGGGGATAAGTGTAAAGGAGACAGCATTGCTACTGCTGGCATTTGAATATTTACAATATTTATATTATATGAATATTTTGCTAACTTAACATAAGTTGCTTATAACATATAGTTGCCTGTAGAATGTTGGGTAAATCCCTCCCTGATGCCTCATAGGACCCATTTTGCTACCCAATTGGCTTTTGGTCAGTTTGCACATCCATCTACCACGCCGGATACCCAGATTCAAGACCCGCTTGGGGAGTGGTTTCTGGTATCAGAGGTGGAAGTCATTAATTACAAATACTCAGATTACTGTAATTAAGTAGTTTTTTGGGGTACGTGTACTTTTATGAGTAGATTTTCAAGCCTGTACTTTTACTTGTAATATTCATTAATCCATGTAATCTACTAAGTTACTTTTAAAATCATAGTTGAGTACTGAGTACAATTTTAATTCATATCCAAACCTTTTATCTGCATTTTTGTAGCCAGTAAGGTGATTTGATAGCAAACAAGCCGATGAAAACCGGGCCATGAGGACGGAAAACAAAACAAAACAAAAAAAGGACGTTAATGATTGATCTTTCATTGATTCTGAATAAAGAATTTAACCAGTTAAAAAAGTATTCATGGATATTTAATCAATAGTCGTGGCTCCTCATGTAATTTAGTTTTTTGTCTGCCGGAGACATTTGCTTAATAAGGAAATAAAAACTTAAATGAGAAAAAAATGAGGGAAAAACACTTGTTTTGCATCTTATCAATTATTGATTAATGGATTGTTGGCATGTTAACTTCTGGTAAAGGAAAACACACAATTTCCAGCCCTAGTCTGGAGAAGTGACGGTGACATCAGTGGTTAAAAGTAACTAATACTCTTAATATTTTCTTTTTAATTTTTTTTAAATTATTTATTTATTTATTTATTTATTTATTTTTACAAACTGTACTTTTACTTGAGTATTTCTCTAACACCGGTACTTTTACTCGTAATTGAGTAATATTTTAGCAATGCACTTAATTGTACTTGACTACAGATTTTCAGTACTCTCCACCATTGCCTGTTATGCACAACAACACCTAATTAGGCTCATTCATAATGAAGCCAGCGAAGCAGTTAAGTCGTTTGTTAATTCTCTCACATATCCTTTAATTTACGAATTTTACTGTATTAAATTGTTATTTGGTCAGGCAGTTCGGACATCTCTGGGGCCTGTATGCAAAGGCCGTGTTTCGCGCTCAAAACGTTAACAGTCCATTCGGAATCGGAAAGCAAGCTGGCTGTGACTTGGAGGTGAAGTGCATATTTCTATTTGGATGTATTTTTTGGAGAGATGTTTTCTTTTTTTCAGACATTTTTAAAAAATATATATTTTTAATTTATTTACCGGTACGTTGTAAAATTTAAATTGTTAAAGATTATGTTTGTTGTTCAATGTATTATATAATGAGTGTATTTTGTATTGTATTTTTGGAGGTTTTTTTTCAGAGATTTTTTTTTAAATATATTTTTTAGTTTACCGTATGTTGTGACATTGTTTTTTAAAGATAATTTTTGTTGTTCAATTTAATATATTTCTTGCAGTTCAAAGCATCAAGTGTCTTGTATTTATCTTGTACTTACATTCATTCTTCGTTTTTAATTTTTCTTAGATTGTTTCTTTAAATGAATGGTTGGGCTTACCTTGCATGAATTGCCCTGTTAGGACCAACATAAGATCCTTACAGAGCCCACTTTAAGCCCATATGGGCATTCACGGTTGAATCCTGGTGCAAGCCCACTTTAAACCCCTTTAGGCTGGTGGGGCCCAAATGGGTCTGACACAAATTGCCCGGTTAAGACCCACATAAGACCCTTACAGATCCCACTTAAAACCCACCTGGGCATCCACGGCTGGCCCCCATGTGGATCCCGGGTGCAAACCCACTTTAAACCCCTTTGGGCAGGTGGGGCCCAAATGGGTCTGTCATGAATTGCCCGGTTAAGACCCACATAAGACCCTTACAGATCCCACTTAAAACCCACCTGGGCATCCACGTCTGGCCCCCATGTGGATCCCGGGTGCAAGCCCACTTTAAACCCCTTCAGACTGGTGGGCCCCAAATGAGTCTGACATGAATTGCCCAGTTAAGACCCACATAAGACCCTTACAGATCCCACTTAAAGCCCATCTGTGTAGCCATGTTGCAAAGCCCACTTTGGACCCCTTTGGGCAGGTGGGGCCCAAATGGGTCTGACATGAATTGCCCAGTTAAGACCCACATAAGACCCTTACAGATCCCACTTAAAGCCCATCTGTGTAGCCATGTTGCAAAGCCCACTTTAAACCCCTTTGGGCAGGTGGGGCCCAAATGGGTCTGACATGAATTGCCCAATTAAGACCCATGCAGTACCCTTACAGGTCCCACTTTTAGTACGTCTGGGCTTCCACGGCTTGCCCCAATGTGGATCCCGGGTGCAAGCCCATAATGGGGCCCACATTTGCCGCCCATGAAGCCCTCATCTGGGCCCCACATGTCATTGCTGGCTGGGAAATGAACCATAGTGTCCTGCACCCACTAGTAAAAATATATAAAAATGATATCTAGTGTCTGAATAATTTTTGGTTTGACTGTATATGGACAATATGAGATCTCTTTTAAACAGTGGAGCTTTAAAAAAATGAATATTTTAAATATTAAAAAATTGTGAAATATGATTAAAATTTTAAAAAGTAGTTATTAAAGATCAAAACTTCCTGGCAAACACAATTTGCAAATGAAACAGCAGAACAGCAAAATTCCAGCAGCATTGTTTCTAGTGTTAAATGTAGGTGCTACACTGACTGACAGGAAATAAACAAAGTGAGCTAATTTGGTCGACATTTATTGCCTTTTTAGAAGATTCCTCCAGGAAATCTTCCAATTACAAAAAGGCATCTTGTTTTAATAGTGTTGGTCATAAATATTTTGCTTACATTACATTAGGACTAAAACAAGCACTGTGTAAAAAAAAATTATCCTTGAAACCTCTTGACACCATTTCCAATACTGTATTCTATTAATTGGCTCTTTGCCATGAGAAATTGAGTATTGTTTTTTTTTTCTAAAACTCAGTTAATTTTCTCTTAGGACCCCAAATGGTGGTGATAAGATTCATACTGTAGCTCTAAGCCTAGTTAGAGTGATTAGGAATGAAGGGATATGCTGAGATGTGTGGGATTGTCATGTACATGACCACAAACTAGACTGGAGAGATTAATGTTACTGCTAAGTGGTTTGCCATCTTATGGTTTTATACATCACAGGAAAAGCATTTTTTAACTCCCTGGAAATCTGTGCTCCTCTAGTAAAGCCATTTTAGCTGTTTGCTGCCATCCCATGGAGACGGCTTCTAGTAATTCCTCAAAATGGCTATCATAAAAATGCATAGGATTATAAGGACGTGAGGCCATAGAAGCAATTCCCTGATGTTGTTTGAGTGAAGGGCCAATGTGTCCAATGCCTGGGGTCTTCTGACTGCCAGGGGCTTTGAGCTGAGGGCCTGTAGTGGCCTGAAACACAAAAAAAGGCGAACTGCAAAGGAAATTTAATCTAGATGTACTTGCATGTGTAATATCTTAATATATTAAAAATGTAAAGAAAGTTAAAAATTGAAAATGTCTATAAAAAAATAAGAACCATTAAAAGTGCACTCAGTAGTAAAGTTTTTATGTGTAAACTCACATGAGATGAAGATAGTATTCGACTCATAATAGTTCCCATTTGTATTTCAGCATTTGGTGTTTCACTGCGGTGTCTCACATCAGAAATAATCCTTGCGCTCATTGACTGTAGATCCTGTAGATACACTAGTAGCGTAGTGTTGTTTGGTGACGAGGAAAACGTATTATCGTCATTTACCAGTGGAGATAGCGGGAGAATCAGTGCCTGTTTGAAGAAGCAGTAAAGATCTGAAGCCAAAAGACAGAAAGAATTAATTATTTTGTTGAGCGCTCTCTAAATCTAACTACAGTATCAGTGTAATTTATATAAATCTCGAAAACGATCCTGCTGATCCATGTCAATAGATGGCAGTACAGCAACCAACACTATTGTGGTATCCATGATGAACATTGATGCTAACGCTAGCAAGAGAACTGCTAACTGCACCTTTAAATTAAATAAAAACAAATCATTAGTGTTATACACAGTATAAGAGCCTATGCTGCGCTTTAAAATATGGTTGACATTAATTATTTCAAAGCACATAATCCTGTCCCAATGTACATGTCACAAAATTATTATTATGCCTGTTTATATTTAGAGTATACACATGTAATATTCCTTTAGCTGCCTTTTACAAGGTTTCATTTATTCTTTTTACTCACCAGTGAACAACGCTACTATATTCTTGTTGCTTGACAAAGTCAGCTTTATTGCCATTTTTTCCACATTACAAAGTGGAGAACTTTGTATGAAATGGAATGGAAGTTGCGATAGTCTTTTCTTTTCTAAACAGCTGTTTCAAACAATACAAAATGTCAGGACTTGATTTTGTCCATGCAGGAATTAACTGGATGGTTGTGGTTTGCTATTGGTGGATCTCATGTGAGTGACAGGTTGTCCCGCCCTCGGGCCAGTAAACACGTCATCAGAGAAGAGAAGGGATGTAAGGGAGGAGAAGGGGGAAGTTATTTTGATTAAACATTACATGAATATATATATAAAAAATGATGTGTACAGATAATTCATTCATAATAAATGCTAATTTTGACTTCAATTTTGATTTCATGGTGACTTTAAGAGCCCAGGTACAACCAGTAGCTCTCACCCTTTGTTTCATTCGGTTTCCCACTGAAGCTAAGCAGGGATGGTGTAATCATGGGAGACTGCCTCAGGAGATGTAAGGTTGCTATGGGAAGAGGTGTTAGGGAGGCCAGCAGGGGGTGCGCAGTGTGCATTATGTGTGTCCTAATGCCCCAGCATACTGATGGAGTCACCACACTGTAAAAATAAACTTCTTTCATATAATGAACTGAGATCCTGACTCTCTGTGGTCATTATAACCCCCCAGGGTGTTTGTCATAAAAGAAGTAGAAGTGTAACCCTGTCCCACTAGCTTCCTAATTATTCCCATATGTAGATATCACTCTGTTTCTTCTCCACTGACAGCTGCTTTGTGTTTTGGTGCACTAGGCTTACTGTTACATCATCCAGATTGATGTTAGATTCTGGTATTCATAGTTTTCAGTCAAACTGCATTACATTTCAGGCCTGTCAATTTTCAAAAATAAATAAATAAATAAATAAATATGCAACACCTGCTGCAATAACCTGATCACTAAAAACCTTGGTCTTCTGTCAGTCCCATTTTTGGGGCATAAACCCCAAAATGACATTTCACATTTAATGGTGCCATAGAACATCTTTTCACAAGATGTAATATAAGTCTACGGTGTCCCCTGAATGTGTCTGTGAAGTTTCAGCTCAAAATACCCCATAGATTTTTTTTTTAATAAATTTTTTTAACTGCCTATTTTGGGGCATCATTAACTATGCCCCGATTCAGGCTGCGGCCCCTTTAAATCTCTTGCTCCCTGTCCCCGAGCTCTTGACTATAAGTGCAATTATACAGTGCATAAACAAAGTTCACACAGCTAATTTAACCCTCAAATGGATCTTTACAAGATGTTCATCATTCATGCTGCATGCATGCATCGATTCCTGTGAGTATAGTATTTATTTGGATGTTTACATTTGATTCTGAATGAGTTTGATAGTGTGCTCCGTGGCTAACGGCTAATGCTATACTGTTGGAGAGATTTATAAAGAATGAAGTTGTGTTTATGCATTATACAAATGGCAAGTGTTTAAAAATGAAAATAGTGATGGCTCTCTTGTCTCCACGAATACAGTAATAAATGATGGTAACTTTAACCACATTTAACAGTACATTAGCAACATGCTAACGAAACATTTAGAAAGACAATTTACAAATATCACTAAAAATATCATGATATCATGGATCATGTCAGTTATTATTGCTCCATCTGCCATTTTTCACTATTGTTCTTGCTTGCTTATCTAGTCTGTTCATTCAGCTGTGCACAGATCCAGACATTGATACTGGCTGCCCTTGTCTAATGCCTTGAACATGGGCTGGCATATGCAAATATTGGGGTCATACATATTAATGATCCCAATTGTTGCGTAGCAGTCGGTGTTATGTTGAGATTCGCCTGTTTTCCGGAGGACTTTTAAACAAATGAGATTTATATAAAAAGGAGGAAACAATGGAGTTTGAGACTCACTGTATGTCATTTCCATGTACTGAACTCTTGTTATTCAACTATGCCAAGGTAAATTCAATTTTTGATTCTAGGGCACCTTTAAATTGTTATAAATCTTGAATAATTTGGCGCACAGACTTAAATTAGATTTTTTTTTTTACAAAACATGCTTTACTCTATCTAAAACTTCAAGAAATTTAAAGCCAAAAATCTGAACCAGTTGTATTCCAAATTTGATGTTGATATCTCAGAAAATGGAAATGGAGAATCTTTAATTTTATCTAGTTAAAACATTTTCAGGCCTTATTTCCACAAAAAAAAAAAAAAAAAAAAAAAAAAAAGAACGGATGTTATCTTTTGAATTCTTGGCAATAATAAATTGAATTCTTGGCATGTTCATTGCTATTTCAATATAAAGTTGACCATGCCTCATTATTCACCTGCTGTACCATGAACATTAAACATGAGTTTACATTAAAAAACAACAACAACATCAACAACACTTTGCCTCCTCATTTCAGAACACCACTGCATGCCACTGACAACTAGCTGTAAAAAAAAAAAAAAAAAAAAAAAAAAAAAAAAAAAAATGTGTCCAGTCAAATGCACAAAAAAACTCTACCTAATAAAAATATTCTCAGATTGTTTTGAGTAACTCTTAAATATCATAATCTGTAAAACAAAGCTCTCAGCTACTTTATCTTCTTTACATCATGAACAGAGTTACAGAGATACATATGTCAGTCTGGGCACTTGTTTTTTTCAGCACCTTGGACAGTTACACTAACACAGTTCTGACAGCAGCTGATTGGCAATATGAGTTTCTTGAACATGTGAAACATTACTTTTATTTGGAGGGGGAAAAAAAAGGTATGGAAGACTGGAAGTAATTTGTCATTTTAAAGTAAAGCTATCCCTCATTTTAATACATTCTGTACTGACACTTTAATGATTATAAGCAAGTGTAAAGTGTCATGAAACTCTCACAGACAATAGTAGAATCCAGGATTGACAATGTAATACTTTATTTAATCTAAAAATAGATACTTGAACTGGTGTTGTAATCTATTCAACCACCTATGAAAAGCATAACATCATACATATGAGGGGAAGTATCAGTATTATCATTTATACTATTTATAACGCCATCTGCTGGACATTTTTAAATGTGCTACAAGATTATGCGCCATCTTGTGGCTAATATATATTTCTAGAAAGTTTTCATATAATGTAAAGATACATAGATCACAGCAGAATAGGGAAAATTGGGATATGCTCACTTCTTTGTTAGAAAAAAAAATTGTGTATATATATATATATATATAGATATATATATATATATATATATATATATATATATATATATATATATATATATATATATATATATATATATAGCTTTAGCTTTGTCCAGGGGCTTTTTTTTTTTTTCATAGGGTCAGAAAGACTATTTATTTATTTATTTATTTATAGAATATATTCAGAAATATTATTATGTCTTTTATTCAGCATGGATGAATTAAACTTATCAAAAGTGAAAGTAAAAAAATTATATTCCAAATAAATGCTTTTTTTTTTTTTTTACTTTCTATTCAACAAAGAAACCTGAAAAATGCATCAAGGTTTCCTCAAAAAATATTAAGTAGCACAATTGTTTTTAACATTGATAATCATAAATGTTTCTTGAGCAGCAAATCAGCATATTACAATGATTTCTGAAGGATCATGTGACGCTGAAGACTGGAGTTATGATGCTGAAAATTACATTTTAAAAATATGTTAAAATATATAAAACCTTTATTATTATTTTTTTTAAATGGTAATATATCAAAATATTGCTGTTTTTCTTTTCTTTATATTTTGATCAAATAAATGCAGACTTATGAAAAAAAAAATAAAAAAATCATACAGTCCGCAAACTTTTGAATGCCATAGTGTATATTATTATACCACAGAGTAATTTGTCATGTTTTTTGTTTTTTTTTTCCAAGTATGAAATACTAAGTCTTCATCCACAACATATCTATACTTCTATGTGTTATTGACCAACAGAAATTGTAAAAGGGTAAATTTGAAAGTGTTGTGAACTATGAGAACTAACCAATTATCTGAATTAAGAGATTCATTTTTATGAATGTATTTCCCCATCATTCATGCTTGTCTGAATGTGGATGGTCAACATGTGCTGCCAACTGACCCAATTAGTGTTCGTGCCACTGTCGTGTCCAGCCAAGCATACCCCCCCTCCCGACCCCACCACTACAGGGGTCAGACACGAAGGTCAAGCATCTGTCTGACTCCCACTACCCTTAGTCTGGTGACATCATCATTTAGAAACTCACACAGTGCTGGTGGTGTATTGGGGAACAAATCTTGAGTCATGGTAGTTTTAACAGAACTATTCAGCTATTGATTTTATGACAAAATTTCTGTGTGGGAGAAACATTCAGCTCTAATATCAGGTGACACTGAATGGAGAAGAAAGTAAACAAATCAGTATCAATGAGAATTTATGAAACAAAACCTACATGCAAACTTAGGCTGCATCTGAGAGTACTTTTTTGGAATAAGTAATTACTTTGTGTGCTTTAAAAATTATGTATATGTATATTAAAAATTATGTTCTACCCAGCTAACAGAGAACATTCTCAGAACTTTGGCTAACATTCTGGCAAGGTTCTCTCATAGTTATGAAAAAACTTTCTTCCAGTGACATTAATAGAATGATCATTCAAATGTATCTGGTCTTTAGTAATTTTTTACACATCGTTTTTTGTGTGTGTGTGTGTGTGTGTGTGTGTGTGTTTCCTTCTGGAATGATTTAGTTGGAGATTCATCTAACATTTTATATATGTTACTACTTGTTTTATAATTCAGAGAACATTCAAAAGTACATTTCCATAATTTTTGAAGAATGATAAAATGGAATGCTTCCTTAATGTTCACATAACCAAGAAAAAAACATTTGAAAAAACTTTGAACGTTCATAGAAAATCAATGGGAACTTTAGCAAAGCATTCTTAAAACATATTTTTGTTAGCTAGGTATATAGTATGGATCTGTGTACTGTGCACAATGTAATCTGGACGTATTACATTTGTCATCTTGTGATTGTCATGTGACCGACAGCATCAGTTGCATCACTTCACTGTCATTCCTCTCCCATGGCCTCATGGGACAGTAAAGAATGCACACTTAAGAATCTCACCAGAAGTAGTAAGTCATCTGGGCTACTTTTCACCTATGGTTTTATGAATCTCGACATACTACTCTTTTTATTACTGTTTTTATCTACTATATCACACATACGTCTGCAAGATGTCTGTTAAAGATCACTTCATCTGGAAAGCATCTGCTGTTTACAAACATCTGATTTTACATACATTCTAAATCATAAACATCTTAAAGACATCTTCTAAACGTCTAATTGACATCTGACAGGAAACGTCCTATAGACGTATTGCAGATGAGCAAACACTCTAAAAAATATGTAAACACAGGCGTAAACACAGACATCAAATAGACATCTCCAAGATGTATATGTGCTATCAGCTTAGCCTATAGTAGGGACGTAGGCCTATACAACTTTGTATGCAACCATATAGGGTGTGCATCTCAATCAGCTCCCGAGCTCGTGAATCAGTATATCGTGGCACTGGTAAGAACCCTACACATTGGGACAGTGATTACTCAATTTCCGGCGCCATGACTATGTAAAACATTGTAGAACGTTACTGCTGGTTTGAATTAACGACAGACAGGACTTATATCATCTTGTTGATATTATTTTTTTATGCTGTTTAAAAACATTGTACTGTAAAATATCCATACAACATTTTAGCCGAATATTAATTATAAATGTTTACTAGACATGTTCACTACCTGTCTAGCAATCTGTGTTTATGCTGTCATATATATATATATATATATATATATATATATATATACACAGTACAGTCCAAAAGTTTGGAACCACTAAGATTTTTAATGTTTTTAAAAGAAGTTTCGCCTGCTCACCAAGGCTACATTTATTTAATTAAAAATACAGTAAAAAACAGTAATATTGTAAAATATTATTACAATTTAAAATAACTGTGTACTATTTAAATACATTTGACAAAGTAATTTATTCCTGTAATGCAAAGCTGAATTTTCAGCATCATTACTCCAGTCTTCAGTGTCACATGATCCTACAGAAATCATTCTAATATGATGATTTTCTGCTCAATAAACATTTATGATTATTTTCAATGTTGAAAACAGTTGTGTACTTTTTTTTCAGGATTCCTTGATGAATAGAAAGTTCAAAAGAACAGCATTTATCTGAAATACAAAGCTTCTGTAGCATTATACACTACCGTTGAAAAGTTTGGGGTCAGTAAGAATTTTTATTTTTATTTTTTTGAAAAGAAATTAAAGAAATGAATACTTTTATTCAGCAAGGATGCATTAAATCAATCAAAAGTGGCAGTAAAGACATTTATAATGTTACAAAAGATTAGATTTCAGATAAACACTGTTCTTTTGAACTTTCTATTCATCAAATAATCCTGAAAAAATAAATGTTTCTTGAGCAGCAGATCAGCATATTAGAATGATTTCTGAAGGATCACGTGACACTGAAGACTGGAGTAATGATGCTGAAAATTATGTATAAACGGTTTGTCTTTTCAAAATTTGTATTACGAGTCATTATATATATTGAGATGGTTCGTGCGTTTTATGTTTTACATAAAACACATGACAAAATCGCTTCAAAAGTGTGACGTAATTTCTGATAAGGGAGCATAGTGAGCGTTGATGCTCCCTAGTTTTTGTGGTGCATTGTGGGATTTTTATATGAAGTGAACGTTCCAGTCCACTGGAAGGTTTTTGCGATTGAGACAGCCCTTATAATGCTGACTGCCTGATCAGTGCCCTGACTACTGAACTAGGGAGCTGATTGAGATGCACCCTTCCTCTTTTTCCAATTTTGTTGCACAAACTAATGTGATCATCTTGGAACTATAATGCCACCTAGTGGTGTGGTTGTAATATTACACAAAAGCTAAATGTTTTCAAATATGCCATTTTAGAAATGCGCCATTCAGATTCAGCCATGAATAATGTACTGAAAGGTGGGGTAGGCAATTTTAAGAGAGGTTAGCAATAGCAAGCTTGCTTTGAAAGCATAAGATCCCACCCTCCCTTAGGAGCACTCTCCAAAGACAGTCTGCAAAGTGTCAAGAGAGACAGCGTTAAATTACCTCATGTCTCAAAGCACATAACATTACAATAATAATGAATGTAAACAACTTACAGAGCTCTGACTTGTACCACTTGACTGCTGCAGATTCATTTCAGCGTTGAAAGTGTAGAAACGCATACATCCGAGTCTGAGGACGTGAACAGTTCTGGGTAGAACGTCACAGGTTAGCATCTCTTGATTACATTTATGACATGCTGTGAACGCAGCATAGGCTCGTTGTTTTGGTTCAGGAGGAACTGTAAAAGGTGGCTGATGTTTGTTTGTGGCACTCTGTGACTGTCTGTCTACAACTCTGCATAGCCTCTTGGAAAGTGCTGATGACGTGTGATGTCTGTGCGAGTGGAGTGTATGGAGGTATGGAAATACATACGCTGACAGACAATAAAGTAAACAAAAATGTTAGTAAAATCTTATATTAAGTGAAAAATAATATATAGGTCATACATACACTTCTATTATTGATTGCTATCAGGATGTGAAGAGAGTTTCAAGTAGTATTACAAAAGTGTTAATAAAAAAACAGCCTACTGTACCTTTAAAGGTGCCCAAGAATGCTTTTTCACAAGATGTAATATAAGTCTAAGGTGTCTCCTGAATGTGTCTGTGAAGTTTCAGCTCAAAATACCCCAAATATTTTTTTTTAGTAATTTTTTTAGCTGCCTATTTTTGGGCATCATTAACTATACACTGATTTTGGCAGCGCACCGCCCCTTTAATTTGCCTGCTCCCTGCCACACAAGCTCTCGACTATATTACAGTGCATTTACAAAGTTCACACAGCTAATATAACCCTCAAATGGATCTTTACAAGATGTTCGTCATGCATGCTGTATGCATGCTTCGAATTATGTGAGTAAAGTATTCATTTTGATGTTTACGTTTAATTCTGTATGAGTTTGAGGCTATGCTATGTGGCTAACGGCTAATGCTACACTGTTGGAGAGATTTATAAAGAATGAAGTTGTGTTTATGAATTATACAGACTGCACATGTTTAAAAATGAAAATAGTGACGGCTCTTGTCTCTGTGAATACAGTAATAAACAATGGTAACTTTAACCACATTTAACAGTACATAAGCAACATGCTAATGAAACATTTAGAAAGACAGTTTACAAATATCACTAAAAATATCATGATATCATGGATCATGTCAGTTATTATTGCTCCATCTGCCATTTTTCGCTGTTGTTCTTGCTGGCTTACCTTGTCTGTGCACAGATCCAGGCGTTAATACTGCCTTTCCTTGTCTAATGCCTTGAACATGGGCTGGCATATGCAAATATTGGGGTCATACATATTAATGATCCCGATTGTTACATAACAGTCGGTGTTATGTTGAGATCCGCGTGTTTTCCGGAAGTCTTTTAAACAAATGAGATTTACATAAGAAGGAGGAAGCAATGGGGTTTGAAACTCAATGTATGTCTTTTCCGTACTGAACTCTTGTTATTTAACTATACCGAGGTCAATTCAAATTTTGATTCTAGGGCACCTTTAAATGAATGAAAGTGGGATAAAGTGACTAATATTCATTTGGTCATGTGATCTTAAAGGGATAGTTCACTAAAAAATAAAAATGATCTTGTCATATACTCACTCTGACTTTATTTCTTCAGATAAACACAAAGATTTTTAGAAAAATGATCCATCTCTGTGAGTCCATATAATGCCATTGAATGGCTGCCGCTCGGTGTACACTTAAAAAAAACTACACACAGCGATCAAGACGGTAATCCATACGACCCCAATTGATGAATCATTGTCTTCTGAAGCGAAATGATAGGTCAAACAGAAAAATCATAGACCTTCTGGTCTACTGTCATTCGAGCGATCACAAGGGAGACTTTGTAATGCCAGGCCTGGCATAATTGTAAAGTATGTGTGAGAAGTAACGCTTCACCACATATATAACATTTAAATATACTTTTTGTCCAAAGTAAGGTATGGGAAAAGATGTCCCCCTCAAGAACAGTGTACAATTTCTGCTAAATTGCAAATAATTAAATAATAATTAAAGTTCAAATTTAACATGTGATAATGCATCATCCATGATATTATTATGCAAAATAAATTGAATTTGCTAATTTAGTTGTTACATCACAAAAACATGAAAGGAGAAAAATAATTCACTGGTCACTATTTTCCAATAATAATAATAATTTCACTTCAAAACTGTTCAGACTTAATACATCTCACACATATTGATGTTCAGATGACAATAAAAATGAATAGAAGCATAATGAATGAAAGACATGTAATGGTGCAGGGTGTGCAATATGAATCAAGAAATTACAAATGCATCCTAACAATAATCAATATTTCCAGACAATGATTTGTATGAGCAATAGGATATTTGTTTGTTTGATTGATTAGTGCAATACTGAGATCAGATTTTAAAGCACATGAAATTCATGTCTTTTTGAAGAGATCACTTATTCATTGAAGAATTATTGGATCCCCAAAGGCGCTTACATTCCACCGCTGGCCAGCTGCCACTAGATGGTGGTACATGTACGATTTAGACTGCAAAAGCTTCTATCATTAGAAGGCTTTATATACACACGCTCGCCAGAACATGGCATTTCTGATCATGTGGTTATGCCCATGCACATGTCAGTGGATAAAATTAATCGTTGCCCAAAGGCACAGCATTTAATGAGACAAAATGTCCCAATTAACCTTTTTAAGAGTGCCATTTTCAAAAGATATGAATGTTGCCTCACTATTTAAGACATTTATGGTCTAACCCGTCGGCCAAGGATTTTCCCACTTGAGGCAAACGATGTCATATTTTTTAGTGTTGCGCTTATGTGATTCCTCACCTAAGTGAAAGTTTACAAAGGACATATTGAAAGAACTTGACATTTTCACAGAACGGTCCCTTGCGCTTCTCACATTGTTATTTTACTGTTCAAACACTCGCAAATGAACAAATACTTGAATGACCTACTTTCTTCAGAGAGACTGGTTTAAGAACACTAACAAGGAATTATTAAAACGCTAAAACCAGCTTTGATGAGCAGGACTTGTGTCATGTTGATGATTAGAATGGTCCTCAAGAGCCTCCATGACCCAGTCAGCCTCCTCATCTTCATAAATGACCGAGCATATACCTTTGAATTGACAAATCAGGAGCTCATGAGACGTGACAGTATGTATATATAGTCTAATGAATAACTTACTTATATGGTTGAGAGCATTGTACTTTAACATTTTATGTTTTGAAGCATAAGTTGAATAGACTGTTGTGAGAGTTTCTGTCTTTTCTAAATCACAATTTAGTAGCAATGCTGTTATTTTGCCCAATTTTATTCTTTTTTTGCGTTCAAGCCAGAATCCTCACTATATGTTTATTTATTACATGTAGGCCTACATATTGCAAGGTAAATATAAATAAGCATACTTATATTTGTAATTTAATGTTATTCATAATGTTGAAAACCTTTTGATTTTAAGGTTTATGCTTAAATTAAAAAAAAATAAAATTAATATATATATATATATATATATATATATATATATATATATATATATATATATATATATATATATATATATATATATAAACTCTTAATGTAATGCAAATTTTACATTTTCAAATATAATATATTATTATTATTATTATTATTATTATTATTATTGCTGCTGTTATTGTTATTGTTTTTATTATTATTTAAATGAGTATGTTGGACCGAATAGTAGGCTTGCAACAAACAATTATCTTGGCCATCAGTTAATCTAATGATTATTTAGAGCGATTAATCGACTAGTCATTGATTATTTCACAGATCAATCTGTAGGCTCCGCACGATTATTCATCTTTTTGCAATTAGTTAAAATATCTAGGTATAGGGGTGAATTCAGGGTGATTGGGTCACTTTTTTGCCACTGAGATGAATTGGGAAAAGTGGCCCAATCAACCTGAATTATTCGGCTATAACTAATAAATAAAACAAGGAAACTAAAAGTGTATTTTTAATGAACTTCGAGCCAACTGAAAACCAATCTCCTAAAGGTTTTCTGTCCTCCACAGAATCCATCAATAGTCAGATTGTTACAATGACTGTTACTGTGTTTTTTTAAGGCTGGGCATTGACACAAATTTCAAGATTTGATTTGCAATTCGATTCCAAATTTCCGATTTAGGACTGCATTACAGTTGCGCGACAGCGCTTCACTGGCCAAACCGCGTTATTGCAGGTCATTAAAATAGGTCATATGAGATGTAACTACTACTATCATACACTGCCCGCCCGGCCAAAAAAAAAAAAAAGAAATCGCTGTTTGGATTTTGATAGGCAAATACTTCATTATTACAGTGATTATCATGTTTCTAGCATGTTATATGTTTGGCAACGGTTCTTTTAACCCTAAAATATGGAGTGTGTAGCCATTCATTTCTTAAATAACCATGTAGGAAGACAGATCATGACCATATTCCAGGATGACAATGTCAAGATTCACCAGGGTTAAAATTGTGAAATAATGGTTCAGAAAGCATAAAGAATCATTTTCACACATGAATTGGCACCTCCAGAGTCCAGACCTTAATTTCATTGAAAGTCTTTGGGATGTGCTGGAGTAGACTTTACAGAGTCCTCACCTCTTGCATTGTCAATACAAGATCATGACCAAAAATTGATGCACCTCTTGATGGAAATAACATCACAACATTTATTTCCATTGAGAGGTGCATCATTTTTTGTGCATCAGATTCTTCATTCTTCCTCCCAACAATTATTTTACAATTTGAGCCTGATGAATCTTGACATTGTTATCCTAAAATATGGCCATACATCTTAATACATGGTTGTTTAAGAAATGAAAAGCTACACACTCCATCTTTAAGGGTTAAAAGAACCAAAAAAAAAATAATAATCACTGTAATAATGATCCATCCATAGACTCTTACGTATTTGCCTATTAAAATACAAACAGCAACTTTTATTATTTTTTTTTGGCCGGGCAGTTTATAACTGACTTGACTGTTTGACAACAAAAATACTTTTTTTTTTTTTTTTTGACAACGTTGGCGATAATGTCGACAAATTGTTTCAGCCCTACCGAATAGTGAGTGTATGTATAAGATACAAAATGAATGTATATGGTCTGATGGTGGTGGTTTGATGCAGCAGAGTTTAATGTCCTCTGGTGAATGAGAACCGAAGGGTGATTAATGTCTTAATTTCCTATTATTAAAGACCAGAGAGGGGATGCAGGCTGCAGATAGTCAACACGCTATAAATCTCAGCAAAATGAACAGTCAAATAATCACTCTTCAGAAATGAAATCTCCACACATTAATGCTACCACCCAGACACACATACGCACACACACACACACTTGTCTGGGTGTTTCTGTGATCTCACTCAATGACAGGGTAATTACCACAGAATTATAGGGTGGTTTATTGTAATTCACCTTCTTGTGTGAACCATTTACTGTACAAAATACAGAATTACTTCAGAATGACCCTGAGACTGTTATGACTTAAAATGTACCATGATCTACTCTGTTCTGTCTTTTTATCTTTTCTAACATCTCTCCCTCTCATCCACGCACATGCGTTCAGCCTGTATGCTTACAATTCTGAGAGAGAGTAGAGAGAGAGGGAGAGAGAGATGAACTCTGTTCCTTTGTGCAGAGCAGACGGAGGGAAAGGACTAATCACATGCACTGGATTGATTACAGTGATGATTAATAGGGTATATGGTTTTCATTAACAATTTGATTTATCACAGATCATGAGGCTGAATAATGGTAATGGTCTCCACTCCCTCATATCTCTCTCAGCAGATGAAAATCCAGCCCTTTTTTCACTACTTTGTATCCCCGTTTCCTTATTTCTACAGATGGAAGGATTCATTTAATGTGAATCTGGTTCCTTTTTCCCTGATATTTCCACTACATGAACTGCATTCTTTCTTTCTTTCTTTCTTTCTTTCTTTCTTTCTTTCTTTCTTTCTTTCTTTCTTTCTTTCTTTCTTTCTTTCTTTCTTTTCTGTATGCAGTGTAAGAAAAAAATCTGAGCAAAAACAGATAATGTCCTGGCATAAAATTATTCATACCTTTTTCACAAAGTTTACCAATGTTTGATTCAACAGCAAAAAAAAAATGCAATGAAAATAGGTTCCAAAAATAAGGGTTCCAAAAGATGGTTTTCACACAATGCCATAGAAGAACCATTTTTAAGTTCCCCAAGAGCCTTTCAGTGAAAGGCTTGTTTTTTAACTTCCAATATAAAGAACCTTTTGCACAATGGAAAAGTTCCAATAATTTAGGAACCTTTTAGAAATGCTAAAAAAAAGAATAATTGATTTCACACACACTGAAAAACTGTTTTCAAGCAGCACCTCATCCAATTAATAATTTGTCTTTGATTTCTGTTTACCATAATTTTTTTCTCATTCAAAACGTTGATAAATATAAATATTTTTCATTAAGAACTCCTGTAGACGTATGATGGAAATAAAGTCAGTCTAGTTACTAATGAGTGAAGCTGCTAATGTTTTGGTAGAGTTTGAAGAGTTGTTTAATCAGATCTTGAGAGATTAAATGTCTTTCATCTTCAGTTGATTTCAATGAAGGCTGTGATTGAAGTCAGTTGTAGTTTGTGCGTTTCTCTTTCCTTCATTGATTCTGCTTGTTAACAGCAGGTGTTTATCATTAATGTGGTTCGCATCTGGAGAAAGAGCGAACACGTGATGATGGCTCAACATCGTGATGACTGTCAGCATCGGTGATGGACGATGACATCGTCTATCGGCTCAACCCTAGCTAACACACAACAATCCATTTTGTTCGTTTAAATCAAATAATTTCTTTTAACTTGTATTTTTAAAAAAAGAGAAAAATTAGAAAATGGATAAAGCAAATCATTTCTAATACATATTATTTTTTACATGAGAATTTTTGTTTTGATTCAATCTTTTTTTTTTTTTAGATCAAAGATAGAATTTAAATTAATCGACTTTCTTCAACAAGAAAAATATACTTTGTGCCAGCTTTTATAAAGTAATCTGATAACATAATCCATGTTACTTGTAATGCATTAACCCCAACACTGCTAACGCCATTGGTCGAGTCTGTGTTGCTGGTTGGGATTTTCACTCAAAAGTTAATATTTTTATAGCACAACATACCAACAATGTTTACACTTTTCAGCGCACTTACTTATGCATGGGCTCTCCGTATACTTAGCTGGGATAGAAGAAACTATTCCAACATCCAAAAATTACCTTTAAATCAAATCACTTTATTGTCACAACACCACGGACACTAAAAGTGTGCAGGTGGTGAAACTATTTGGTGCAATCTGCACAGCATGGATGACAAGTACAGGATATATATATGTATATATGTATGTATGTATGTACACAAAAGACAGTATTGATGAACTTTAATGAACACGTTGATGGAGTGTGAAAAGGTGTTCACTTTAATCACAGATGCTTTCATTGCTAGATGCTTTATTATACATGCCTGTGACCTGAGCTGCATCAAAGTTCTGCATTCTTGCTGAATTAATATTCCCTCAAGATTATTTCAGTGTTCTGGGTCAGTTGCAGTCATAATGAAAACAGTTGGGGTTCAACTTTATGGGGAAAAAAAATGAAGAAAATATTAAAGCATTAGGGAACAAGGAAGAAAAAACATCAAGGCATTTTTCCTTTTTCCCCTTTTTTTTGGAGGGAGGATAAGGCTTCTTTATGAGAGGTTGGAGAGAATCTCTTTTCGTGAGGTCAGGCTGTCAGCACATGCGCTGTAAGTCATTCGGCTGGAATGCACTCGCTGTACTCCCACAGCACTCCACACACTGCGATGTTTGTACAGGGCTGCTCCTGTACTCTCTTTCAGAAGACACACTGGATGTACACACACTGCATCCTGCCAACAAACTGACACTGCTCAATAAATCTCGTTCCACATATGCTGCGTGTGAGATACAGGTCACTACATTGTCATCCCTTCCGGATACCTATTTTGAAGCGTGCATGCCCTGCATATATACATGCATATATCGAATATGTACATATTTATCAGCAGCCACAAAGGAAAGAGAGAGGGGAGAGAGTCCTCTTCACCCTGTCCTGACAACGCTAATGATGTTCAGGACAGCAGAGGATGATGTCTGACTCTCTGCCAGGCCTTGGTTGCATGTGTGCTTGTTTTGGGGGGGCTGGAGTGGGGTGGTGGTTTTTGGCAGGAGAATTGTGCAACCTGGTTTTTGAGGATGCAGACTACGGTAACTCATTACACTTTAAAGCAGGCAGGGTGACAGCATGAATCAGTCAGCATCTTCCATGCATACTGTAAGCGGGGAGCAAAATACAAAGGAGGAGAAGAAGTGAAAGAGAAAGGAGAAAGGAAATGAAGTCTGAGTGCCAAGAAATAATGTGCATCGGAAGAATTTAGCCTCGGGCATGGCGCGCTGAGCCCGTGTCGGTATCATTAGCGTATTTATAATTCAAATGTATGCCTTTAATAATTCACGCGCGCTGCTTTTCAAAGAGGGGCGCGCGAGATTATGTACAGACTGATGAAAGGAAGGAAGTTTCCCATCTCTCCTGAAAAGTAAATAAACGACCTCATCATGCAGCCCTCTCTCATCCTTTGCCTTGGAGCATTTAAGTAGGCTACACATTTGTAATTATTTGGAAATCTTCAAGTTCTTTTTAAGAACGCGCAATGTTTATTTTGCTTTTTATGTGTGTGATATTTATTTATTATTCTGTGATCGTATTTTAAATTTTCTTGTTGATGCATCACGCGCTTGGGCGTGTTTGCGTTTGTGATATTCGCCGCTAATATTGCTTTTTTTGGTAATGTTTGGTTTCCCATCGACAATGAGGCTCCGGTGAGAGAATTCAAATATGAGCTCGTTCTCCTCTTGTAGTCTTTGAGTTTTCAAAGACAGATGCACCACTAGGTGGTGATAGAAGGTAAAGTGACTTTGAAATTGATTGTTGCGCTGGAAAGCACAGCACATGTGAAACTGGAGCCCAGCGGCAGGTTTGCAGGACTTTCGCTGGATCTGAAGAACTAGGAGGAAAGTATCTTGCGGCTCAGGCAAACATCCTGACGGGTCAAGCAAAGGTCAATACTTTTGAAATTAGAGTGGATTATCGTCATATCAACATGGGCGAAGAACATTGACATTTAAAGGTAGTTTAAAAATCGTGAACATTTACGTACCAAATTTAGGATTTTTTTTTTAAATTGAAGATAAAATATAACGATTATAATTCAAATAGATAATTGTTATTATTATTGATGTATAATAGTTATTTGTTAAACTGTCAATATATTTCTTAAATCACTTAAATATGACGCTTACCATAATTCCGCTAATCTAAATGAATATAAAATAATTTATGTTTGTGATGTCGCACTGCAGAAATTTATATGAAAATTAGTTTGTTATTCTCGGCGTGTATTTGTAGAAATGCCGCATCTAAATATATAAACTATTTTTTTCAATAGAATTCACTGAGGATCCTCGCAGTAATGCGCTTTCTCGAGAAATTTAAATTAATGTCTTCAAGCCAGATTTAATTCTTAAAATGATTGAATAAATAGGTGAATAATTAAGAGCAATATAACAAATGAAATAAAAATAATAAAATAGACGGTTAAATTTCACAAATGCTATGAATAAGAATGCTGTTAGAATTTGGCCAAAAGTAGCCTAACATTTATTGTTTATCTGTTGCTTGATTTCATAGTTATATAAAACATATATCGTTTTAAAAATATTTAGCCATTGTCTTAGTTATTTTAAACTACAAATAAGAACTTATATGTAGGTGGCTATTTTTAGAAGAAAAAAAGCATGACAAAATCCAATTGTAAGTACATTTAAATTGGCGACTGCAAAGTAAATTAAATTCTTCTCTACATCAAATTAGTTTGTGTTTTCTTCCCAGCCGATCTCGTTTCCTGTATAGGCGTTTAAATATGATGATGGAATTGCAGAGAGACAGTCAAGCAGAATTCCCTCAGTGTCATTTACGCGCAAAAGCGCTTGAAATAAACTGCACGGGGTTTTATAGCCCCACGTTTAAAATATATTTCTAGTTCCATATACATTAACACTCGTTTCTTACAAAAATAATAATATAAAACAACGTGAATTTATAACATTAAACGCAAAAATACAGTTCTTTAACTAGCATTGGAGAACATGACAGATTGATCTATTTACTGTATTTACAGAAGCTAGGACAGGAAAAATAAACGTAACTTTATAATATAAATGTAATCACTCTACAATGAGCAAGTATTGAAGGACAGTTAAGCAACGAAGCAGTCAAAATTCACATGTGGTAAATATTTTCAAAGGCTCAAATGTTGTGTTGCTCAGCAATTTGTTGAAATAAGGTCCATTCCCAGTTCGACTCAGTGCACTGATCTGATTTTAGCACTTTTAAAAATAAAGACACTCCACCCCTAGTAACAAAACGCAGAGGATGGTGGTGCGTCATCCGCGCGCGTATCCAATGTGAGCACTCGCTGGCTACTCGTGGTCATTGCGCTCTTCTTTCTCTTGCTTTATGTAGAGGTGTCGAGCTGGTAACACCCACCACGCTTCCCAGGCTCAGTCATCAGGGGTTCAGTCTCTCTTCAAGAGGAACCTGCTTCAGTCACCAACACAATCCCAAAGCGTGGGTCGCAAAGAGGGACCATGAGATCCGGATAGTTTTTCCTCGCAGTGTTTGCAATGCCAGACACGAACATCCCACAATTTGGAAAGATTCTTCTTACTTCAGGAAGTCTTTGAAGGGTAAATTGCATTAGACTGTCATAAGGTTGAAGTGGAAGCAAATATTCATAGTCTATATAAGGTAAATGTGTCGGGTTTTTTTTTTTATTCGTTAAGTATACATTAGTGTATTTAGCGATACGATAGCAAAACAAAAAGTGGATGAAAAAGGAGCGATCAAAAACTCTTCACAGGACATGCTCTATCATCTCAACGGATTACCGACAGCTCAGTCCTCTTAAACCGGATGCTCAAAAGGAATTAAATCACTCAAATTGCTTCCTCGTTGGATAAGATCACAATTTGCACTTAACATCAACAGAAGCGTCATATGCTGATGGCTCAACGGGTACGTTCTCTTATAAATCCACCGCGTAAAACAACTTAAGTCGTAAAGTTTACTTTTAATATTTGTATTAAACACATTTGCTATTTCACTTACCTATAATACGGTTTCTATCTGATGCAGTACGAAGACCTTGCCCACTATGGTGGCGGTATGGATGGAGTTGGGGTTCCGACGTCGATGTACGGGGACCCGCACGCGCCTCGGCCCCTGCCGCAGGTTCACCATTTGAATCACGGGCCACCGCCACATGCCAACCAACACTACGGGGCCCACGCACCGCACAGCATCATGCCCAGCAGCATGGGCTCGGCTGTCAACGACGCACTTAAAAGAGACAAGGACCAAATTTATGGGTACTTTATTGCAGTCATGCTTATATGATTTCTTACTATTAACACAATCTTTACATGGTGTGCTACAGTCAGTAAATTACTTTGCACATAAAGGATGTCTGTTAGTTAAGGATATTCATATAGTGCCCTGCTTAAATAAACTTTAAAATAAGATTGTTTATTTTTCATAATAAATATTACAGAACGCTTTTAGTCAGTATCTGTGTCACAGAGTGGCCGTCAAAGCAATGAAAGTAAATTCCAAAGCCGTATTACTGTCATCATCATGATTGCTCAGTTATTGATATAGTGTTTTGATCGAAGCACGTAAATGTTTATGTTGATTCTTGAAGGCACCCGTTATTTCCTCTGCTGGCGCTGGTGTTTGAGAAGTGCGAGCTGGCCACATGCACGCCGAGAGAGCCCGGAGTCGCTGGAGGAGATGTGTGCTCATCCGATTCATTTAACGAGGACATCGCTGTGTTTGCCAAACAGGTAATTTTTTGATTGAAAAATACATATATATATTTTTTAACGATTTAAGTAACGTTCTTTAGCTAGGCTAAATGGAATTTTTGGGGAAAAGTGAAATTATTCGCTGTTGGTTTTTGTTTTCCCCCCATTCTGACAAACTTGTGAAATTTTCCTCAGATTCGGGCAGAGAAGCCGTTATTTTCTTCTAATCCAGAGTTGGACAATTTGGTAAGTGTAGCCTAAGATGTTGTTTCGCTCAGATTTTGTTTCAGGTAAATCCGCTTCAAAGCGTTATGTGAGGATTCTTTGAGGGAAAGAATGGAAGCTTTAGTGATTTATGAGGCCGCGTGTTATCAGAGGGCGTGGGGGTCTTTGCCCTGGGCTCCCTCAAAGCATCGTCTCTGGAGGAACCTATTTACACTTCTGCTATTGTCATAACTTTACAAAGCCAACACAATATCAGACGTGCGAAGTTTTTGATGTGAGTGGGAATTCTCGCGCGATTAGAATAACCAAAGGTTTTAAATGTTTGTTTTTTTTAATCAAGTTTAGCATATAATTATTATTATCCTAATAATAATAAAATTATATATATTTAATGCATTATTTTACTCTTTCCTTAGATGATTCAATCAATACAAGTATTACGATTCCATCTTTTAGAACTTGAAAAGGTATGTTAATTATTTTATCGTAATTTTCAAATTATGTTATATTGTTCTAATGGTAAATTAAAGTACAAACTGAATAATCTGTATGTTGTCGTTTTTCCCTCATCAGGTGCACGAGCTTTGCGACAACTTTTGTCATCGGTATATTAGCTGTTTGAAGGGCAAAATGCCCATTGACCTGGTAATTGATGAACGGGATGGCTGCAAATCCGACTTCGACGACCTCTCGGGATCCTCGACAAATCTTGCAGATCACGTGAGTTTTAATTGGCTTTCTATGACATCATAAAACAGGCCAATTAGATAGTGGAGCTGTTTGTGTATTTAGAGTACAGGCAATTTATGAAGGGAAGTTTCCAACAAAGAAACGACTGAAAGTGCCATTTATTTTTTTATTGTGTAAACTAACCGGAATGAGTTTTTTAAACTAACCCAAATTGTTTTCTGACATTTTTTTAACCAAAAAATTTGTAGCGCCTCAGCTTTTTTTTTTTTTTTTTTTTTTTTTTTTGCTTCCTCCATTATTCATCTCCACAATGCATTTTCTCCATACAGAGAGAGTGAAGGAGTAATTACTTAGTTACATATGCTAATTTATTTAAACAACATTATCTAAATCCATTTCTCTTTGCTCTAATATGAATCATTAAGGCATTGCCCCAGGACATATCTTACTTTAGAAGAGGTATGATGATGGTGATGATCATGTTGATGAAGCCCGTCATGTTGGGTGCAGGTGTTGTTGAGGGTCAGGGTTTTCCCCCCACTGTCCACCCCTCTGTTAGCCCTAATGATCAACGTTACATTTGCACGTGAATGCGCTATTGTCTTTGAACTGATTGGATTGTTATTGTCAAGCAGGAGGGGAGTCTTTTTTCACTCAGAGACCAACAGTGTGTTCTTTACAGTTGTGCTTCCTATTATTAACGCACCACCCCCTGTCACAGGAACAAAACCACAGAATTAAGAAGAACAGGACTTTACTTTCTGCTTAGCTCTGTTCCATGTCAAAATGAGAAGGAGAGGTTGTAGTCACATTAAACACTCTGAGAAAAACAGAGCCGTTTAATGATTTGAACCGACGTTAAAAAGCCTGTTATAGTTCCTACGTTCTGTCTTTTATTACAGTGCTTCCATTTTCCATCATGTAAAACGGTAGATGGCTTTTCCCATCCACACAATTCCTGTAAATAGATCCGCACCGCGGATGGTGAGGTCTAACCGTCATACCTTCACTTGGTCAGCTGAAATTTATTTGATGAATATGTACCTTTGTACACTTGACGATAACTGTAATCTTTTATTGATGCTCCTGTAATGTCTTATCGATTTACAAGTGTGCAGTGTGACACAAAACAATTTGAATTAGGTGATGAAAGGAGACAGCGCGCACACACACACATAAACACACAAACCCACAGACTGCTTTTGTACGTCCTAATGAGAAAACAGTGAAGGGTCTTATTCACACAGCTTTATTGTTGTAGGAGCTTATTCTGGCCTTTCTTAGAGCTCTTTAGCTGATCACCATCAGGCAAACAGCTGACGCTAAGGGCCTGAAGAGGAACGGCTGCTGTTTGCCTTCATGTTGAGGCCGTCTAAGTGCTTTATACCCTGTTCTGGATAAAAAGGGGACGCCGCTGGTTTCTTGTGAGCATTTACGGTCAGACATCAGGAGAAGCAGTTACTCTATTCGTGGCTCCATAGGACTTGTATTCCTAGTTTGTTTGGATCGTGCATTTCAGTTGTCTTTAATTTAGTCTGACAAATTTTCAGCACAGACATGGTAACTAGGTGCTTAAAAAATGGCTGTTTTAAAAATAGCATGTGTATGTGCTTGTGTTTCTAACGTGGCCTTCTTTTTTCACCCTTCGATCTCTGGATGTTCCTCAGAATCCAGCATCCTGGAGAGACATGGACGACGCTCACTCCACTCCCTCAGTCGGCACCCCAGGACCCTCCAGCGGGGGACATGCCTCTCAGAGCGGAGATAACAGCAGTGAACTCGGTAGGAAAACCTGTCACTTTTACTATTACGTCATAATGTGCTTTGTTGAAAAGACTGCTGTCATCTTAATTCATATTCCAAGCTTTGAATAGTATTTTTACTGAGGTTGGATTTTAAATTGTTTATACATTATACAAAAATGGGAACTGGTAACAAAATTTAAAAGTCAAAAATATTACTAAATATTGCGGAATCACCCTAATTTATACCAACAAAACTAAAATGTATTGGGTTGAAATAGCTCTTTTAGGTAACAACTGCAGGTTATCACTTTTGTTGCAGTGTATATTTTAGTTTGATTACAACCTCTACTTTGCAGAATTTAAATTCATAATTTGTTCATGCGTGTGGCTGTGAACGGCATTTACTAATCAAAGTCATGTGTCATTGTTTGTGTCATCATTGCGATGGTTCACTGAGCTGGTTTTACGATTTAACTGTGGACACAATAGTGTTTAATGTTCTTGAAAGGTTAAGGGTCTAATTTAATTTACCAGATCTTTTTTTCTTTTCTTCTGCTTTCTTAATTTATATTGTGATTTGCCATTTCATATTTATAGTCCCTTAGAGCTGTCTATCTTTGGGGGAAATTTTATTTTATTTTATTTTATTTTATTTTATTTTATTTTATTTTATTTTATTTTATTTTATTTTATTTTATTTTATTTTATTTTATTTTATTTTATTTTATTTTATTTTATTTTATTTTATGACTGCAAAAACCTGTAAGTCTGTCTGATATTTTTCATTTTAAAGAGTTTTTTTTTTTTTTTTTTTCAGGCTCCTATGTTTAGGTTCAGTAATTTCATTTTAGTGGCAGTGAAAAGGTTATTAGTCAGTTATTGAAATGCCTTATTTTCAAAAATGTCACTGTTCATTGGTATTTAACAAGTTTGATTGTCTTTTGCTGAAAAATAGAGAAGTCTGTGTGTGCTTTTTATGTGCAAAAATCTGTTTCAGCAGCAGACGAAACACTGTTGTGTTTACATGCTACTCGCAAAATCCTGTGATTGCCACTGTAACGATTTTCTTTAGCCTTAGAACGGGCAGAATTATGAGGTTGACTACGTTTCCTTTTGCCAGTGACTAAAACTAACACAGGTTCATCCATTTCATCCTACTCCTCCATCTTGTTTAGTTAAAAATCTCTTTAAACAGGATAAATACTTGCAGCTCGACAACTGAAAGCCGGCTCATACACACACCGTCATTCATCTTGAAATCATATGATTCAGTTTGCGCCTTCTGTGAATTTTGAGGCTTTTGCTAGCAAAGGGAAGTGGTGTTTAGAGGTTTCTGCCAAAACAAACCAGTATTTCTGAATGGGCTGAGGTTGGGATTTAGTATTTAAAGCAAAAGTATTTGATGATTTGCTCAATATTGTTACTTTTTGACAGAGGTGGCGTTTAGCAGCTTTTCAGTGAAAACAGCCTTCAGGGTTTCTCACCTCCTTTTAACCATTAGACATCAATGGCCTGACCATTATGCAGCACAATAGCAGGATGTTCTGCAAGACAAGAGAAACCAGAACCAAAAGCCAGCAGCCAGATTGTAATTCTCTGACAATTCAGCCTCAGTGTGACAATATGAAAGCTCTAGTTTAAAATGTTTGGCATAGCAGCAATGCCAGTAGCCTTTCTGCAATGCAACTCTGTATAAAAGAGAGAAAAGCATTGGGTGGTGGCATCTTCCCCACGCAGGGCTTTTTTTAATCAACAGTGGGGGGACATCCAAGACCCACGGCCTTTTGACCCCAAAGAGCATGCATTGAAGAAGGGGAAGAGGAATGACCCCTGCCGGCCTGAAGGACAGAGCACTTCAAATACAAGTCACAATAGAGGGGTGATATCTGGGGTGATCAGAGGCTGTGGTTGGGTTAGGATCAGGGACATCTACCTGCTGCTCCTCCAGGAGCCACTTTGGATCAGTGTTCCTCTCTTTATCATTCAAGAGATCGGTAAAGCAAACACCTTTTTCCATTACAAGTGAATGGGGGGTCTTACGTCAGTCACCCAACTCGAGTCCAAAGGATTACTGGGCCTCTTCAAAGCACCTGTCTCTTGTAGGGGGTTCCCTTTGTTGGTTGCACATCAGTAGAAGTTGCTCCTGTTGAGAGACCTTCACTTTAAGGAAAGAGTGCTCCGAGTGTTCCTCGGTTATAGTCCGAATGGTTTTTAAGAACAGCTGACTCACCTCAGTGGGTTTTTGGGATGGAAGTGGTGGGGGGGTTCCACAGCTATCCTAAATTTGTGAGTGTTGGTGGGAATGCAGAGCCTAGGAATGTCCATCACAAAGGCCGAAAGGGAACAAAGAGAAGCTGCAGGACATTCCAGGCCAGTTGTTACCTCTAAGGCCGCTGAAAGACACAGGCTGAGACAGGATGTTTACATCTATATCTGAACCCTCAATGGAGGTTAAATCCCAGCATGAAGTGTAGTGGACCAACAACAAGTGTCAAGAGCCGATGCCTCCCGCGTTTTTGTAGTTGTCAATACCACCCAACTGTGGTCCAATCCCATGTTCCTCCAGATCATATCATGGCCACGGGGGACAAGAGGATAAGAGCATCTAATCAATATGCTTTAAGCGAAACGATTAGCGAGAACAAAATCATCTGCGTTCGTCCAGTAATTATCCAGTCTGTTGCGTCCAGTAGTCAGAATTATGGCCCCTTTGGAGAAGTATAGTTCGTGATAGATTGAGGTCATGGTGAGCTCATTAAGCAAGCAAACAGGATTTATTCTGTGATGCGTGCGGGGTGGCAGTCATCAGACCCGGCTAGTTTGCGCCAGGCCCCTTTGTCTCGGGGACATTCATCTATCTCCAGTTCATCTAATTATCAGCATCAGAACAACGTAGAGCGTTTTAGCTTTTGGACCTTGTCATCTCTCGGATGCTGAAGGTACCGTGATGTGACACGGCTGCCGTCAGGGTCGGCTTGAAGGATGTGGGAAAACCGGTTTAAAAATTCTACTTAGACTTTGTTTAATATGCATATGCTTATCATATCTCCTCAGATCCATTTAGAAGTTTTTCTATTAGTGAAAGAGAAAAAAAAGGACTGTAAATTGAAACTAGTAGCCTCTTCTCCATGTCTTAGGGTGCTGTTTTTCCCTAAACAGCCTGAGGGCTTACTCCAGCCTTCCTCCAGGCTGCTCTGGCCCCCCTCTGCGTTGCGCGTGCAGACTCTGGGGCCGGGGAGTGAGGTAGGGCTCAGGGAGCTGCAGAGAGCAGAAGCCTTTAAAGAGAGTGCAGTCGCACAGGCTGCATGGGCCAAGTTGCCAGGGAACAGTCAGAAGCGATTAGCGTCGGGTTGGATCAGCCCTGCGGCCTTCGTTTTCTGGAACAGGAGGAGAGAGAATCGAGGAGAAGGGGGGGAAGAGAGTGTTTGAGTCTTCCTTAGATGTAAGGATCTCACCCAGCTCTCTTTATCTATCGTTTTCCCCTTCTTTTCTTTTCTTTTTTTAACTTTTTTTTTCTTTTCTGTATATCTTATTCTATTTCTACCTATTATTACCAATTTCCTATTATACTTCCAGAATTTGTTACTTTTATATTGTTTCTAGCACCTTTATGACATTGGATTTTCTTTTTCAGTATTTATTTTTATCTTATTTTTAACTTTAAATCTTTTTCTTTCTTAAAGTCATCTGTTATTTACACTTTCAGAATAGGTTACTTTTATATTTATTTTTGTTCATTCTTACACATTTTTGATATTTGACTTTTACAAACAATCTTACTTATTTTTTTATCTTCTTGTTTATACATTTAATTGTATATATATATATATATATATATATATATCAATTCACCATTTTCATTGTCTCTTCTTTCATTCTAACAAGATTTTGATATTTGATTTTTTTTTATTCTTTCAAATAAAAAATATGACCTTTTTGATATTTGATAAACACACTGAAAATCTCAGCTTTTTTATTTCATGTTATGTTTTTTAAATTCTTTTATATTACTTTTTAAGTGTAGATAACCTTTGTGATATTTGATTTTCATGAACACATACACACTCACACTAAAAACCTCACATCTTTTCTCTTTTTTCCCTCTTTTCACACTTTTTCTTTCATAAACTTTAAGAATCTATTAATTTCTAACACTTTTTTTTATCTTTATACTCTCTGTGCCGGTTAAAACTGTGGTCAACATGCAAACTCCTGAAAGCATAATGAGTAGGAACAGCAGTCTGTGTTGTGTAGACAGACAGTGTGAGACCACTGCCCTGCCCTTGACTTGCATTTTGATTACAGCATCAGTCAGCCTGAAGTCCATCTACCACCCCCCTTCTTATATTCAAATGTCATTATTCATTATCTGAAATATTAATGCATGAATATGGCGCATACAGTCGCCTTTGATTGATGCATCCCCAAAAACAAGGAGACACAGCAGGGCCAATCTTAAGAAAAGTAGGGTTCCTGTCCCGCCTCCGGGGAGGAGTCCCTCAGATACATTATTCACACACCCTCCGGGCAGGCTTTCAAGGCATCTCTACCCTCAGGGCAAGAAAAATAAGCATGACTGTTAAAAGTAAATCATCTTGCCTGATGCACAGTTAATGGAAGAGGGAAAGAGGGATGGAAAGAAAGAGAGAAAGGATGGTGGGGAGGAGGACAAGACGGAAACCTTAGTTTAAAAGCGGCCTCCTGCCTGGCTCTGATCTTAAACTAGATTGGATGGTAATGGAATGAAAGCAAGCTTGATGTTATCAGAGAGCTCACAGTTCAAAAAGCATTGTTTGTTGAGCATCAATTAAGCTTATAATATAATACCGGTTTATGACTAGTAAAAAGAGGCTCATGTATTATCAAACTCTCAATTACAAATTGGAAACTATGGTTTTTATGAATGCTTCAATTTCTCTCATTTGACATCATGTTAAACAAATAAAAAATAGTAGCATATTTCTGTTTGATTTGCCATTTTATTATAGCCACTTTTCTGAAGCGCTTTCTCAGTTATGAAACATTTTGCAAGAGCAAATAGATGAGGTATTGTAAATATAATTTAATAATAATATAATTATTTTATGCAAAATATATGTTTAATATTTACTATTAGTTGTGTGTGTGTGTGTGTGTGTATATATATATATATATATATATATATATATATATATATATATATATATATATATATATATATACAGCTATTGAAAAAATTAAGAGACCACTTAACATTGATTTCTGAACTTGGAGTGGTCTCTTAATTTTTTCCATAGCTGTATATATATATATATATATATATATATACACACACATACACACACAAACATCTAATAGTTGTAATAGTTGTAAAATATAAAAAATATTAAAAAAAATGATATATGAATATGAGAATATGAGATATGAATATGAGAATAAATAGGTGAGGTAAATAAGTGCAAGGGTAAATTGTAAGGCAAGGTATTGTATATATAACTTTTAATTAAATAAATATTCATGCAAAAATATGTGTAATATTTACTATAAGTTGTGTGTGTATATGTGTGTATGTATATACACATATACACATTCATATACAGTATATACATACATATAACTAATAGTTTTAAAATATTAAAAATATCAAAAAGATATGATATATATTCAAACTATATATATATATAGCATACAAATACAGTATGAGTGTAGTATACTATATACTATATATAGTATACAGTATATATATATATATATATATATATATATATATATATATATATATATAGTTTAATAGTAGTATATGTAATAGTAGTAATAGTAGAACACTGTGGTCAAAGGTTCAATTTCCAGTAATTACTACAAAAATAACTACAATAGCTGCTGTGTGTGTACATGGCCTAAACTTAGTCACATCTTGCAATGTGGCTACTGTAAACTGTAAATTAGCGGTTTAGCATTGTATGCACTGTCCCTGCACTGTAAACCAATTACTAACATAAATTCTGAAGCCGAATACGGGTTTCTCAACAACCACTAACAGGCGTTGCTTTATTTATGTTTTTCCTATGTTTTTCGACTTTATTTTGAGTGCTAATGCAGATCAGATATTCTCTTTGCAGTGCCAAGTCTCCATTCCCGATTCAAGCATGGAGCCTGGACATTCATTACCCCTTGTCAAAGACAGAACTCACATTGAATTAATAGCACTAGGGTTGGTGCAGAGCTTTCCTCGAGATCTCTGACATTGAGACAGCGAGAGAGAGCGGGAGAAATCTCGCTCTGTTGATTAGCGTTCCCTCTCACTGCATGGATACTTCTGCTCGCCACGGTCCTTGTGTTACTGTTGCTAATCAAAACAAGCCCCCCTGCGTGGCTCTTTCACATCGCGTTTGTGAGTGGCACTGGTGATCGGTCTGAATAAACAACTGGAGGTGATGTTTTATCTCATTAAAGTGACTTTCTTCTTTTGCTTTTTCTCTCTCGCTGTTGTTTATCAGGAGATGGCTTGGATAACAGCTTGGCATCTCCGGGAACAGGGGACGAGGACGACCAGGACAAGAAACGGCAGAAGAAGAGAGGAATCTTTCCCAAAGTGGCGACCAACATCATGCGGGCGTGGCTCTTCCAGCATCTTACGGTAAGACTCGCTCAGATTTCCCGGTCGGAAGTCGGAGGTCTTCGTAAAATGGTCCAGACTGTTTGACGTGTCTCTTGGCGAATTAGTTCAATTCCACTGTTCTCGGCTCAGCGGCCTGCATCCAAACTGCATTAAAACTAGCAGGGTGTGTTATTATCGGTCTCTCGGCCCTCCCATCCATTTCGCTTGTCAAAACCGAGGGTCGTATTCGCCTCGGGGTGAGTACGTTTCAGCCAAACTTGCCGGTTTAGGGCTGATTTGTGGCATTCTCAACCCTCTTGAATCTCAGCACATTTTCACTGGTCCACCTCCTTAAATTCTCACCATTCTCTTGCGTCTTCCTGTTTTCCATTCTCTTTCAGAATTCCTGAGCTTTCTAAGGGCTACACAGGTCCTGTACACATAGTAATCCTTTCCCTTTTACCCACCTTTAGAGTTTAGAGATAAAAAAAGGAGAGCCTAATTGAATTATCCTCTCTCTGTTCCCAGCTCCTTTTCAGAGCAATTTGTGAAGCAAAAGTGTTTCCCATTGCAGGATGTGTCCTCTGACAAAAAAAAAAAAAGTGTTAGAGGGGACTTTGGCCTCTGAATGGCCCCCATTGCAACACCCAGGCGATCATGCATTCATTTGGGGTCGGGGCTGAATGAAAGCTGCAGGATTACGTTTTGTCGGGTTCTACTTTGAGCCAGTGTGCGGCGTTTGGGCTAGGGGGGCTCTTACATATGGTCTAAGCCTCCATCCTTTGTGACCTATTCAGAGGTCCACGATAAAGACCCCCTGTGCTGTCAATCTTAAAGAAAGGTGGAACATTAAGATTCAGTGGAACATTACAGTTATAACTGTTAGTTTCACTGGAACGAGATAGAGAGATCTCCTTTGGCATGCAAATGGGGACGAGGAGGGGGCTCCTTAATAGACATAAGTGCAATTCATGCAAATATGAGCGATTCTTTGAAAGCGAGCTTGTCGGCTAGCTTGATCGTAGGATCCTCACTAAACCTTAGCAAACAATCACAGCGCAACCTGCCGAGAGGTTTTTGATAAGAGTTTAAAGATGGATCCCAGAGCCCAGCTTGCATTCGACCGTCACTGGGTTGTGTAGAAAGGGGGCAGGGCTTACAATCATTCATCAGCACAATGACAGCTAGCAAGCCAGGAGGTGAGCAGGGAAATCTCCGTCAGTGTGTGAGAGAGAGAGAGAGCAAGACATGGAAAAGGACTCATCCCTCACCAGTGACCACGGGAGGTGAGGCCATGACAGTGCCAAAATTGGTGCACACCCACGACCCTGGACTGTCTATACATTCACCCCTGCCTGCCATCTGCTGCCCTCCCTCTGCACTCACAGTGAGAGCAAGAGGATCAGGGGCCAGGGGCCACTGCGGGGCCACCAAGGGCCAAGCCCTATTCAACCCTAAACAAAACTCTCCATTGTCTCTCTTTCACACCCACTCGATCATTTGTCAAGTAATGTCAAATAATGTCAAACAAAACCACGAGTGCTCAGCCAATAAGACGCAGAGAAATTCTCCAACTCAGGGCTGCATATAGGTAGTCTATCATACATAATGATGTAATTTCCTGAAAGAGTCATATGGGATCCACGCTTTTGCCCGCAGTCTCACATTTGATGCTCAAAGTCATTAGTCATTTAAACAGATTGGTTTTTAGGGAAAAGTAAGGTCATTTTGATTTACTTTTTTAATGGAGACTGCAGGGAGAAATACACAACTTTTAAAAAATGAAGACATTTGCATGTTCCATTCATTATTGCTTTATGGATCGTCGGACAGCAATGTTATTAACTGCAGAGGTTTCTTACACATTAATCTAATTGTTCTTGTTGTTTCTGTCTTGCAGCACCCCTACCCATCTGAAGAGCAGAAGAAGCAGCTAGCACAGGACACAGGCCTCACCATCTTACAAGTGAATAACTGGTGAGTAACCTTTGACCTTTGGCTTTTGACTTGCCAGATTGACCTCTCAGCACTTAGAAGTCAGGGTTGGGGATCTCTGTAACATTTCCATTTCAAGTCCGGTGATCCTGATTTCTCACACTATTATTAGACGGTGTTCAAAGCCCCTATGAGACAATTAAAAGTAAGAATAGGAGCAATGATGAGGTTTGCCGAGGGTCTCCGAGGGGCTTTTATAAAAGTTGTCAAATGTTATGTTAGGATTCAGGAATGCTGTTCGGTCACCAGAGTGCTCCTGGATGTTTGTTCAGGAACCATCTTGCTTGTAAAAGATGTTATTGGATTACACAAATGTGATACTCATTCACATTTTGAGAATGTGAAAAGGAAATGTATGTATGGGATATTTTTGGGGTAGCATACGTCCACGCTGCTATTCTTAACAAGGCAACTTTGATGTCTATAATAATTACCAATAGACATCAGAAATATTTTATTAAGTTAGTCTGTCATGACATTTTAACTTCTATACTTTAATTTATTTACTTTAATTTACCACATATACTCTCATAATAACATTTTAATTTTGGATAGCATACACTATTTCAATTAGCACAATTAATAAGCAGGAAACTTTTTTTATTTTTTTTATTAATTCATTAATTAATTAATTTTTTACTTCAACATATTTTTACTTTACTGATACATTTTTTTAATTTAAATTTTTACTTAAAAATTCAGTTTTAATTTTGATTTTTTTCTACTTTCCTCTTCCATGATAAAAAAAAAAAAAATATATATATATATATATATATATATATATATATATATATATATATATATATATATATATATATATATATATATATTATTAAAATACTAAAATTAAAATATTTAAATTTGGCATGTATTTAAGCCATATAACGTGGACAATTCAATTCTATTTGATTTCAATTCAATTCTACTTTAATTTTCCACGTATACTGTGATAAAATGTCAACAAAAGCTCATCTGTTTTAATAATACAGTCATAAAGAAAAGTTTTTGTATAATAAAAAAGTCATGCCAAGTATTATCATTCTTTTTTATATATAAAAAATGAAAATGTCAAATTTGTAACATACACTAGCATGTGTTTACCACAAGAAAAATAAGGTGTTCACAAACATTTGGCTAAGACTCATTGTCATGAGTAATTCCTTCCCCCAGTGCATGTCAGGGGCATTTCCTACCTCTCAGTTACGGGCTGCTGAAGCATATTAGTGTCTGAAAAGCAGTTAGGCTAATCATACCCTGAGGCTGCCAGGCCAATGCTATATCAATTGAATATTTATTGAGCACTGACCCCTTTACTTGATTCACTAATATATTGCAGCAAGAAACGCAATTAAACCAAGTCTTAAAAACAGACATTAACTTTAGAGTGCTGAGGAAAGGAAAAATATACCACAAATCAAATAAATCTATTTGTTTTTATTGTCCGCAACTATAAAATTCACCATTAAATGAAATGTTTCTCAAACGTAATTTGTAAAAGGTGTTAAAATCTCTTTATTAAGAAAACCTCTGCTTGTTTACATTATAAATTAGAGAATTTCTTTGGTCTGGTGCTTTAACAGTACATTAGCTTTTTTTGTGGACTCCTGACAGGTCCATTAACCCAAAGGCCCAGGAGAAATTGCACTGCATTAAGGGATATTTTGCAGTAAATCATAGCAAAAAGCTCACAGTAGTAAAAGTCCTGAGTGTTTAAATAAGAGTAAAATATACTGTGTGCGGTCAGTTATATAAATAGATTTAGTAAACGTCTTCTCTCTGACAGGTTTATCAATGCTCGAAGAAGAATCGTGCAGCCCATGATTGATCAGTCTAACAGAGCAGGTAAAGTGCAGGTTTATCTATACTATTACCATATGAGCAGTGTGTGCATATATCTCACATATATATTGTCTCTTTGTGTGTTTAGTAAGTCAAGGAACCGCTTACAGCCCCGATGGTCAGCCGATGGGCGGCTTTGTGCTAGACGGCCAGCAACACATGGGTCTTCGGCCTGGCGGTAAGTTGCACTTTGATAATAATCGCACGTAACTCACTTTTAGTGCTGTTATGAAAATGTTCCTGTGCATTTGCATGTTTTTTATTGTCTTTTTAATTTTGTTTCTCCGTCTCACAGGTCCAATGGGAGGTATGGGCATGAACATGGGCATGGATGGACAGTGGCATTACATGTAAACGCCTCCCAGCTTCCCAAACCATAAACGTAAGGAAACGCTTTGGTACTTAGAACATCCCCGCTCTTTCTCCTTTCACTCGGCGTGTGAAATCTGATTATGGTGGCAATTCTCTCTCCGACGACCCCCCCCCCTCGCACGCACGCACTCGCGCACCTTCCTTCCCCGGCTCCATCTTCGCTGCCTGTCTCTGACAGTCCACAAATCAAGACGTATCGCTCGCCGCGGGCGGCCTGGCATGGAGAATTTTATTTAATACCCACACTGTGCTGCCCAATGAGCCCCTCCATAATGACACTTACCTTGATTAATAGAGCTCTTTATATGTAAATAGGCACCGCATCCAGTTCTCCAATCGTGCCAACACAGCCCTTTCCTCTCAAATAACAACCTCAGCCTCTGCTAATGAAGGGAGAAGAGAGGGGAGGTGAGCGGAGGTTAACACCCCCCACCAAAGCCACAGACACATAGAGATATCATGAGCTCCGGCTTGCAGGAGCCAGAAACACGCAGACTAAATAATTTCCAGACTATTTAATCCTACCTTTTTTTTATTGAATTATCATCGAGTCGTTACTGTAATTGCGTCATTTAGAGGAATGTTTCCCCATCCTTAATTCGCTCTGGTTAAACACCATATGCTGGTGGATCGTTGGGATCATTATGAAGATCTGTTTTCCTGCATAAAGCGGATTGAGACACATTTATGATCTTAGAGGCAGGTGTATGTTTATTTAAAAGAATATTCAGAGTTAGGTACAAGTTATGTTTAATTGAGAGCATTTGTGGTGTAATGTTTATTACCACAAAAACAAGAATTTCAATTAAAGTGAAGTTTACAATTTTATAAAAGCACTTATATTCATTTTTCTATTATAACTTTTTGTATTATTTGAGATGTAAAGCTGATTAAATACACTGTTAAATATATATATATATATATATATAAATATATATATATATATATATATATATATATATATATATATATATATATATATATATATATATAGATATATAGATACATATGATCAATAAGTCATAGCAACATATGTTTTTCAATTACTTTAATAAATTGACCAATTTTAATTTCATTTTTTAAGTTAGGTCTCACTTTAGGTGGCCTTAACTAATATGTACTTACATTTAAATTAATAATTTGATACAATGCACTTATTGTCTACATACATGTTTTTACATTGTACTTATATTTGAAAAATACCTGCATGTAATTACAGCTGTAATTAATTTCTGTTATTACATTTATAATTGCACTGTTGACCCATACCTGTACCACCAAACCTGTACCTAAGCTTACCTGTATCCCACCTCAATAGCAGCAAAAGTGTTTTGAATACAATATGAACACAATAAGTACATTGTACTAATTTTTTGATGCAAGTACATACACTTTAAAAAAAAATTGTTGGTCTAACTTAAAAAAAAAGTAAGTTACCTGGTTGCCTTAAAATTTTAAGTTCATTGAAATAAAAAAATTGAGTTAATACAATGAAGGTGATTGGTTTAATCAACAGAGACTCTAAATATTATGTTATCTGAACCACATTAATTACTGAAGTTGATTCTACAAAAAAAAACAAAATGTTTTGATAACAAAATCATGAAAATCTTTTTCACCTAATAGAAAGCTTTTTCACCTTAAGCTATATAAGATTTAACTGCAAGATTTTTAAAAATTAGTTGAATGGGGGGGGGGGGGGTTGACATTTACTCATTTTTATGGTCATTTTGAGGTTTTAGACATTACGATGTAAAATTGGATATAACTTTTTTTTTTTTTTTTTTTTTTTTCCCACACTAAAATCATGTTAACTTGCATATTGTTTACATCTTGTGGCTACTGAAATGTATAATGAAAACATATTTTAAAGTTTAAGCTTTGGCCCCATTAACTTCCATTATATAAGTGTCTCGATGAAATCCAGATTTTAGCCTATTTTAGCCAGTGTGGATGTGGGTGAATAAATCTCTCAGTATTGTTTTTTTCCTCTTTGTTCTAGGTTTTGATGGTGGCCTCAGGAATAGTCCCAGTGCCGGCCGGAGGCATGAGGAGTCACGTCATCATATTCATCCTCACCTGATCACACCCTCTTCCATCACTTCCTCACCTCTCAAATCTCCCACGGACCCCCTCATCATCTGGCCATCAGATCTCCAGCCAAAGGACCTTCCGAAGGAGCACCACCTTAAACAAAAACAGACTTGAAGCATTTGTGCCAAAAGAGACTTCTGAAAAGACAATTGGAGATCTTTTCTTTTTAAATTATTTATTTATTCTTGTTATGCCGTCAAGAAGCACGGGGACCACACCATTTGTGCACTTTTGCTCAACCGTGGCCGCCCCAGATGCGAATATTCCATACCTCCTCGCGCACAAGTGTACATGCTCATATTAAATGTGGAATATAGTAAAAGATGCTAAAAGCCCTCAAGAACTGAAATGTGAGTGTATGATGAGGTTTTTTTATTATTATTATTTTGAGAAATGTTCAATGTTTGGGTTTGTGTCATTGACTATAGTTTTAGACCTTTGCATTTATGATTCCTCAAATTTTGAGGGAAAAGAAACCACTCGAAGGGATCATTGTGGCACACATCTGACACAAATTCCAGTATCTGAAACCACAAAGTCTTCCCCACATGAAGTGTTTTGAAAAGCATCACTGAGGAAATGAGTTGTGCGTTTATTTGTTGAATTGGTGAGCAACAGTGCTCTTGTAAGGCTAAGTATGCCTGGAGGAGTTTTTAAACCACTAGAGATGTTCCATTGTACATAATTATGTAAATGTTATTTGTAAAACACATCAATGTCAAATAGGCATTCAGTCGAGATCCTTTAAATATGGAGATGGGACATTGTTGTACATTTTGGGTCCGTTCTCGCTCTTGCTTTTCTCTATGGAAAAAGTCGATTATATGTTTGTTGATGTACTGATAAGTTTGATCGATCCTCCCGCTCTGTCCATTTTTCCTTTTAGGAGTCTTTTAAAGCAGTACAGTATTTCTACACAGTCAAAAGTCGAATTCTTGTAATAAATGCTTCATTTTCAAAATGTTAAATCTCTTGCTTTGAATGTTGTCGTGCTGTTTCATTTCGACGTGAAGTTGAAATTAAATTCGGTTGTAAATACTTACAGAAATATTTATTTTGTAAATAAAATGCAACTGTGCTGCAATTTATTTAAGTAGCCTAGCCTAATCATTAAAAAAGAAAGAAAAGAAAAATGAGGCGCAAACGAAACAGGTCATTTCAAAAATCATTTTAAACGTGCAAATATCAGACGGATGCATCAAACAATCATAACAGAGATGACTAAAAACGAATTGAATTTTTTTACTATAGTGAAAGTTGCATCAGAACGTGTAAAATTGCAATTTGATAACCGTATAGCTAGCTATACTTCCTAAAATCATCTAAGAAGGTGTAAAATGTGTGCAGAGGTCTCTTGTAAAATGTTTGAGGCAATCTGTGAGGAAATAAATCACATTAATTCAATATTTTCAAATCAGGCGACTGGGCGGCGTGTAATTTTTCAGAAACACAAACCCCGCGCACTTCTTCATCTCCAGCATCTTTTAAACGCAATTTCGCCGTGACATTTTCAAATGGTTTTCCTCATGCTGTTTGATATCTTAGCTAAGACTGCTCCTACAGACGTTTCTTTGCTTATTTCGACCTCCAGTTTGTGTTTCTCTAGCCTGCAGTACTGTGAGAAAATGCTGTAGTTTGGTGGTCATTTATCAATGTCAGCGGCGTAACGATCTCACTGCAGTATTGATGAGGAGAATTACGCTGCTGGAGGAGAAGCCACAGGCACAACAATACCTGCAATAACGCGACGCCCAATGCCCTTGCGTTTCATCTCATTCCTTTCGATAATGGAATTATTTTAATAAGACCTTCCTATCCGTTTTGTTTCTCGTTCCTCTCATTTATTTATTTATTTTTTAAAACTTTTTTTATTTTATTTCGACTTCCGATCCACGTAATTATATCTACCTATGTTTGAAAACAAAAGCCTAGTTTTACTGCACAATTCGTTTAAGACGACATAAAATAAATATAGGCCTATACACTCATATATTTCTGTGTTGAAACAATGACGATACGTGACTTAATATTTGGCGACTGGGTATAGGCCTATAAAGCGAGTTTTACCTCATAAAGCATCTTAACTTTCTATTAAACCCAACATATATATATATATATATATATATATATATATATATATATATATATATATATATATATATATATATATATAATGACATAGCCTAAAATTAGCTAAAAAGCTAATCCCTAGCTATAAGGAAAATGGCACTCCAACATAGTCGGGCAAAACATTCTTTAAGTTATGCGTTTCTGTAACATAAAACCACACATCTACAACATAAAAACAAGTTTAAAGCTGTATTATTATCTCAGGCACAGCTAATGTTGATACAGATAACTCAAATGCTGAGTGTGTATATCTTGGTCAGAGATAAATTCGTTGTGAAAGCTGCCGGAAACAAGAGCACAGCTTAATGAAATATGGGTCATCCTTCCCACACTGAGCAACATCACGTAAAAAGATACAACATAAAATGGAGCAAACACGATTCACACCCATCTTATAATTTTTATTAACTGATCAGCGACGTAAAAAGAAGACGCCGTTCCATTATAAAATGTAGGCCTATGTTTGGAAAAAGTCTGTTGTGAAGCGGCATAAAAACACGAAACGGACTTAATATAAATGAATTAATAAGCACAATTATAGGCCTAATTAATACATAATAGAATAAATTAAGATATAAAAAAAACGTTCTGCTTTTAAGAATTCTTAATTTATGTTATTAGACCTTAATATTTTCCTCTCCTTTATTTTGGAACACAGATTTGTGGTGACTTTTTTCTCTCCCACTGATTCGGATCCATGTCTTGCTGTAAAAACTGAACTGAAGTGACTGAAACAAAAGCGATAGCCTCTAATAGCGTGTCATCATGCCATAAATGAATCACAACTGGTGCAACTAGGTGCAATAACTTCTTAAACCTTGTAATCACAGTCTATTACTGAATTATTGCAATTATGATTTTATGAATCAGCCTGTCATGGCAGTAGCAATTCTGTACAGCCCTCCTCATTTCGACAATATAGCTTAGATCTCAGTCTGACTATACAGTCAAGGACCCGTCCAGACCCGCTGAATCCAACTTGTCAAACACAATTTCTATTGTGTATATCTCCTCTCTCTGGATTTCTAGAGTGGTCGTGTTGAGAACCTGGTCCATGTGAGGAGATGTTTATCCCCTGGTTACAGAACAGTCAGCGGGATTGGTGTTTAAATTTGAGGCCAAAGGAAATTAGGTGGGGAGGCCTCTCTTCAGCTTTATTTACAGCGGTGCGTGTGCCAAGAGGTCAGGGGTCAAAGTTGAGAACGGGGCCAGTGGGAGAGCTATCTTGCTTCTAACACTGATTGTTCCACATGCCTGGAGTTCTGTGCATTCTCTCTTTCAAGTCCTGGGAGGCTGATCAACGTTAAACGGCTCCCTATATGATGAGCAAAACCAGGTCGTCTTATGTTCAAGAAGGAAAACAGACTAAGCTTTTGTTGACTGAAGGATGTGAGCTGGCGACAAATGGTTAAATAACATCAGAGCATCATTAAAATTATGTCATTTATGATGTCCGCCGATCAAAAACCCCATTAAATTCATTGCACCAGGGTGAACAAGCCATAAAGTAAAGTGTCCCCCAGAAAAAAAATGTCAGATTCAGGATTGTACACTGCAGAGGGTCCCCAGCTGTGGAGCAGAAGGATTTTCACTTTTATTAAGATCAGAAGGAACTCAATTTGGACAGTCATGCTGGACAGTGGACCTCAACCATCGGCCAAATGCGGTGGAATTAAAGTGACACATGTCGGTCCAGGTTTTTTCACCTGACAACTTTATCTCCACTTTTCCTTCTTGGATCTGACAGCCTTGCACACTGTAGTTAGTGTCTGTTGTGCTTTTATTTCAGCCATTTTGATGTTTATTTTGAACTGTTTTTTTTTTTTTGTTTTAATAATGTAGATTATTTCATAAAAACGTCCAGTGTTCTGCAACATCTACACACTTCCATTAAAAAAAAATGGGGCCTATTTATGTATTGAAATGTATTAAAATTGATTAATGTTTTTATTCGGTAAGGATGCATTAAATTGATCATAAGTGAGAGTAAAGACATTTATAATTTTACAAAACATTTTTATTTCAAATATATATTGTTCTTTTCAACTTTTTATTCATCAAATAGTCCTGAAAAATATATAATGGTTTCCACATGGATATGCAAGCACAACTGTTTTCAACATTGATGATAATGTTTCTTGAGCAGCAAATCAGCATATTAGGATGATTTCTGAAAGATCACGTGACACTGAAGACTGGAGTAATGATGCTGAAAATACAGCTGTACCTTCACAGGAAAAAAAAATAAATTCAACACAGTGCTACAACAACCCATAATGAAATGACCCTTCACAATAGGTAATGCTTTACAATGAACTCTGTTAGAGAGCTAATAATGGCAATTTCTCTGTTCAATAAAATACCTTACTCACCTGCTGAGTAGCCTAATAAAAATGCCATATCTGAGTCACTTTTACAACAAATCTGTCAGTTCTTGCATCTCTGAAAGCCAATCCAATGTTGATTCTTGTTTTATTACGAGTTCTATTGCCCTTTCTTTTTGCCAGCAGACTCTCCTCTGTTCGGTGTTTTTTTTTTTTTTTTTTTCTTGTTGTGACAACTAACCTTATGCCACTCCCACAACACCTTTCTCTATTTATGGATATGTCGAGATGTTTTCCTCAGAATTGTGTGATATAAACTCGCCAATGCGAGTTATAAAGTCAGAACTGTGTGATATAAACTCGCAATTCTGACTCAGAATTGTGAGTTTATATCTCGCAAATGTGAGAAAAAAGTCAGAATTCTGAGAAAAAAGTCAGAATTGTGAGGTTGTATCTCATAATTCTGACTTTTTCTCAGACTTCTGAGTTTATATCTTGCCATTCTGAGAAAAGAAGTCAGAAGTGCAAGTTTATGTATTGCTATTGTGAGAAAAAAGTCAGAATTCAGAGAAGGTCGGAATTGCGAGTTTATATCTCGCAAGAGAAAAAATCCAGAATTGCGAGAAAAAAGTCAGAATTGCGAGTTTATTTCTCGCAATTCTGACTTTTTTTTTAACCCTCAGAATTGGACTATATAACTCGCCATTGTGAGTTTATATCTCACAATTCTGAGAAAAGAAGTAAGAATTGCCAGTCTATATCTTGCAATTGCAAGAAAAAAGTCAAAATTCTGAGAAAAGAAGTCATAATTTCCTGTTTATATCATTGTGAGTTTATATCTTTATAACTTGCAATTCTGTCTTTATTTCTCGCAATTGTGAGTTTTTATCTTGCAATTGTGATATTACTCGCAATTCTGACATTATAACTCACAATTCTGAGAAAAGTCAGAATTGCGAAATGTAAACTAGCAATTGTGAGATAAAAGGTCGCAATTACCTTTTTTCTTTTTTTTTTTTATTTAGTGCGAAAACAAGCCTCCATATATGTGCACATTTCCTGCCAAAAAAACAAAACAAAAAAAAAACATCCTGCCAGATGTATAAACACTTAAAATATGCTTACCTTAGTGAATCAGGGTTAAGACAAAAACACATTTTGGAAGAAGTATTGATAATGTATTGATTCATTATTTAAGTTTTGTTAATTTTGAACAATGAAAAGTTACATAGTGTACCTTTAAAATGTTTCTCCTAAATAAAAATGAGATTAAATTAAGATCAAATTTAGACTTTTGTTTTAAGTCTCCTACTTTTCTTTTTTTTTTTTCTTCTGAGAAAAAGACACCAATTGTTACATGTATCTTCAAGAATTGTACTTCAGATCTTAACAATGTGCTCAAATGTGCACATGCCTGCATTCAAAAGTTTAATTTTCAATACGAACTCAAATATTTTTTCATAAGAAAACTAATTTATTATGGCTATAGTAATTATTTATAGCTCTATAACTCTTACTGTAGTGCATGTCAGCACTCTTCTGTCTTTTTTATTTCTCCTAAGGTTGATAGTAATACACAAAACACAAATGAGAACTCCATTAAGTCTCATGAGCAATGTAATCTTTCTCTGACAAACCCTTGTGGATGCTATCATTGATAAGAGACAAAATATTTCTACATATGGTTTAATATAGACATCCATTGACTGCGACTCCTTATATTCAGTCTGAAATATGTTCCTAATACTCTTTTTTTGTGATATAGTGTATCATTTGTGAGAGGAATTGTCACCCCTCTGAACCTATACAGTAAACACCACAATCGTCTACAGACTTCAGTATGGCAACACATTTCAGATTCTCCAAACAATGTGTTTAATCAATGGAGGTGACAGTAAAGGCCACTGCTCATCTGATTGATACTTCAGTTCCTTGAGTCATGTTTGCCATGGTTTGGCCTTACATTTAGAGTGTCATCTATCAGAAGGTGTTTGTGTTAGCAACTGTTCTATAGCCTAATTGCTCGCACATGTGTGGGGCTGCTTAGATTGGGCATGTGTTGATAAATTAGATATCGTATATCGGTCGGAATGAGATGATGAATTGTGGGTGAAAGGGTGAACCGAGATGCATGACTCAAATGTGACTTTGATTATAAAACCAATACAGCTACAGCTCACCCAAACACAACGCGTAAGAAACGCGGTCAAAACATGCACATCCCATTATGATCAAAATAATGAATATCAGAGACATTTGCTTTGTGATTAGGATTGTAATGCCTTATTGAAACTAAATGGAATAAAAACTAAAAAATCTAAACTTTTTTTGGTTCTTCTTGTACAGGATAAAAACATACAACAAAATACACAATCAGTGCTGAAGCAATAAACACAACCTTCAAAAGTAATCTACACTCACTTAGAGGCCAGGCTAAAGTTTGACCTCTCTCTCCCACACACACACACAGACACACACGCACCTTTCAGGTTAAGATGTCAGTGGGAAGAGAATGTTTCAGGACTCAGCCAGCACATCTGGTTCTGCATTAAGGCCTCGGTGGAGTGGGTTTAGCTGACAGACAGAGGGGCAGGCAGAGGTAAAGTGGGCCCTGGGTGGGGGTTGGGGAGGGGCCGACTATGGTTTGGCCAGGGGACATGACTCCAGTTGACACCTGAGTCAGATTTCTTAGTGAGAAGGACCTGTCCTACAGGAATTGTCTTCCCACCGGAATACTCCGTTGTTCCCACCCTTTACACTAACCCCAGAAATCCCAATGGAAAACACAGAGTAAAAACAGTAGCAATGGATGAAATTTTAAAACTATGTATTTAATTGCTGTGAAGGGGTATTTGACAAATTAAACATGGACATTTTCACATTGTTTTCCCTCAATGTTAAGAGTTTAGTTCAAAATATGAAAGTGTAAAATAGGTACTGTAACTAACCATTTTATTTAATTTTATTATTTTAATGTTAATCTCCAAGTACTGTAACTGGTCATCAATTAATTCAGTTCAATTCAATTTATTTTATTTTTATCTGTAAAGTACTGGTCATCATTTAATTCAATTAAATGAATTAAATTCAACATAATTTGTTTTATTTTATGTTTTTTTTTTTTTTTTTGTTGTTGTTTTTTTTTTTTTTAAATAGCCCAGTATTGTGACAAATGCAATTCAAATTTAATAAAATAAATGAGTTTTATTTTTATTTTATTTTATATTTAGCTTTCTTGGTAACTTAAATAGCCCAGCATTATGACAAATGCATTATTTTATTTTATTTTATTTTAACCTGCAAGTACTGTAACTGGCCAAAATTTCATTCAGTTCAATTCAATTCAGTTTATTTTGTTTTATTTTATTTTATTATTTTGTGTTGTTGTATTTTCATCTGTAAGTACTTTAATTGGTCATCATTTAATTCAAATTGTTTTTATTTAATTCAATTCAACTTATTTAATTTTATTTTAATGTATTTTATTTATGTATTTATTTTTTTTGTCTTTTATCTTTCTTGTTCAATTAAATAGCCCAGCATTGTGACAAATGCAATTCAATTTTAATTTTTTTTTTATTTTTATTATTTTTTATTTTAGTTTTCTTGTTCAGTTAAATAGACCAACATTTGACGAATGCATTTTATTTCATATTTTATTTTTAATTTTACATTTAATTTAATCTAATTTTTATTCTTGTCACTATTTATTTATTGTTTGATTGTTTATTTGTCTGTCTGTTAGCTTTTTTGGTCATTTAAATAGCCCAGCATTGTGACAAATGCAATTCAATTTTAATAAAATAAATGAGTTTTATTTTATTTTATTTTATTTTATCTTTTTTTTTTTTTTTTTCTTTTAGCTTTCTTAAATACCCCAGGATTGTGACAAATGCATTTTATTTTATTTTATCTTTAAGTACTGTAACTGGTCACCATTTGATTACATTTTTATTCTCTTTAATTTAATTTAACTTTATTTTCATCTTTTCTTACAGCTAATTCCTGTAGTCAAGCACTGATTTTTTTTTTTTTTTTTTTTTTTTAAGTACAAATCTTCAAAGTATCCTCAAAAATGAGGTCATGATAATAATTACACAAGTATCAGAAAAATATAAATAAATTAGATATCGTATATCGGTCGGAATGAGATGATGAATTGTGGGTGAAAGGGTGAACTGAGGTGCATGACTCAAATGTAAGACAACCCTCTACATACATTACTACTGCCTCACACTTATTATTAGACTATAAGCAAAAACATCCAAATCATTTTTGTCCGATGGTTAATGGCAAATAATGGTTTTACATCAGACCGGCATACAAATGCTATGCCCATGCATCCATATTATGTTAAAGCAGATGAAAGCCTGTGGTGAGAATCTCACACGGATGACAAATGTTTTTGCCCTCTGTCTGCAACCAGATCTGACAAGGCCAGAGAAGGGAGGAAGTGCACACGGACCAGTCTCATCACATAAATCTCACGTGCTGACCCCTAAAAAACGAAGAAAAAGAGAGATCTTTTATAAAACCTGCCATGACAAAACAGGCATTTTTTCAGACGGCATGGATCCTCTTCAGTCTCTTTTGTACAAATTTATCATTGCTCTTTTCATCTTTGGTTTTGCTCAAATGAGAGGCTGTTGATTTATATCTCAAGAGTTTCCCCAGAAAACTAGTAAAGACATTTTTTTTAGAGAGAAATGAAAGCTGAAAATGTTATATAGTGAAAAAAATATTAGTGACAGTGTCATCAAATGAAGTTTAAACCAGCCTGTGGCTATTCGAAGATATTTTAAACAAAACACTTCTGACTGTTTGATTGTTTACATAGTAGGCCAAGACAGATATATGAGATACCCTTTAAATGTATTAATGATGTAAACAAGTTCTTCTGAAAGTGAGCAATAAGAAGAGTGAACTCTTCATATACACTGCAGATTTGTTTTTACAGTGATGAGTGGTTTTAAAATAACATTACAGAACCAAAGCCCTCTGAGAGGAATATGTTATTTCTCAGATTTTGCTCTTTCATTCAGGAAGCTTAATACATTTCTTTGATGTATCAACTTTGTCTCAGATGCTACTCTTTGTATTAAATAGCCTATATAAATTAATTACATAAATAAAAAATTGCCGCAAATGACGCAAATGTTGACAGAAAAAGTGTATAAAAATGTATAACATAAACTCGAATAACGTGATAGATAGATGACGCATGCGTGTTGTGTTGACACGAGAGCAGATGTTGTTGCCTGAACTCGTGTTCATATTTTGTAAATAATATTAAGTAGGTTTGTTTTTTTTCCCCTCAAAAAAAGCACTCGCGTCACTTCGTAAAACTGAGGTTAGACCACTGGAGTCGCATGAGCCGCTTTTCCACCGTCGTGCCGAACTGTTCATTGAATAACTGTTCCACTCAGGACTAGCTGGTACGGTTACGGTTTCATTTTCCACTGTGAGGCTGATAACGGCCGCTCTTTTGAATGTAATACAAAAGCTTCAGTTGTTGCCTTGGTAACGCAAAGGTTTACTGATGATATGAGGCCCCGTTTACACTAGTGCGTTTTTGTTTTAAAAATGGCGTTTTAAAAAGAAAACGATCCTCGTCTACACTGGCGTTTCACTAGCATTTCAGAAACAATATCCTTCTACACTACACGACCGAAAACGCATGTCACATGACCGTTCATGCACGGGGCATGCGCGTAAGTGTAAATAGTTGAATGCAGAAAAATGCAAAAAAAAAAAAAAATGCAGAGATTAACTGCACAATGGCTGCTAAAAATGACAACAAAACCAGCAAAGATTGCAGTTCAGTCTCCATGTTATTGTTTACACGGTCGTCAAGGATCGTGGGCAGCCACGCCACCATCTTCAAAAGTCTCTGTTTTGGTCAGTTTACACTGAAACAAAACTAAAACGGGCTTTGCGGCATTTTCAAAAGTTTAACCGTAACGCGTTTTAAAACGAAAACGCACAAGTGTAAACGGGGCCTGAGTATAACGACCGCGTTATGGAGGATGATCAGATATTTCTTTTAATTGTATTAGTAATTTGTGTTTACGTCGCTCAAATAGAGCGCATAACCAGCTACAGAGAAACTGGTAGCCAGGCAATAGACAAGTCACTTCGTGGATTCTACCAAAAACTATAGAATAACACAAGACGTGTCACTCACTCGTATTGTTTTGAATGGGAGAAAGTGCAACGCGCAATGTGACGGAATAATAAGTCCCGCCTTCTAAATAAGAGCCATTCGCAGACTGGTAAAGTCATCGCATCACTGCAGCGGCCGATAGAAGCTCCGGTTACTATAGAAACAGTCAGACGCTCGCCTCTGAAATTAGGCACAAGAGACGCGCGTTTAGGATTGCCTTTGCGCATTAGCTTGATCCAGCAAAAAAAATTCAGTTTTTTGTTTAGAAAAAAAGCGGATGGATTACTTTAATGATAAAACTTGAAAAGTTTTGATGACTTGAAAGTTGTAGTTTCGTTGGCTGTCAATGAAGGGACAGAACACGCTCAGATTTCATTAAAAAAATCTTCATTTGTGTTCCAAAGATGAACGAAAGACTTACGGGTTTGGAACGACATGAGGGTGAGTAAATAATGACAGAATTTTTGGGTGAACTAACCCTTTAATTTGACATTATTAGGCCTACAGTGTGCACTTTTTAAAAGTTATATGTAACTCTCTTTAGAATATTTTATTAATTTCATTAATATTATATTTTCAGTAAGTACACTAGAACACTACATGTGCATATTCAATACAGTCAAGTACACATATTTTTCATAAAGGTAGATAGTGTGAAATTGTGAAATTGTAAGATACCACTTGGCTCATACAAAGAGCTACAACTTTAATGACTTCTTTTTTTCCTATTACAATGTTTAGTTTTTTGGTTGTATGTTTTTGTACTACTAAACATATGCAGTTTTTTTTTTTTTTTCTCGCAGTGTGAGATATCAAGATCTCCTCTAAAACTCAAGATGAATGGGATCTTTATCTCAGGAGAAAAATCTAATTAGCAAGAGACCTATGCAAAAGTCTAATTTGTTTTCTATTTAATCTCATTACAGTCTTTGAAAAAACGAGAAATGAGAAGTAATAATTTTTGTGATTTTTCTTTCCCAAGGGAATCTCTGTAAAACTGTGGTTTACTTGGTCAAGAAGACAAGATTTGAGGCCAGCTTCGGATATGATTTTATTGGACCTCACATCTCGAACTGTCGGCAGCCATGTTAGCGTTAGCAACAACAAATATGGTCCTCTCAGCAAATCTCTTTTCAGGCCGGAGCGTGTGCGAAGACCCTCCGCAGTCGCTGAGTGAGGTAAGAAAACAAACCATTGGAGTTAATGGGCGAGAGCCACAGTCCCATGACTGTATATTTACTTATGTCAACTTCAGACACTAGACACTGATTACATCTATCACGAAGATCTGTCGCAATTACTCCGCCGCATAAACACGGTCACAGGTTCACGCAGTGCAACAACCATTCAGAATCGTCAGCTGAAATGATAGTTGCAGTTCTTATATGAGATTAGTTAACGGTGAAAATCAGCTGACCGATTCCATATGTTGCTTTCCAAACCTTGTTTGGGCAAAGCATTTCTTAATGAAAAAGTAATCTTAAAAAAATCACACTGCCTAATTTTTTCAGTGCCACACAAACAAGTCAGAGGGGGTGATGAACGAGTGCGCTCTGAGCAGGGTCATCCATCACCTTCGCTGTCCGTTTGCCAGCAGGAACGTGACAGGAACGGTCAAATAACGTTTAGCACACGGGACCCGGTGTTGGGGGGGAGATTACTACTGTCAGGGCCATAATGGATTAGCCTAGGCCAGCCAAGCAGCAGCCAATCAGAAGCCAGCGGCCGCATTAGCATAGCTATCAGAGGGCCAGCCAGTCGGCAACGGGGCAAACTTGATTGACAGATGGAGGTGGCCGCCCGGCAGACATGCAGCCAGACTGAGGCCAAACAGAGAGAAGCCAATTATGGAAGGATGCAAGGACATTCATCATTCAGTTAGACACCTGTCCGGCCCTCACAAAGGAGAGAACCTCCATCCCTGCGCACAGAAGATGCTCATTAGATTGGACTGGAGGAAATAAAGGAAGCCGGTGGTTCATTGTCAGAGCACAGTGCAGTAAGACAAATGGAGGGCTGGTCTGAACACTGACGGCTGGCAATCCACAGATGTGAGAATGTATAAATGTAAAAACCCTCCTGTTTCACTGCTCTTCGCAGTTGCTCTTCTTTGTTTTACCCTCTCACTTTCACTCATCTGCATCCACTTTCTCTCTCTTAACATCCTGCTCTAAACAAAAGAGTTCAAACTGGTTTTATCAGGGGAGATATTTTGAGGGTACTCCATGTAGGTGTGTACCATCAGCAAGCCCCTCAGTTGTTTGTGGAATGCCGTGAATTCACAAACCTAACGTCAAATTCCTTGACACAGAGTGATGAAACAATTTAAGCCATATCCCCAGCAAAGAGGTGAGTTTGAATGACAGATGGAGGTTGCAAAACTGCATGTAATTCTGCATCCCCACAAATGTGCAGCTCCCTTAGTTTGTGCCTCATCAAAATCCAACAAGCCGGATTAATACAGATACTTTTCTGTTAGTTTGTGATAAACAAGGGGTTAATGATGTTTTGTTTTTTGTCCGGATCTCAAGTCATTTATTAATTAATATTAATATTTAGGGCACAGGTATTTTCAAACCCTGGGGCGAGACTTAAAAAATGGGTCACCAGGATGATTTAAGATCTATGTAACAAAGTTCAAGACTCAGGAAAGAAGGAGGCGGGAACCGGCAAGCCTAACTTTAATAGCAAAATAAACATAAACAAGAAAACAAAAGTAAGAGTCAGTTGCCTCATGGCCAACTGCCACATAAACGTAAACAAAACCACAATATAAAGTCCCAGGCCTGATCCTCTCTTGCCTTTCACTGTTATCACTCCTTTTATCCTTCTGGAGCTCCTCCGTGGGACTTATTCCTCTCCCACAGCTCTCGGCCTCACCCTGCTTCATATATATATTAGTATTCTTATGGCTTGACTTGATTGCATGTAAATGGTTGGGTCACATTAATTTAAAAGGAAAAAAAAAAAAGGTCACGTTTGAAAACCACTGATTTAGGGCATAAAGTCAAAAATGATGAAAAAAAAAAAAATAATAGAGTGAAATTATTGATGAAAAAAATATTAAGTGGTTTGCCATTTTTTTTTTTTTTATTATTGCTGTTGATTCTTAGAAAAAAAAATAAGTAAAGCAGTTTTGTAATATATATTGCAAAACAGCTTAACTTAATTTTTTTTCTAAGAAATAACAACAATAATAATAAAAAGTTAAAGGTTCCCTAGAATGTCTTTTTAAAATATGTAATATAAGTCTAAGGTGTCCCCTGAATGTGTCTCTGAAGTTTCAGCTCAAAATACCCCATAGATTTTTTTTTAATTCATTTTTTGAACTGCCTATTTTGGGGCATCATTAACTGTGCACCGATATATAGGTTGCGGCCCCTTTAATTCTCGTGCTCCCCCGCCCACGGAGCTCGTGCTTGCCTTGAACCGCATAAACACAGTTCTCACAGCTAATATAACCCTCAAAATGGATCTTTACAAAGTGTTCATCATGCAGCATGTCTAATTGCGTAAATATTGTATTTATTTGGATGTTTACATTTGATTCTGAATGAGTTTGATAGTGCTCCGTGGCTAAAGCTAACATTACACACTGTTGGAGAGATTTATAAAGAATGAAGTTGTGTTTATGCATTAAACAGACTGCAAGTGTTTAAAAATGAAAATAGCAACAGCTCTTGTCTCCGTGAATACAGTAAGAAACGATGGTAACTTTAACCACATTTAACAGTACATTAGCAACATGCTAATGAAACATTTAGAAAGACAATTTACAAATATCACTAAAAATATCATGATATAATGGATCATGTTAGTTATTATTGCTCCATCTGCCATTTTTCGCTATTGTTCTTGCTTACTTACCTAGTCTGTTGATTCAGCTGTGCACATCCAGACATTCTGCCCTTGTGTAATGCCTCGATCATGGGCTGGCATATGCAAATATTGGGGGCGTACACCCCGACTGTTACGTAACAGTCGGTGTTATTTTGAGATACACCTGTTCTTCAGAGGTCTTTTAAACAAATGAGATTTATATAAGAAGGAGGAAACAATGGAGTTTGAAACTCAGTGTATGTCTTTTCCATGTACTGAACTCTTGTTATTCAACTATGCCAAGGTAATTTCAATATTTAATTCTACGGCACCTTTAATGGCAAATTTATGGACATTTTTTTTTTTTCAAATAATATTTTATATATATATATATATATATATATATATATATATATATATAAAATTTGAAAAAAATGTCCAAAAATTTTGTCCACATAGTGCGGCCAACAATGTCATGTGGTGCAACTAATCCTGATAACCACAAATTCATGCAAAAACATTACTTTTTATGATGAAAATGTTTTTAATTTGGTTTTAATTAATGTTTTTAGGACATAAAGTGATGTGATATTATAATGATAATATAATGAAGAAAACAGACTCATTAAAAGAATGACATTCTTTAAGGGAAACCTTATTGAGCAGTTTGGCATAATCTTTTATAATTAAAAATAAACTGTAAAATATTATTCTTTGAAAAAAAAAAGTCTGTTAAATCGCTTTCATGTAGTGCAACGAACATGAAAAATAAATACATGAAAAATACGCAAACATGCAAAAATAAATACATAAATGTAAATAAATCAAAGACAATAAGTCTAAAATATAAAAATATCAGAGTTCAGGTTTTAAAATAGTGCAGTTACCCAAAAAACTTAAAGATAATACTTAATGATATTTGTGAATAAAACTTGTATCTTAAAAAATATATATATATATATATATATATATATATATATATATATATATATATATATAAACCTTTTTGAAAATAATGCACAGAATGTGTACACTCACAGTATAAAATGTTTTTACCTTCTACTTGATAGTTACACCACATTACATTTTAGAGTTAGTTACATTTAAACTTTTATTAAAATTGGGGAAAATTACCACATGAAACCATATGAATTTCTATAAGAACTTCTCTTCATGTCTGATTTCTCTTTTTCTGTAGAATTACAGAGCCTGTTTGTTTAATTTATTACGTATGGACAGGTCATAAATATTACTCTGCAATTTGGATGACTGCATCTACCAACAAATACTACAAAGAAACACTTACCGCCGCTGCACATGCGTACACGCCGACAAGAAACATTGTTCTTTCCTCAAAATTGATTCTGGAAGATTGATCTTGTCTAGCTGGCCAATCGGTTTCTCATTGGGGTCATGCCTCATTGGTGTGAGTTCCACCCCCTCCACTGATAAGTCCTCCACTGCAGAGAAATTAACAAACGTTTGACATTTGTTCCACGTCCCATTGCTCAATAGCCAAGGCTGAGCACATGTTTAATCAACATTCATGTCCCCCAGGGAGCTCTGAGCTGCTTGCATCATCACCCTCTGCCACATTACCAGCCTGTTCCCGGTGCACCCTGGGATTCCGGGGCAGACAGTTGGCACACACGAACCGGCCGAGGGTGAATCCACATGGGATTTCCGTGTGGGGGTAAATATTGTCTTTTCACTCCATACTGTATTGAAGAACAAACTACACCCAGGACCCATGTGGTTTGATTGAAACTCCAATGCTCTGCTGGAGCAAATGTCACTCACGCATGGGCGCCTTGGTCCGAGCCCATGCTGAGAACGAGCTAGCATCAGGAGGATGATGGGATATGGTGTCCGGGCAGTGATGTTCGGGATTGCGAGAGGTGCATAAGCAAATAGGGAAGGGAGTTAGAGATGCTGTCCCTCGATACAGACAGACAGCAAGACACCGTGGGCAGGTCGATCCTCAACATTTGGGCGATGTGAGCTTCTGTCATTTCAGAACAGCTCTGAGGACTGAATGACAATGCTAGTTCATAGATGACTGGAGACCAGGTTCAAAGCTGTTCAAATTAAAATAAGCACCAAGGGATGGTCTCATTAAGAACTTAGTTTCTGCCAGTTATTCAAAAATAAAATCATGGCCGTTTATACCGTCATGGACACATATTAGATTAGATACACACATGGAACAATTCGATTGTTGTGTTCATGAGTGAATTGTACTATATTTTGAAGTGTTGTGTAATGACGTAATGTGCGTGAAAACGGAAGTGAAGGGTAAACAAGATGGATGAAGTTTGCTACTCCAGTCTCGTGTGCCTCATTGCTTACTAACTCCTGACCAACACCACTGATCTCATGAGAAAACCTATTTCATATAGCTAACAAATGAACGTTATTTAAAAGGTTACAATAATGTTAGTACAACATTCTTCTAACCTTGTTTTTACTCACAATATAACATTTTTTTAACTGTTTATTTGTAATATTCCAAGAAGACTAACATTAACATTCATCAATTACAAATAACACAAGATTGTTCTAAAAATCTTGCTCTCAGAACAGTCTCTCAACATTTTAAGAATGTTCATCAAGTAAAAACAACATCATAGAGACGTTCCAAAAACGTTTCTGTCAACATCAAATCAATGTTACAAGAATGTTCTGTAAATTATATTTAAAGAACGTTTTATCTAAACATTTACACAAAACATTAGTGAAAGTTGTGGGAACCTGTTAGCTGGGTTTACGAGGTGGCGTTTTTTTTTTGTTTGTTTGTTGTGATTTGTATGAAACCGTATGATTCTTCGATAAAAAGTAAGCAACCATAAACCTAAACATAAGCAGATCATACGGAAACGTATGAATGAGATCATACACTGCAAAAAAAAAAAAAAATAAATAAAAATTGTTGTTTAACTTGAAAAAGTAAGTTACCTGGTTGCCTTAAAATTTTGAGTTCATTGAAATTAAAAATTTGAGTTAATACAATGAAGGCAATTGGTTTCATCAACAGAAACTCTAAATATTATGTTATCTGAACTACAATAATTATATAAGTTGATTTAACAAAAGAAAAAATCTTATATCAAATCATGAAAATATTTTTTACAGTGTGCGAATTCATACGAATTACCCCCCATTTTACCAAAACGTTAAATAATTGCCATTTCAGAGTGTGTTGCTACAGTTTGATGTTCACAGATACATACAAGCGCACAAGCACACATCCAGAAAATTGTTCCACGGCACGCTTCACAATAACATATCCGTACACACATACTGAGGACAGGCTATGGTAATTCGGCTCTCCATGTGGAGAATTACATCAGTATGGGTGTGCGGTGCAGATCCTGTATAAGTGGATGTGCCAGAGGATGATGAATGACTGAGTAAATACCCAGCATCCCAAGAGCCCTGATACAACCAGCCCAAACCCCCATCCATCTGAGCCTGGTCCGCATCACCTCATTTGTCAAGGAAAACCATTTTCTGTGCAGCCGAGCAGCCAGTTTGGGGTTACCGCTCTCTCCCTTATTACAACCGAGGGGATACGTGGAGGTCTCGTACACTTCTTAGGAATTCCTTTCATGATTCTACGCAGCGTTTTTGTAAGAGATTCCAAGAATTGCATATTTGTTTAATCGGTAGACATCCCTCGGCCCCTATTTATCAGCTTGCGTTTGCCACTTCGAAAATGATATAGGTCTGCAGGTGCTACTATGCTGTGTGTGTATATGTGTGTTCAGGTTAGAGTAAAAACAAGACGAAAAAGCTATGCAAATTAATAATGATGTGAAAACTAGACTTTTTACATTTTCTGAAGAATATCTGCAAAACTCACCACCACAATGCTGTGGTGCTCGGAATGGTTGGCGGTATGTTGCTGTGTGGTTACAAGGGTGGGCTGGGTGGTTGCTAGGGTGTTCTTGGTGGTTTCTAGGTTGGTTACTGACCCTTCTCAGAGTTTCTATGACATTCAGGTCCTTTTTGATCCCTTAGATTATATTAATTTTATTATGGACTGTTTTTACATTTTGGTATAACAAGAAATTGAAGGGTAGAATAGGTAAATAGCAACAATAATTCAATGTCCCCATTTGTTCCAACAGAAAAAAAACACCCTGGCGCACTTTCCAAAATAGGAAAAAAATAGAGAGCCCTAAAATGTAAAATTTATAGAAGCTGCAGAAAAATTGCAGCAGTGTTAACTAGTTTTCTGTAATATAATGCCAGATTAGCATGACACAAAACAGTTTTATAAATGTAGCCTACATGAAATTAAAAAAAGAAAAAGAAATCACGATATTATTATTTATTTATTTATTTATTTATTTATTTTTGCGGAAATGCGTCATCGCACGCAGCCTGTGAAAAGAGTCCATTTGCGAGGCGCTTATAAAAGTAGGCCCATAGCACAACCATTTTGAAAAATCCCCAATCGTAAGTATGTGCATAAAATGCTGTTGTTTTCCTTTAGCGAGCACCAGTAACGACATGACTGGAATTTACATTAATAAATGAAATACAGTGTATTTTAATGTAATTACCAGGAGATAGCTAATGACGCAGGGTTTCAATGGTACTCGTACAGTCTGTATGTATGAGGTCTTATCAAAGCCCGGGTTTGTGTGAATGGTATTTAGGCTCGAGCTCGACACAAGCACAGAGAGAAACAAAGACTGAGAGCCGTCGTCATTAATCTTAGTCAGTGGCCGGTGCTGGCGCAATCTGCATGACCGGGGCAGTGACAAATGCCACTATGTGACTGCAGCGTCCAATCTCCCCAGCTTCATCTCCCGTTAATGTCACATCCATCAGGCCCGAGCCGCTCGCGCCATGTCGCAGAAAATTAAACTGCTTACAGATAAGGGCTAATTGCATGGACAAGCGCGCGGTGATGGGGTGGTTGCACAAACTGTGCTCCTCTTGCGTGTGACTTCTTTGAAATATGTACTCCCCTTTATTTTCAGGGTGATTTAAAAACAGGATATATTTTAAAGCAGTATTTCATTATAACATACTGATTTTTTTTTTCTTTAAATCTATATTTATATAGCATATATGTTTATATATATATATATATATATATATATATATATATATATATATATATATATATATATATATATATAATTAGGCTACAGCAGATGACACGCCTTTCGAATTAAGGATTTACATTTAGGCAAACTACAGAAATTATACAGTGGTTTGTTGTGCCCACGAGGAATTATTATTATTTTTTTAATATTTTATTTTTAAAAATGTTTTAATGCTTTAAATTGCATTCCGTCTGAGCTGGATATTGTTATACAACGGTATTTATTTAACTAAACCCACCTTATACATGGTTACACGTTGCTGAACTATCCACGTCTGCGCCTTCATCCTGCCATACAGCTTAATACTGTCATCTAGTGGTGAAGCTCTGCCTGTAAGAATTCGTTGTCTGTCATATCAAGATTGTAACTAACACATTTTATTTTAAATAAAATAGGCCTAAAATCACATTTGAGAGCAGTGATGTAAAACATTACCTTAAGTAGGCTATTTGACAAAGCCTTCTCAGGCAAAGTGTGCTGTAAAACTACAAATGTGAATAATTATTTTTTTGCGATATGGGAATCTGGTTGCCCAAAATCATTTTCATATTTAGTTATTTATGTATGCACGTATTTATAATAATAATAATTATTATTATTATTATTATTATTATTATTATTGTCATCATTATTGGGCTATAATAATAATAACAATAATAATAATAATTATTATTATTATTATTATTATTAATAGTTTTATTATTATTATAGGCCTAACCCTTTATCAGTATAATAGGATGAAGCTATGATGTTATGATTTGCTTTCAAGATAATACTGTGGTAACTTGGTATTAGTTGGACATAAAAAGTTCACACAAATAAATTAATAATAGCCTAACTGTAACCAGCAGCGTGTCTGAACCATAGGTCTGAACCATAGCGCGAGGACGGAACCATTGCAAATGGTTTGTTTCCTGACGGATGTATTTATATGGCGGAAAGCATGTTGTGGTTGTTAGTTGTCGAGCAGAAACGTGACGGAAGGCAAGATAAACAGTTTTCTCTCGTCTTAACATCACGAAATTCTTGCAGGTAAGGGGAAATAATTGTTAAATTGTTGCTTAATTCATACTTCAATTTTCACCCGTGTCCACTTCGTTTTAATATTGCCCCTGGAAATTTTTACATATTAGTAATTACTGACTGTGTGTGTGTGTGTGTGTGTGTGTACTTGTTTTTGTGAAATATCAGGACACAAATGTGTATAATGACATGGGTATGACATAGGTATTACAAAAAGAGGTGAAATATGAGGACATTCAGCATGTCCCCACTTTTCAAAAGGCTTATAAATCATACAGAATGAGTTTTTGTGACAAAGTAAAAGTGTGCACAGTTTCCTGTGAGGGTTAGGTTTAGGGGTAGGGGTAGTGTAGGGGGATAGAAAATACGGTTTGTACAGTATAAAAACCATTACGCCTATGGAATGTCCCCACATTTCACAAAAACAAGTATGTGTGTGTGTGTGTGTTATTGTATACATGGTTTATGAGGACAAAAATGTGTATAATGACATGGTTATTACAACGTGTAATACAACCTATAGCTTCCTGTGTCCTCGTAAACCAAATGGCTTAAAAAACATACTAAACAGTGTTTTTTTGAAATTCAATAAACTTTTGTTTAAGGATTGCCAACAAATTTAATCAGTATATAGCTTTTAAACTTAAATTTTTACTTGATTACTTAAAGGGATAGTTCACCCAAAAATCACCCTCACCCTCATGTCGGTCGAAAATGCATGTGAATATGAACACCTAAATTAAATCTGTTCATCATATAAAGCGATCGAGTCTCTCCAGAAAATTTGGATTAAACCACACAATTCATATGGATTAGTGTTATGATCATCTCCTTGTAAACTTTTTGAAGCGTCAAAATTTCAGTTGGGAGGGACAGAAAGTCTCAGATTTCATCGAAAATATCTTCATTTGTGTTCTGAAGATAAACAAAACTCTTACGGGTTTGGAACAAGATGAGGGTGAGTAGTTAATGACAGAATTTTCCTTTTTTGGGGTGAACTAACCCTTTAAGAATTAAACCATTTCTGACCAATTAAACATTAATTTCCATGAGGTAATGTACTTTGTGGTGTACTTTTTGAATTTTCATGATGTAATGACTATATAAAGTTTGAAAATTATTTTATAGAGAGTGCACTCACAAAATAATTTCTGAGACAACCTGTACACCATGTTTAAATCTTATTAGTAATTGAGAAAAAACAAAACCTACATGTGATGGAAAGGCTTTCCTTGAGAACTAGATTTTCCAGCTGTGGGGTCCGTTCTCCGTACGTCGCTAACTCAGTTAATTTGATTGTTGACGATTTGGCATGATCTTGGATTGTTTGGTTCTTCGAAGCTTATCCTGGACTTGCTATCATAGCAACAGGTCTGTAAGGTTAAGCCTGCTTGGAAGCATTATTTAATGTAAACAGGATTAGATTGCATCTTTGTAAGCGGCATTGATAATTAAAATCTGTCCCAGCCACTGCTACTTTATTACAAGAGTTCCTTACTAAACCAGGGGCAATAATAATTAATAATAATAATAATAACATTAAATGAATTTGAAAATAATAATATAATGTTGTGTAGTCTATAAGACTATAGACACAGCCAGTTTTACTGATTGAGAGATTTATTTGTTATGGAATTTATAATTTTATTGGACTGTTACACACATGCTGTACAGTTAATCTGAGCCATGGATTAATTTGAGTGGTGACAGATATTATGGGAGTGGCTTGATGCAATGCAGGAGAACTTGATTTTGACCCTTAAGAAACTTTAATTAATGCTGTCATGTAACAAATCTGCTTCGAAGAAAAAATTAAATGCATTGTTAATTACAACATTGAAATAAAAATGTAAAGCTTGTACAAATACTAAAAAGTAATATAAATGGGAGTCATGTTAAAAAAACAACGGTGCACATTTCATTTATCTATTATAACTTTTATGTTGTTTTGGTTGCTTGGCTGTTTCCTTATAGAAGTCCAAAAATTCATAGTTTTTCATCAGGTGTCTTTTTTAATTATATGATGTCATTGCATTTGCTCATCGTGGTTTTAAGTTTTGAATATCTGCCCTTTTCAGGGAACACAAGAACGTGCAGTATTTTCGGACAACTTAATCCACATATTTTAATCAGATCCACAAATTCGTTTGAAGAACCAAATTAGTAAGTGTTCAGTTATCACAATTATAAGATCTGGCATCTGTCAAATCATCTCAGATGTAATAAGCGAGGTATGAAGAACGGATCCCAGGACATCAAATTCGATAAATGCAAGGCTGACACAAACATACCAATAACTTTGAACCTTTGAAAACAAATGTATTTGAAGGAATATGAGCTTAAGAACCAGTGCATAACATTGATTTGTCTTTGCAGTGCATGAAGAGAATGCCTAACTTTTCAAGCCAGATGCCAACTCCGATACAAGTTTCCCTTCTAAATGAGGAAGGTTTTGACCTTCACACTGGAACAAGTTTTGCATATTCTTCCAAAACTTCAGAAGGTCAAAGGATGGAAGAAAACCAAGAATTTGAGGTGAAACAAGAACCCAGTATCACAACACAAAATGAGGACAAGGATGCAAATGTGATGGTGTTGCAAAATGTCACAGAGAAATGTAATGGAAAGAAAAGAGTTTGCCCCGTGTGTCATAAACGATTTGGTGCTCCATCCAAACTAAAAAGGCATTTCCTTATTCACACGGATCTGAGACCTTTTCAGTGTTCCATATGCTGCCGTGGTTTCAGGTATCTTTATCATCTAAAATCACACCTCAGAACTCACACTAACCCTGTGAAGCGGAGGACACCATCACTCCAGAGCCAGATAAACAACAGTGTGCCCTGTAACCAAGTGTCTAATTCAAGCTTAAAACACTCGGTGTGTAATGGCCTTGGTGGAACAGTTAAATCTTACTCTCCGAAACATGTAACTGTCCAAAGAGATCCCAATTCAAGTTTTGCATATTCTTCCAAAAATTCAGAAGGTCAATGCATTGAGGAAAACCAAGAATTTGAGGTGAAACAAGAACCCAGTATCACAACACAAAATGAGGACAAGGATGCAACTGCGAAGGTGTTGCAAAGTGTCACCGAGAAATGTAATGGAAAGAAAAGAATTTGCCCCCTGTGTCATAAACGATTTGGTGCTCCATCCAAACTAAAAAGGCATTTCCTTATTCACACGGATCTGAGACCTTTTCAGTGTTCCATATGTTGCCGTGGTTTCAGGTATCTTTATCATCTAAAATCACACCTCAGAACTCACACTAACCCTGTGAAGCGGAGGACACCATCACTTCAGAGCCAGAGAAACAACAGTGTGCCCTGTAATCAAGTGTCTAATTCAAGCTTAAAACACTCGGTGTGTAATGGCCTTGGTGGAACAGTTAGGTCTTACTCTTCAAACCATCTAACTGCCCAAAGAGATCCCAATTCAAGTTTTGCATATTCTTCCAAAACTTCAGAGGGTCAAAGGATGGAGGAAAACCAAGAATTTGAGAAGAAACAAGAACCCAGTATCACAACACAAAATGAGGACAAGGATGTAAATGCGAAGGTGTTGCAAAGTGTCACTGAGAATTGTAATAGAAAGAAAAGAGTTTGCCCTATCTGTCACAAGCGATTTGGTGCTCCATCCAAACTAAAAAGGCATTGCCTTATTCACACGGATCTGAGACCTTTTCAGTGTTCCATATGCTGCCGTGGATTCAAGTATCTCTATCATCTAAAAGCACATCTCAGAACTCACACTAACCCTGTAAAGCGGAGGACACCATCACTTCAGAGCCAGAGAAACAACAGTGTGCCCTGTAATCAAGTGTCTAATTCAAGCTTAAAACTCTCAATGTGTGTTGGCTTTAGTGGAACAGTTAGATCTAACTCTCCAAACCATCTAACTGCCCAAAGCAATACCAATTCAACAGATAAACAAAAGTCAGCTGCAGTAGACTTAATCGATACTAATTCAGGTACCACGGGTGTTGAAATTGGCAAAAATGCTTCAGAAAGTAGTTCAAAAAATAAAAAGGGACATTGGTGCCCTGTATGTTTAAAATGCTTTAAAGCCCCATCAAAGCTCAGGCGTCACATTCTGATTCATACAGATCAAAAGCCTTTCAAATGCTCTGTATGCTTTAAAGATTTCCGTCAAAAACACCACTTGAAAGATCACAAGTGTAAGGAAGAATTTAGACCGGAATGCAACTCTATTTTGAATGATATGCAGGTAAGAGAGAAAACAGTCCAGCAGAATTCTAAGGGAAGTGTAGTAACTACCACAGTAGATGCTTCAAGTGATATTCAAGGTAGGTGTTTTAAACCAGGGTTGAGATCTTCATCACCAGATGTAGTCACAACTGCTGAAAAAAGGATCCCTCCAGTATCCACGTCTTCTCATCTCATGTGTCCACTTCAACTCAAAAAGAAAACTGGAAATCAGTGTAAAATATGCTGGAAGAAATTCAGTTACCCTTCTAAACTAACTCGACATCTGTTCATTCATTCCAACGTTAAGCCTTACACTTGCACAATCTGCACAAAGTCATTCAAGGAGTCCGGTTGTCTCCAAAAGCACCTCAAGATACATACAGGAGAAAGAAACAACCCTTCTAGGTTGCATGGAGTGTCACAGAAACATGGTACTGAATGTTCAACACCTGGAGCTTTAGATGCTACAAATACCTGCAGACCAGATGGCGTTAATGTGTCTTTACCTCAGATATTTGACTCTATAGACACCAAAAAGTATGAAATGCTTGAATGCAAAAGCAAGCTTAACAAAAATGTCCCCTTGACAGAGTCAAGTACTGTAGAGATTGAGAGCTCTGACACATTGATAAATACTGAGGCACAGATTGCATCCTCTAGCCCATCGTACCTTAAGCGCCAACGTAAAGGTGCGCATCAGTGCTGCATCTGTCTGAAGAACTTTCCATATCCTTCCAAGCTCTGCAGACATATTTTGAGCCACACAGATTTCAGACCATTTAAGTGCCACATGTGCTCAAAATCATTTAAAGAGCTGTCTTATTTGCAGTGTCACCAGAAGATCCACAAAAAAAAGGGCCAGGACATAACTTCAGGAAATTTGGAACAAGAGCATACAGTTTCTTTTGGTAATACTGTGATTTGTAAAGACCAAGATTTTCAAATCTCCTCACTGGATGGAGATGAAGACTTTGCTTCAGCGTACCAAGATCAAAATATGGTCACAGATAACATGCCATCTCAAACAATGAATGGTGACTGCAGTGATTCAGGTGTGTTTTTCTCAAACGGTACTAGTCTCCTAGAGAATGTTCAGATCAATTCAGAGGTTGTTTTTCAGTGTAACAACAAATCTGTTTGGGAACTGACACATAAAACTGACATCTCGGGGCTTGTTGAGAAAAAGCCATCTGACATTGTGCCTTTCGGCACGGTGAGTGACTGTCCACCCAAAACTGACTCATCTCTCTGTCATTTTCCTACCGAATCAAGAACTGTGGAAAAATGGGCACATCACATGGATGATATTGAAGATTCTACCTTTGAGGACTTTGGCGTTGTCTCTGATTCTTATGCGCCCCATTCAAATGAGTATCAACAGAAAAATTATGTTCCCAAACTCGTCGGAGAAGTTGATGTGGGGCATCTGGACTTTCAGGATCCAGGTCAAAGTTTTACCGACCCTCCACCACCCATTTGTCCTGACTGTAGTCAGTGTTTCCCTACGGTAACAGCATTATATGCACATAAATGTGCATACAGATACCCTGAAAAGAAAATAAAGAAATCCCACCAGTGTGACATTTGCTTAAAAGTCTTCAATGCGCCATCCAAACTGAAGAGACACAGTGTTACACACACCGGCCAGAGGCCGTTCCAGTGCACGCAGTGTCAGAAGACCTTCACGCTGCCCCATCATCTTAAAACACACATGCTGTCCCACAGGTAGAAGGGTTACCTCAAGGGTAGCGCAAAAAAAAAAAAAAAAAGATGGGTAGTGACTGATTTAGGGCTGCACGATATATCGCATGAGATTGTCACGCGCATTTCATCAATAAAGCCGGTTCCCTGATTCCCGCTAAATCGCCATCACCTGCTTTCAAATGCAGCGGCATTTAATACACATAGCCGTAGATCACTGAAAAGCCACGCAATATCGCGTTCATATCGCAGATGAATCGCCTTCGATAATGAACGCGATATTGCGTGGCTTTTCAGCGATCTACGGCTCTGTCTATTAAATGCCACTCCATTTGAAAGCAGGTGATGGAGATTTAACGGTAATCAGGGAACCGGCTTTACTGACGAAATGCGCGTGAAAATCTCATGCGATATATCGTGCAGCCCTAGACTGATTACATGTAATCTGGATTACATAATCAGATTCCAAAAATTAAGTACTTGTAATTAGATTACATTACATTTTAAAATACTCAGACTACAGTTCATTTTTCATTGATTACATGATTACATGTTATTCCCACAATGGCAGGAAATTATTCATAATTCATTGATTCTCCCCACAATTTTTTTTTTCTTTTAAATTTTTATTTCTAAAAAAAAAGCCTATTGCTTACATAAGTTCAGAAGGTCTTCCAGGTTTGTGAAATTGCACACGCAGACCAACCACAAGTTGTGAATATCACTGAAAACTGAGACCCAAACAGCATTTGAAAACTGGATTTACAGAAATCATTTCACTTTTAAAAAGTGTTTTCTCAACTTTGCAATATTGCATATCTAATCAACTCCTGATAAACACATTAATTATTATTATATATTATTATTATTATTATTATTAATTATCACTCACTGAGTCATTTAGTCTCTTTGGAAGTCTTTTGAATTCATGTCATCTAATGCAGGGATTCCACAACTTTTTTGTCAGCTGAACCTGTGAAGTGAAGTTAGGCCAATAATGTTATAAAGTTAAACTAACTAAAACATTTTATTTAAGTCATTTTCTTTTGATTGCTTTTTATTTTACAGTGATTTATTTTTAATGTTAAATTTGTATGATTTAAATTTGTAATAGCTTTTCATTAAACTCTCAAACCCCCTGCAGTTCCTTTACGAACCCCAGTCTGGGAAACCCTGACTTAATGTAATATTTAATACATTTCATGTTGATAAAGAATGGAATATATTTTCTTTCTCTTTGTATTTTTATATCAATATGGTACACAATTATCCTATTCAGAACAATGTGATAAATGAGTTTGCTCAAAAGTAATCTAAAAGTAATTAAAAATTTGTTAGATTACATTACCTTAAGGGTGTAATGTTTAATGGCATGTTGTTGTTCTTTATGTTGATGTTCTTCATTTCATTTTACAGCTTGTCTTGAAGCCATATCATTTTGAAAGTTGATGTGTAGAAGTTTGAATAAAAAAGAAATTAAAATAAAACATTGAAATTTAGATCTATAAAACAATTAAATTATGATCTAACTCATGTGGGTGTCTTTTTTTATTATTTATTTTTTATTTAACAATAGATTGAGTGAAAACATTTGGAGCACTGGAAAAACAAAGCTCAGAAATCATTCCAACACCACCAAAGCGTTCCATGACATTTGACCATCTATTTTTAATTTTACAAATTTGCTAAGTCTTGTTTTTGTTGAGTCATTACTTTTCATTTAGTAATAAAAGAATGGTGATCATAGTGTGATGTCATTTGCAGTAGTTCCATATTTATCCACTAGATGGTGTAATGTGCTTTCTCACTTTTAACAATTTAAAAGTAATTGGCACCAGTGGCGGCCGCAAATGTCTATTGCAGGGAAATGATACATCCTTATGAGACTTACCAAGCTACCTACCAAGCAGATTAGCACAGTATGGCTTAAATTAATGTATATCCTATATAATAGCCATAGGCCTATAATCACTTTTTTATACATGATTTACAATCCATACTTTTTTTTTTGTAAACTTCTTTCCTTGTATCCATAGTTTCCTTCAGTAGCCTACAGGTCATTTGAGTTGAGAGTTCAGAAATTAAGTAGGAAACTGGGTGGGAGAAAAATACTATGATTCATTTCATTTTTGCAATCCAACCAAATATTTCCTGGAATTAGGAGTGTTTATTTACCTCAGCAACTCAAAGTCCAATCAAAATAATTCCTGGTTGGTAACAGGAAATCACTCTGTGTACTTTATTCAAGTTTAATAAGAGTCTGCTCTACGTGGGAACAAATTCACTTCACTGGATGCACTGACCTCTTTGCTATGCTAAGTTTTAATGGTAGGCCTTTATTAATCTGTTTGGTTTCGCTAAGCTTTTTTTATTAAAAAACTAACAAAACAACAACAACAAATGTTGTAGGCTTCACATCTTATGGATATAATACAAGCCAGGCTTATTTTAGTTAGTCAGACTTATTGTCAGTGAGTGAATTCTGTTTCATACTGGCAACTTATGTTGGGAAACTAACCTGGTCAGGGGCAGGCTAACTGTCAGGCCATCTGAGCTCCTCTAACACTGACCAACAGGAAAGCAATGATATTGCAGCTGACTCTCTCACATACAATTATAATATATATATATATATATATATATATATATATATATATATATATATATATATATATATATATATATATATATATATGTACATACATACATACATACATACATAAATAATAAAAAAAATTGGTGTAAGTTTAAGGCAGTTTTTGATTACAAGGTAAGTATGTTGAACCAAAAAAATTAGAGAAGTAATTTCTTAAAAATGAAGTGTTATATAGCCAACTGAATCTATCTCAGACTTAATGTGGATAAAAATGGAAGCACTAGGGAGAGAACAGTCAGGAGATTTATTTCTTAGCCCAAAAGTACAGTGGTATAAGAGGATTACCAAATCATTGTTTTAAGTGTGAAAATATAGCAAAAGTAACACAGAATTTCAAAATCAATATTCAAAATCTGTGACAAGGCCCCTGAAACAATCAGGCCTTCATTTTTAGGCTTTCATTAAGTGATGAGGGATTTTTTGCTAGACAAAGAGCAGAAGAAATACCAAGCAAGTGTTTCAGAGCCAGCAAAAGTTATAAAAAGAGTGACAGAGTAAGATGCAGCCTGCAGAAGTGGCATGCATCATTGTGAACTACCCACTGTAGTCAAAGCACAATAAAGTCAACTAGCCTTTTCAGAAATTTATTCAGACACCTTGAACATTTCATTCATTAATACAGTTTAAACTGTGTCAGAAATTAATCTTAAATGTCAGATAACACAGGTCAAAGTGTCTGAATAATTTGTGAATGTGTGTAACCTACAGGTTTTCTTTTCTTACTGGCTAAAGGTTTTGTGCCCAAGATTTAATTAGATTTTTTTAAATATATTTCTCTCTGGTTTTGTTTGGCAGCTGTAGTACCTTTTATGGTTACTAGAAGAGAAGAAATTAAAATCACAAAATTAAAAATTAAATATGCACAGACTAAATTTTAATTGGTAAGATGAATCTAAACTCAGTAGTTGGCCTAAAGTATATTGATTTATCCCATTACAATAGTCCATTTACAATTATTATCATAAAAATACACTCACTTGTAGGTTTAAAATTGCACATAAGGCACATTTAATGTCCAACATCAAATATTTTAGCAAAATGTATATTTTAGTCAGATTTATTGCGCTTCAATTGTGTCCCGCCTGTTTAGCGTGCAAGCGTGCAGCAGCGCTCATTCACTGTGAAGTTTAGCAGCAAAATGGAAATATTTGCATGACTTTCTAACATTTACAGATGGAGAATATACTTGTGAAAAGTAAGTTATGCACTGAGGAAAACAACATGTATAACAAAATGCATAAAATAGCACAAAATGTATACCCTTTCCTATGGTGGATCAATTTGATCCATGATTGAACTCTAAGAAAAGTGTGCACACGCAGTTATCTTGACTAGGTAAACCTGGATCAAATTAGCGGGACTGTGTGAACTTCAATTACCTTTTATGAAACCGCTTTAGCCCCAACTTATTTGTAAGGTTCATTCAAGTCAGGTGTTGGAGTTTAATCCTCACTTTTCTTAGCGTCTTTTATGAAACAGCCCTCTGTAAGGGTTCAGATGAGTTTTTGCATAGCCAGAAGTTTATTTGTCTGTTTGTTTGATGGTTTTTTCCACTCATGAGACATTGATTTCTTTATTCAACAATCAACCAACCTAGTCCTTCACAAGATGTCATAAATCTGTTGTGGGCTAGTTCACACCTATCAGTATTAGTAAATTCTAGGTCACCCTCAGATTAAGCTTTGTTCTCATCATTTACATTTCTCTTGAGGAGGTTAACACAAAGTCTAATCCAATGAAAAGTCTCTATCTGCCATGACTACTTTGATAGGATCATCGAGTCATTTAGGTCAAATACATTGTTAAATGTCGGTTAATGATGTTTTGTGGCGAGACAAAGGGATTTTGTTTATTCCGTCAAATATACCCACAAATGCTTGTTCAAGCGACATAATTTCATAGTTATGTATTGCTTTCTTGCTCTTTAATGCATGACCCAGACCAACGAGTGGATATTGTCCTGCAAAGCGGATGAACATTTAACATGCAACACAACTGGCAGGTCATTAGTGAAACAACAAATGGTTTCACTAATACCCACTATGCTGATTCAGAATTTGGTATGTTCAGTGTGTTTTTATTTTTAAACCTAAAATGAATTATTTTAACGAATTTCGTGTTCAACACATAAGCAACTGAACTGTTTTGTTCTTGTCCTATATACTTAAAAGTGTATATGTTAAAGCTAAAGTGTGTAAACTAAAATAGCTTCTTGTATTCTTGAATATACAAAAAGAATCAAAAGGAGGTCTATTTGTGAATTAATCTTTTAATTTTCACAAAATGAATCTGTGTAATTCTGGAGTTAACAACTAGTAAGTTTAATGCAAATTATGTAGGTTTTAAAGTGATTTTTTATTTTGTGAGCTACAACAAATATACTTTAGAACACATAAACACCTTTATTATTAATAATAAACAGAAATAGAATAAAATGCAAAACAGTTATGTGTGCCTATTTGGCTTTATTGGAATATGCCAGCTAGGGACAACGTGATGGTGAAAGAATCACTGAATCAATTTTTGAAACTTTTCTTTAAATAAAAAATGAACAGATTCAAAGAACTGATTCACAGAAATGATTCACTTCCCATAGTTGATTCCACCAATAGAGCAACAATAGCTTAACCAGTTGTGTGAGGTTTGGGGTGTGGCTATCTGTTTGTCTGACCAATAGCAGCATCTTTACACACGGTGTAACCTATTCAATGAAAACGGTTTCTTATTGCTACATTAAAAATTCAAACATTTGTTTGTCTGGCAAATATTACATCTTTACACTTTGTCTAAAGAAATCAAACACAGTGGGAAGCAGAAAGCATCCTTAAAGGTGCCCTAGAACTTTTTTTAAAAAGATGTAATATAAGTCTAAGGTGTCCCCTGAATGTGTCTGTGAAGTTTCAGCTCAAAATACCCCATATATTTTTTTTGATTAATTTTTTTAACTGCCTATTTTGGGGCATCATTATAAATGAGCCGATTCAGGGCTACTGGCCCTTTAATTCTCGTGCTCCACGCCCACGGAGCTCGCGCTTGCCTTGAACAGTGCATAAACAAAGTTTACACAGCTAATATAACCCTCAAATGGATCTTTACAAAGTGTTCGTCATGCATGCGGCATGTATGCGTCAGATTATGTGAGTTTAGTATACTGTTATATTGTTTACATTTGATTCTGAATGAATTTGAGGCTGTGATCTGTGACTAACGGCTAATGCTACACTGTTGGAGAGATTTATAAAGAATGAAGTTGTGTTTGTGCATTATACAGACTGCTAGTGTTTGAAAATATGAAAATAGCGACGGCTCTTGTCTCAGTGAATACAGTAAGAAACGATGGTAACTTTAACTACATTTAACAGTACATTAGCAACATGCTAATGAAACATTTAGAAAGACCATTTACAAATATCACTAAAAATATCATGATATCATGGATCATGTCAGTTATTATTGCTCCATCTGCCATTTTTCACTATTGTTCTTGCTTGCTTACCTAGTCTGATCATTCACCTGTGCGGATCCAGACGTTACTGCCTGCCCTTGTCTAATGCCTTTCATAATGTTGGGAACATGGGCTGGCATATGCAAATATTGTGGGCATACACCCCGACTGTTACGTAACAGCCGGTGTCATGTTGAGATTCGCCACTTCTTCAGAGGTCTTTTAAACAAATGAGATTCATATAAGAAGGAGGAAACAATGGTGTTTGTGACTCACTGTATGTCATTTCCATGTACTGAACTCTTGTTATTTAACTATGCCAAGATAAATTCAATTTTTCATTCAAGGGCACCTTTAACAAAATGCTGACTAACAAAAATAAGCTGACAACAAATATATAGTCTGAGATATTATATATTCTGAGACTGCTAACATTCCCATTAAGTTATGAAAATGTTTTTTTTTTTTTTTTAAAAACAGATATTTAAAGACCAGATAACTTTTAACAAACATTCTATTAATGTTACTAGAAGAATGTTTGTTCAAAACTTTGAGAGAATCTTGCCAGAATGTTAGTCAAAGTTCTGAAAATGATCCCTGTTGGATGGAATCTTGCCAATAAGTAATGTGAGGCAAGTGAAACATGTTTATTTTTACAATTCACATTGACACCTATTGGGTGTCTTGTCTCATATGACCATTTGTGTATGAGTGAAAGGTTAGGATCCATTTAAGATGAAACGACAAGTGATAGCCAACTGGGTCTTTTGTGCTCTTCTGTGATTGAAGTCAGCAGCTGAATATGGTGAACCTCTTGTGCTGAGAACAGTTGGCACCCTTCTAACTTGACCAAGCAGTATGGACAAAAAAAAAGTATTAATCCATCTATTGTTTAGGATGCACTTTATTTTACAGCATGTGCACTTATGTACTTACCTACAAACTACATGGGTTACGATTAGGTTTAGGGGTAGGTTCAGGGTTAGTACCTAGTTATTACCCAGTTATTGCAATTACTTTAATAAGTACATAGTATGTACATGGGGAACAGGACTAAAATAAAGTGCTACCATTGTAATTAGAGTCAATGTCTTCAGCTGTAGCAGAGCAAATCACAATGTCCTACAGGACTGAGACTGTATGGAATGTTTTGAACATGTGTAATGCATCCCATAGTACTATATCTGAGCACTCTGGACTGGCTGTCCAAAACCTTAAAAATGTTACCTTATCAGGCAGTGTCTGGAGGTATGATGCACTGTCTGCAGTGAAACATGAACAAGCTGTACATTTAGAATCTTTTCTAAATGGGAAGTTGAAACTTTTTAGACAAGGTTCAATGTTGATAACTTCAGAGCTTCTTAATTCAAAAAATCCCTTGCTTTAAATCTGAGTTTTGTTAAATTCTCTATTCAGCTAAAATCCCTTGAGCTCAGATGTTCTCATTTTCCTGTAGTGTTTGCCCATTTGTGCGTGCAAGTTCAACCACTCTCTCCATGATATGAGGATCTCCTTTCAAATCCTTCTATCCCTTTTTCATTCCAACAATGGCAGCTCAGTGTCAATAAGACTGTTCCAAAATAACCGCAGACAGTGAGGCAGAGTGCTGTATGTTTTTATTATGAGCCTGTAAAAGATGTCAGCCGAGCACACCTCTCAGCGGGGCTCTGCCACACTCGGTTTAAGAAGCGGTGACGATGTCAAACTCCCTGCAGGCGACAGGATTCCAGCGGTTTAATTTTCTTTAAGTAGGCCCAGTCATGTAAGGACACTTACAGATCAGAGGCCCTTCTTTGTTATAAACAATAAAACTGCAAATTAGTTAAATGTAGCCTTTTATAATGACATTTAATAAAAATGTGAGTTGGGCTAAGGTGTTTTCAGTGTTTGAGTGCAGTTGTGGCCTAATGGTTAGAGTGTCGGACTTGTAACTTGAAGGTTGTGGGTTCAAGTCTCGGTAACGGCAAGAAATGTAGGTGGGGGGGATTGAATAGCGAATGAATATACCCACAACTGAGGTGCCCTTGAGCATGGCACCCCCAATCAAGTTCATGACATCAAGTTCATGACATCAAAAGCGACATCAAGTTCATGACATCAAGTTCATGACATCAAAAGCGACATCAAGTTCATGACATCAAAAGTGGTTTTCGGATGCAGCTGCAGCAAAAATGGCTGCCTGCTGCTCTGGGTGTGTGCTCAAGGTGTGTGTGTGTGTGTGTGTGTGTGTGTTCACTACTCACTGCTCCAGAGGTCTCCAAACTCCTGGAGGGCCTCTGTCCTGCAAAGTTTAGCTCCAAGCCCAATTAAACACACCTGATCCAGCTACTCAAGGTCTCACTAGGCATGCAAGAAACTTTCAAGCAGGTGTGTTGGAGCTGGTTGGAGCTAAATTCTGCAGGACAGTGGCCCTCCAGGACTGAGTTCAGAGACCCCTGGACTGCTTTGTGTGTGCAGTTGGATGGGTGAAATGCAGAGCACAAATTACGCTTATGGGACACCTGGCTACACAATGTAACCAGCATGTTCTTTGTGATTACTATTGGTGTTGCTTTAGCCTATGCATTTGCATAAATGTATTTAGAATTTGTTTTTAGAATGTTATTTTAGAATATAGTAAGAAAGTCAAAGTAAAAAAAAAATCCCATCCCTTATTTATGATGCTATGAACCCCTTGGCTGCATCCGAAAACTGGAAAATGCTGCCTTCGGAGGACACATTTCAAGGCATGTCCGAATCCAATGTTTGCTTCACTTCCTGTTTCCTGAGATATCTTCATCTGCTCGATTTCTGAAGACAGTATAGATGTATCCTTCACTTCCTTTGATATCCCACATTCGAAAGTTGAGATTGCTGGTTAGTTTGTGTGTAAATGTATGTTTTTGAGCAACATTTTCCACTTTTGATGTCATTTCTAGAAATTACTACTGTAGTAATTAAAAGCGCTATTTTGCGTTGCCTCGGAAGTCTGTCCAAAACCAGTTTTCTGAGGTACCTTCATGCACAAACGCTGCCTTACAAGTCATTGCCTGATAGGGCAGCGAGGCAGCAAGTCAGCTTCCTAGGTTTTCAGATGCAGCGAATGGCTCAGGTCTCTCCCTCAATGTATGTCTATAGAATGTTTTGCTTCTTCTATCATCTGCCATTGGAAAACCATAAGAGGAGAAGTAATAGCAAACATCTCCTCAACAAAGCAGGCAATTTGAGGTATCAATCATGTCCATAACACCAGTGGTGCACATCTTTATTTGTCAATTCCTGATCCAGTAATTATGAAGCCAATAAGAAATGAGTGACAAGCATCCCATTAGTCATGTCATAATACCCTCTCTGTGCTGCCAGCCAAAGAGACTTATCTCCACTCAAGATTGGCACCATATAAAGGTGCTCTTCCCATAACCCCACTCCACATTCACGGTGACCTTGTCCCTATCCTGAAGATTGCCCCATCAGCCCAGCCTGGGATGAAGTTACACTCATAGGCATTCCGTTGGTCTGAAGCCACAAGGGTCTCTCTCAGCTGTAGCCCCCAGGGTCTGTCTGCTGGCCCTCTGCTGTGTGTTTGTGTTTGTGGTAATAATAGAAGGTTAAGTGTGTGATGATGCAGGATCCGATCTTTGGAGATGGGGTGAGAATGAGAGGCATCTCTGAGGGTAGGAAGCCAGGATATTTTGGACAGACTGGGCCAGGGTCTTTCACTCCAGCAGCAGAGGTTCTGGTTTCAAGGCCGTCCCCTCCTCAAAGCACAGAAACCTTACACCACAAGAATTGACTTAATGTGACTCGGCTCCTCAACTTCACTGACGACCATAGTGGGTCAGGTATTCAAGACTAGGAGGTAATACTGTTGTTTGGATCTATGAGCTTTGTTGATGTTGGTTGATATTAATGGATATATAATAGTACTTGAGGCATTTGATATTTACTGATGCTTGCTAAGGGAAGCATCACTATTACTATTGTTTATATGAAATATATAATTAATACACATTCCCCTAAATAACTATTTGCCACAATGTTGGCTCAAACTGTTTGTGCTATGGACATGAATAGGTATCAAATCACCAGCTTGATGAGAGTGCTATTATATTTTTCTAAATGAACAGACTTTTGCCTAGCGGATGCTAAATGAATAAAACATTTCCTTAGACTTACTAGGAACCAACCAAGGGACCAATATCCTAGAGACCTTGGGGTGGCATATTTTTTGCTTTGTACTTTAAATACACATATAGCAACCCAGAATACCCTAAAACCACTTAGCAATTCCCAAGCAACAACCCAGAACATTCTAAGGACCACAGACCAATGTTCTAACAACCTCTCAGAACATATTAGCGAAGTTGTTTGAAAGACGCAGAGCACCATATGAGTTATGAATGTGCTAACGCCATATGAATGTGCTAACAACCATTCAAAACATGATAGCAAAGTCGTTGCAACCACATAGAACAACCTAAGAACAGCATAGCAATGTGCTAACAATCATTCGGAATATGTTATGTTGAGATATTTATGTCTATTGATGTTATGTGCTGAAGAAACAAGCAAGCAGCTATCTTTAGAATTTTGTCTTTGAACTTCCATTTTTGCGGTTGTTTTGTAGATGTCTGTGGCATCACTGTCAAAGAGTAAGTAGATGGTGAAATGGATTTACTTATTGTAGAGTTAACAAAAGTTATCATGAGCATTGTAATGTTTGAAGAGGATGTCATAACAAATGTCAGTAGCCTGGGAAGATCTTAAAAATAGAGGTTCATTCATAAATCCATAATATCTTACCTTCATGCAGTGGAAATACAAACTGGAAGACAGAAAATAATGAGCGCAGTGCTGAAAGGGACAGGACTATAAGGTCTATTGGACAGGTTACATGCTACATGCTAACAACCATTCAAAATATTTTAGCAAAACCGTTATAACTATCAAGAAATCCCTAAGAAGTGCATTGAAACCATTCAGAACATGTTAGCTGTGTCACAACCCCTAGCAACATGCTAACAACCACTCAAAATGTTAGCAAAGTTGTTTCAGCCACCCAAAACAATATAGGAATTGCATTTAGCAACATGCTAAAAACTATTCAAAATGTTATCAAAGTTGTTGCAACCACACAGAAGACCCATAGCAACATGTTAACAACCACTCAACATGTTAGCAAAGTTGTTTCCACCACCCAAGCTTATAAAAAGGTTCTTTATTGACACTGGTGGTTCCATGAAGAACCTTAACATCTATGGTGTCTTTCCATTGCGCAAAAGTTCTTTATATTAGAAAAAAGGTTCTTTGGATTATTAAATGTTCTTCACACTATGAAAAAATGGTTCTTTTAAGACCTGTTCACTGAAAGCTTCTTTGAGGAACCAAAAATCGTTCTTCTATGGCATTGCTGTGAAAAAAAAAACCCTTTTAAAAACTTTAAGATGTAGGAACAACCAACAATCACTCAAAATGGCAAGTTACTTCAAGCACCCAAAACACCATAGGAACTACAAAGCAATGTGCTAACATAGAAGCAAAGACATTGTAACTTGAAACTACCTAGAACATCCTAATGTGACAGCGATCAGTTTGGATGAGTCAAACACAGTTCACATTTACTTCAGAACATAAAAAGCATGAGAAAAATCTAGTTTATGGTTTTATCATCTTCAGTCATATGCAAAGGTTGGCATGGTTGTGAATTCTAAAAGGTTTCCTCTGTAACTTCCTTTTAAGGTGGCACAACCATTGTCTGTGTGGTCTAAACACTTCCTAGGGAAAATTTGTCACCATTTTGCGGACCTGTAAACAAACAGTAATCTAGTCTTAAGTCTTAAGACAGGTGTGTGGGTGTGTGTGTGTGTGTGTGTGTGTGTGTGTGTGTGTGTGTGTGTGAGTGAGTGAGTGAGTGAGTGTGTGTGTGTGTGTGTGTGTGTGTGTGTGTGTGTGTGTGTGTGTGTGTGTGTGTGTGTGTGTGTGTTAAGGAGGGGAGTGTGAGCTGTCAAACACCCCAGCAGCTGTTCCACAAGTGACCCTCCCCCTAAACATACACATACAAACCTTCTCAAACTGAAAGCAATAGGAAGCACCAGGGAGCCAATGTCTATGAAACAGTTGTTCCATCCCTTTTTAAGTCCTTCACAAATGACAGCAGATGAATCAACACTAGAAAGAAGATTTTAGCCACAAGGGTGTTTCAAAACAATCCCAGGAACACTGGACCACACACAAAAGAAAACCGTAGTCTCCAAACCCAGAAGAACAAGCATAGTGTAGATATTGCATGTAATGATATCTTAATTTTCTTAAGGTACGTTCATGTTAGTGAAATTTTGACAAAAAAGGCCCAGTCGCTTTCAAATCAAAAAGCTTTCTGTTGGTGAACAGAATGAATCTTCATGACCAACTTGAAACCAATCCAAAATTTCTTTGGACATTACAACGGTTGTGATAAGATGTCATGCTCTGTAGCGTCATTTTTAAAAACATAAATTCAACCTTTAACAAGTAATAATAAACCCCAAATATAAACATATACAATCCACTCCACTTTCATGCAATGCTGCAAAAAGTTTGTTTTTTATTTGGCTAAAAGGTTGTGTAGCGATTTTCCATTGATCACAAGTCTTCATGTGATGAGAAATCGAATTGAGAAAGTTAGAGATCACCCAATTTGAATCTTTAGAACCATTTACGCAAAATTCCTGATCGCTTGGAATCCTTTTGAAATAACTTTATTTTGCCCCCTGAACAACAGTAAATGTGACTGCACCTTTGAAGCCTCGATATACATCAAGTGAAATCGAAGAATGAACTGCTGTGATGTCATTTTTAAAAAAATCAGTCCAAAACAATGTTTGTTTGGAGTTTGTTCCAGCTTTCTGTAAAAGTTTGCTTTGGCTGGTAAACTCCTTCGAACTACCATTGGTTCGTGGTGAATTACATAATTGGTACACTCTAAAAAAAAAAGATGGTTCTTTAAAGGTTCTTTACACGTAGTAACAGTTCTATTTATAACTGTGTCATCTTGAAGAACCCTTTATATGTTGAAATGGTTCTTTGTGTTAGAGTTTAGGCTTCTTTTTTTTCAGCCTTTTTGTTTTTCAAATCTGTAACTGTCAAAGCCACAGATCAACCAATTTGAATCTTTAGAACCATTTACGCAAAATTCCTGATTGCTTGGAATCCTTCTGAAATAACCTTATTTTGCCCCCTGAAAAACAGTAAATGTGACTGCACCTTTGAAGTCCTGATATTCGTCAAGTGAAATCAGAGTATGAACTGCTGTGACGTCATTTCGAACAAAATCAGTCCAAAACAATGTTTGTTTGGAGTTTGTTTCTGGAGTCCGAACCAGCTTTCCTTAAAAGTTTGCTTTGGCTGGTAAACTCCTTCGAACTACCATTAGTTCGTGGTGAATTACGTAACTGGTACACTCTAAAAAAAAAAAAAAAAAAAAAAAGATGGTTCTTTGAAGGTTCTTTACAAGTAGTAACAGTTCTATTTAGAACTGTATCATCTTGAAGAACCCTTTATATGTTGAAATGATTCTTTGTGTTAGAGTTTAGGCTTCTTTTTTCCCCCGCCTTTTTGTTTTTCAAATCTGTCAAAGCCACAGAATATCATTATTGATTTTCTGGAGAGAAGCCATTCAATTACACAGACTGTTAACACTCTCAACAAGTAAATTATTTCATTTGTATTTATTTTTTTTAGAAAATGACTGATCGTTTCGCTAGATAAGACCCTTATTCCTCATCTGGTATCATTTAAAGCCCTTTGAAGCTGCACTGAAACTGTAATTTTGACCTTCAACCGTTTGGGGCCAACTGAAGTCCACTATAAGGAGAAAAATCCTGGAATGTTTTCATCAAAAACCTTCTTTCCAACCGAAGAAAGAAGGACATGAACATCTTGGATGACATGGGGGTGAGTAAATTATCAGGAAATTTTTATTCTGAAAGTGGACTAATCCTTTAGAGGAGACCGAAAAAGAACTTCGCCGTGGGACAGTTCTGAAGAATTGATAAATGTCATGTTTTGTTTACCAACTGTAGAGAGACACATTCGGAATGTATGTTTACATGAGGAAAACACAGTAAGGGGTATCTATACATGAGAGAAGAAGAAGAGAGAGAGGCTGGTGACAGGTTATTCCTGTGAAGCTGGCATGAGTTCAGCTCTCCACACATAGAACGAGATCACAGAGAGGGTGTGGATTCAGCATTCCACACTCCAACATGAAATGTCTGGCTCTCACCCAGCCTTTATTTGAGATTACATTTGACACAGACCGCTCAATCTCCTATCCATTAAACCACATTTGTTTGTAACTATTGATCACTGATAAACCAATACTATTTAAAGATCTTATTTTGAGTATTATAACTGGCAGCAAATGTATTTTATTTACTTTTCCTGACTTGCATGGGGTTGTACCTTTGAACGTCTAACAAATATATACATATTACTGTGGGCATATGATGAATGATAAGAGAGGTTAGTAGTACCCAACATGGCTCACATCATAATTATGTAATTAGCTGTTTATAAAATGTGAGCGACAATGTCAGAACATTGCTCACTACATAGTATTGGATATCTGATTAAGCCTTTTCTGAAATCATGAATGTGCTGTGTGATGAATGCGTTCAACAAATCAGAGGATGAAATGCATTGAGTTTCAGAGAGCCACAGAAAAATCTAGCTGGCAACAAGCGACATATCCTGTGACAAGACCAGACGGCGTTACTATCCAGAGAATGTGACCCTAGAATAATAATGTTTCTCTGCTCAACGGAAACCTCAGCTCATCTGAAGACTTATGACCTTCAGCTTTCCTTATTAAGTAACTAATAAGCACAAGAGGTCCTTAAAGGGCAAAGGAGATTCATGTACATTTCAAAAGAGAGATGTCAAGGAAACCATTTGCATACCCTTTTAAGATTAGCAAGCAACATTGTGAACAAAAGATTACTGTAATTTGGAAAACCATGAGGAGATGCCCTCAACGTGAATGTTAAACACAGTTTTGAAGTGTGGATTATTGGAAGGAAGAGCTGCGGGAGAAACAGAAAGTAGATTAAGCACAAGTGCTGGCTTCTTACAGGCTGTTTTGCTACTAAAAGGGATTAAAGTTTACTGTAAGTTCAAAGGAGTGTATTGCAGAGGAAAGCAAGTTGTGAAGACTGATTGTTCTGGTTACATTTCACTCACATAGCAACACAAATATGAAGAACATTCTTGATGATTGTGAATCTTTTTGGGAGCTTGTTGCAAATATTTGCACACGTGTGGTTCGTGCAAATATCAAGGTTATTTTTGTAGCAGCCAAATCACCCTTAACACAACCACGAGTTCAAATAGAGGAAACCTTAAGCCCCTGTCGGCTGACAGATGCTCAGACAGAGAATGTTGGGGATTATGTAAAAAGCAGCACGTTAGATCACTCAGTAGTCACATGAATTTAACATTATGAGAGAGAACGCTCATTACTGATATAGACACTGTAGTGGAAACGAACATTGAACAATTGAAATCCAGACACAGCAACATACTTTCTCTTAACCCCTATAAATCCAGAAATGAGGCGAAATGCTGATACAGGAGAGAGGAGGTGATAACGCCGCAACTCAGCAATTTCGGGTTAAACACTTGAATACAGTGAACAGCGGCAGTGGTCGCTTATGTGACTTCCACAATCCCTATTTAAAAATCCTCTATTCATCATTATAACTCTGCTAATCTTAGGGTGTGAGTCTTTGGCATGGATTTTCAAAGGTGCTGATGTGGTTTGCAAAGTGTTCATCTAGCCTCTCCTATGAAACCGGTCTATCAAAAACAGAGCAGCTCCCTCTGAAAGAAATTCATCTTCATCACTGCCTTTAACAGGGTGATGACTCTCAAGCCAAATAAAGTCTCATTAAGTATCTTTGATATACAGTGCCAGTTCCATGCACCTAATAAAGCAGACAGATAACCCTCCGTGAGTTTTGCACTCTGCCTTTTATCTTGCTGTAGCTCAAACACTTCAGATATGATAAAAATGGAGACAAATGGCAGGGAAACATCAGATGAAAGGGTTGGTCTGAATGGGGGATGGATGACAAAAGAGCACAATTGCATTTTGGGCATCCCTTCTTTATTGTGATTTCAGGATTTCACTCAAATTGAATTTGCACAAATGATAATTCACCTTAATACATTTCGATTGTTAGTCCCCTCTATACAGATATACTATTATTCTTCAAATTACATTCAAAGACTAACATATGATTTCACTTCAAATTCCAGTCATTCACGTTATTTAGCCTAATGTAGTGATATTAAACTGTGTATTATATAAAGATTATGATATCTAGATGGATGGATGGATGGATGGATGGATGGATGGATGGATGGATGGATGGATGGATGGATGGATGGATGGATAGATAGATAGATAGATAGATAGATAGATAGATAGATAGATAGATAGATAGATAGATAGATAGATAGATAGATAGATAGATAGATAGATAGATAGATAGATAGATAGATTGATTGATTGATTGATTGATTGATTGATTGATTGATTGATTGATTGATTGAAAATGGACAAACTCATCAATTAGGTTGTTTTAACCCAGTAGTTTGGTTAAATTTTTGTGGAAGTTTTATTTAACCCAACTATTGTTTAAGAAATTACTATATGGCTGGCTTAAAATGATCCCAATATCAACCTAAAATCAGAACCATAATTACTAGAGGCAACAATAGTAATCAAGAGGTGAAGATGTATTAATTGTCAGTTTAATAAATGTTTATTGTTTAATTATTAGTCATTAAACTTAATAAACTTTAATTAATAAATATGAATTTCCAACATATTTTGGGTTCATTTTAAGAAAACAATACAGTAATTTTTAAACAATAGTTGAATTAAATAAAACTACCCAGCAGATTGGGCAAACATTTAACCCAACCGCTGGGTTTGTCCATTTTCAACCTACCTTGGGTTGTTTTTAACCGGGCTTTTTTTTAAGTGTAGATATTAACCAATAACAGCAATATTTTCCCTGAAGAGGATTGGCAACTATGGAATATTTATTCACCTTTTTTACTATCTATCTATATATATATATATATATATATATATATATATATATATATATATATATATATATATATATATATATATATATTACCTCTTCTGATATGTAATGATAATTGTTCGATTTAAATACCTTATAAAAGTATTTAAACACCAAAATGCCAGTGCATAGGCACAGAAAGAAACGTACAACAATCTGTTGTTTTCAATCAAATGTGTTCTTTTTCTTTTGTTTATTCCATGTTCTCCTATTTTCAAAACTCTCGTTTTCCTCAGAAACACCGACACGTTCATATTTCGATCTTATTATCACTGATAAAAAAGGGACATCATTGAGTGTAAACGGTGGATTATCTGTTGTTTAAAGAGAAAAATCTCTTCTTGCCTCATCATTTATTTTTAGCGTGTAACATGCAGATTTTAGGGATGACATTTTAACAAAGTCTACAGTGATTAATAATGACGTGCTGTAAATCGTGGAATACCATCACACGCCTCCCCGCGTCTCTTCCCATACATGGGCGTAGGACCGAATGCCTCGCGGGGGTCTCTCCTCTCGCGCCCTTCCATTCATGGCCACTCCACTCTCAATGGCGCTCGGGCTACCAAATAAGGAGAGGGAAGTCCAGCGGGCGCCGGGCCATTCGTGGAGTATAAATTGGCTGCGGCTCAAGGCGGTGTCTACCATTCACTCTCCAAGGAAACCAGCTCCTGGTGCTGATCTGGTAAGTACAGCTAAAGCTTTCAGAAATGTCAGACTTCATTTAATGGGATGATCTTCGGAATGCTAGGATTTAAACTAGGCCAGTTCTGGTGCAACATCGCTGGAATTATAATGGAAATAATTGACTGTTGAGCTAAACAAATATTCCAGGGGCTTAAGAGTTGCCAGTTAAGGACACTTTGCTTTGAGTTTCAAAAAAGTTATTAATGTTCTTTTGAAACTTTGTCATGAGGAAAGTCAAAAGATGAACATGTCAACATTTCATGGGGTACTTAACTAAAACTGGTACTGAACTGTTTTACTCTGAATTATCTTACATTTTTTTTTAATAATCTAAAGAACTTTTTTTCCACTATTGAGAACCTTTTCTGCAGTGGAAACATTCCATGGATGTTAAAGGTTCATGGAATCATAGATGCCAATAAAGAATCTTTATTTTATAAGAATGTATGGAGAAGAATTTTAGATGGGTTGGTGGCCTTTTCTGATGAGAAAGCGTGAGTCTGACATGAATGCAAACGAAATGACTTGGATGTTTGCAGTATGTTCAGACATGTATCTGATCCTCATATAGAACCCCAGCTGACACCATGTGTGACGACGATGAGACCACCGCTCTTGTGTGCGACAATGGCTCCGGCCTGGTGAAGGCTGGCTTTGCCGGAGATGATGCGCCTCGTGCTGTTTTCCCCTCCATCGTTGGTCGTCCTCGCCACCAGGTACAATCATGATATTTAGTTCAAACAGTAGAGCATGACACTAGATGGCAAGGTCATGGGTTAAATTCCCAGAGAATGCAAGAAATGATAGAAATTAATATACTTTAGGTTAAATGTAAATTGTTTCAGATAAAAGCGTCTACCAAATGCATAGATATATATATATATATATATATATATATATATATATATATATATATATATATATATATATATATATATATATTATACAGTATGTACTAACTTATTGACATCTTCTTTTCTCTAACAGGGTGTCATGGTAGGTATGGGACAGAAAGACTCTTATGTGGGTGATGAGGCCCAGAGCAAGAGAGGTATCCTGACCTTGAAGTACCCAATCGAGCACGGTATTATCACCAACTGGGATGATATGGAGAAGATCTGGCACCACACCTTCTACAATGAGCTGCGTGTGGCCCCTGAGGAACATCCCACACTGCTCACTGAGGCTCCTCTTAACCCCAAGGCCAACAGAGAGAAGATGACACAGGTAAACTTGCTTGAACATCCCCAAACAGTGCGCATTCAAAGGACAGATCAACCAAAAATGAACTCAACACCTGTTGTTGCAAATATTACAAATGTATGGCTTCTATTCATTTGTAGATCATGTTTGAGACCTTCAATGTTCCTGCCATGTATGTGGCCATCCAGGCTGTGCTGTCACTATACGCCTCTGGCCGTACCACTGGTGAGTGTTGTTTGTGAATACATGTACTTAATTTCTTTAGGTTTCTCTAGAGAACCTTAAACATTTTTTGTCGTGTGTAGGTATTGTGCTGGACTCTGGAGATGGTGTGACCCACAATGTCCCCATCTATGAGGGTTACGCTCTGCCCCACGCCATTATGCGTCTGGATCTGGCCGGTCGCGATCTGACTGACTACCTGATGAAGATCCTGACTGAGCGAGGCTACTCTTTTGTGACCACTGGTATGAAAAAAACTATATCGTCTCATTGACTAAGTGATCAAACCATATATCCTAATAGCCTATATTGTTAATACTGGAATTTTATTATCACAGCTGAGCGTGAGATTGTGCGTGACATCAAGGAGAAGCTGTGCTATGTCGCTCTGGACTTTGAGAATGAAATGGCCACTGCTGCTTCCTCCTCTTCCCTGGAGAAGTCCTATGAGTTGCCTGATGGCCAGGTCATCACTATCGGAAATGAACGTTTCCGTTGCCCCGAGACCCTCTTCCAGCCTTCCTTCATTGGTGGGTGATTTCATATAAATTTTGCTAGTTTCTAAGGGGCCGTTTAAACGACACATTCTCAACTAAAAACTGAAAACTTTATGTTTTTTTGGCCATTAATTTACACGACTACAGTGTTTTGGGGGCTTGAAAATGTGTTTCAAAGTGTATGTTTTTGAAAACAATACCCTTATCGTAAACTACAAAAACGCGAATTTGAAAAACCAGTGATGTCGTGCCCATGCATATTTACAAAGTGACATCGCCAACTACTGGCCTGACATCATAATGCAACATTTTTATTTGTTTCCATTTTTAGTACATCATTTTTGTGTAAACATACCCCTATTCATATGCAAAGTTTTGCATGATGCTAGCAAAAATGAAGCTACAAACATCCTACAAGTTATTTTAGTAAAAATAGCCTATATGGTAACACTTTACAATAAGGTCTCATTTGTTAACATTATTTAATGTATTAACTAACATGAACTAACAATGAGCAAGACAATTGTTACTGTATTTATAAGTCTTTGTTAATGTTAGTTAGGGTTGTTAGTTAGCTAGCTAATGTTAGCTAGCTGTTCATTGTTTGTATGTTAGTTCACAGTGCATTAACTAATGTTACCATTATATTACATTAACAAACTAACATTAACATTAACAAAGATGAATAAATACTGTGACAAATGTATTTATTAATCTTTGTTGATGTTAGTTAGGGATGTTAGTTAGCTAGTGCGCAGTGTTTGTTAGTGCGTAGTGTTTGTTTATAAAGTGACATCGCCAACTACTGGCCTGACATCATAATACAACGTTTTTAATCTTTTCCGTTTTTAGTACATTGTTGTTGTATAAATGTACCCCTATAGTCACATCCAAAGATGTGCATGCTGCTAGCAAAAATGAAGCTATCCTACAAGTTATTTTAGTAATAATAGCCTATATGGTAACACTTTACATTAAGGTCTCATTTGTTAACATTATGTAATGTATTAACTAACATGAACTAACAATGAGCAATACATTTCATACAGTATTTATTAATCTTTGTTAATGTTAGTTAGGGATTTTAGTTAGCTAGCTCATGTTAGCTAGCTGTTTATTGTTCATGTTAGTTTACAGTGCATTAACTAATGTTAACATTACATTACATTAACAAACATTAACAACAATTAATACATTCTGTAACAAATACATTTATTAATCTTTGTTATTGTTAGTTAGGGATGCTAGCTAGCTAATGTTAGTTGTTCATGATAGTTCACAGTACATTAACTAATGTTAACAAATACAACATTTGATTAAAGTGTTACTATATATATATATATATATATATATATATATATATATATATGTTTAGCTTTATTACAATAAATGAAAAAAAAAAATGCTTATTTTTATCTTCTTTTGCCTACCAAAGGTATGGAGTCTGCTGGTATCCATGAGACCACCTACAACAGCATCATGAAGTGTGACATCGACATCCGTAAGGACTTGTATGCCAACAACGTCCTGTCTGGTGGCACCACCATGTACCCAGGTATTGCTGATCGTATGCAGAAGGAGATCACTGCTCTGGCCCCCAGCACCATGAAGATCAAGGTAGAATATTTATTCAGTCATTCAGCATTCCTGGCTTATTTTATTGATGTTCGATTTGTAATCATAATGTGTCTTCTTTCTCACAGATCATCGCTCCCCCTGAGCGCAAGTACTCTGTCTGGATCGGTGGCTCCATTCTGGCTTCCCTGTCCACCTTTCAGCAAATGTGGATCAGTAAGCAGGAATACGACGAGGCTGGCCCATCCATCGTCCACAGGAAGTGCTTCTAATTGCCAAATTACGCTGCTGATTATGCATTCAAAGCACAGAAATTCTCAACATTACCTCCGCCTGTTATGCATGCAGGCAGCTTTTGCCTTTATTTTTCCTTGTACAGTATGTTTACACCAAAGTGCAATTTGTTTGTAGTTATTTACTGGTTCAGAACAAAATTTGTATGTGAATATTTATTGGTTTTTAAATAAACAAGACCAGGAAATTTGTGAAGAAATCATCTTTTACTCCAAAAGCATTTTGAATTCATCTTTGTCATTTAGGCTTCTACAAGAGATGCATTGTTCGTTAATACAGCAAATACTGGTCTGCATAAAAGCTAGCTGTGATGGATTCATATTTGCGACTTCAATTAGCACCCAGTTTAAAAATAGCTGCCGCTCTCTAGGAGGCGAAGTGAGATCAGAGGAGAACGTAGCTCATTGTCAAGATGCCCTCTTCAGGCTTATGCGAATATTTATTTTTATCTTACCTACCCTATAAATATATGCAAACATTGCTATATGCAAACATTGCTCGCTATAAATATATGCAAACATTTTTACAGCCTCAATTCTTAGTTGAATCCTAAGAGGGATATCCCATGCCATGTTGTCATTCATTGTTTTTATCTCTCAATCCTTGTGGGTAGTCCTAAAGCGATTACTCACCACTGTTAGTTTACCACAGGCATTACCACAAATAGATGTTTGATCACCTGCAGGAGAGTGCAAGTGGGGGTTAAGGAACTGTGCTTGATGTGAAGAGTTCAGATTAACCATCTCAATCAGCAGTTAGGGGGAAAAAAAAGAAGAAAAAAAAAGACATGCTTGTTAGTAAAAACGTAGTAGGCTATCATTTTCATTTATAATTTTTTTTTTTTTTTTTTTTTGCAAAAATATACAATGACTTTAAAGGGTTAGTTCACCCAGAAATGAAAATTCTGTCATTTATTACCCACCTTCATGTTGTTCCAAACCCGCAAGACCTTCATTCATCTTCGGAACACAAATTAAGATATTTTTGATGAAATCCAATAGGTTTTTTTATCTCCCATAGAAAGCAACGAAATTACCAAATTATTATTGGCTGACTCCTGCGTCAACAATACTAACAATACAATACTGAGCCAGCATTCGGATGTAAACACGGAAGCTCTGCACTGCATTAACTCCGCCAAATGTGTAGGAGACTTGACAGGGAAGAGGAAAAATTGTTCAATAAAGTTGTTATTTTTGTTTTGTTTTTGCGCACAAAAAGTAGGTCACCGTGATTTTGCCAAGTAAGACATGTTCCTAGATGAGCATATTTTGTTGATCCTGGAACAACATTCCAATCCTACCCCTAAATCTTATCCTACCCATTACTTATTCCTAAAATCAGAGGGGAATGATAGGTGAATAACATTGATGTAGAAGAACCTAACCCTGGTTGCAAACCTAAACTTGACATAAACGGTAAACCTGTCCTTCAAATCTGATTGGTTGATTGGAATGTTGTTCCAGGATCAACAAAGATATTGATCCAGGAACACTGACAGGTCTTCTTGTCGCTTCATAACATTAAGGTTGAACCACTGTAGTCACATTGACTATTTTATCCATGTCTTTACTACTTTTCTGGACCTTGAATGTGGTACCTGCTTTCTATGGGATATATATATATATATATATATATATATATATATATATATATATATATATATATATATATATATATATATTGGATTTCATCAAAAAATATCTTAATTTGTGTTCTGAAGATGAACGAAGGTCTTATTGGTTTGGAGTAGGCCTTAATGACAGACATTTCATTTTTTGGTGAACGAAAATGATAGGGCGGTCGACTATTTTAAAGGGATTTTAAATTAAAATATTTGCTAAAATAATGTATAAAAGTAATTTTCGGGGTGTAATCGGTCTCGCGCAACACCAGTTGTAATTTGGCGCCTCTAGCTAAACGTCATCAATACACATTTTTAAGTTCTTATTTTGTGATAGGTAATATATGATAAAGTGAATCGCAGTGCTTGTCGTGCGGAAACCTTTGCTTACCTTTTGACTTTCTTTCTTTCTTTCTTTGCGGGGTTTCAAGCCTTATAATTACCCCCCACGATTTGCGCCCTGTTTATTATCGCGCGTGCGCGCGCGCACTCAAACACAAACTCTAAACTCTAATCTGCTTCGGATTCCCATCCTGTCACGCTAGAGGGTGTGCGTGTCGCCGGAGACAGACATCCCCTGTGATTTGAGTTTATCACCAATGATTTTATTACGGATTAATCAGTGCATCTCTGGCATATTCGGAGAATAATGAAACGGAGAAATCCTGCTGTTCTGATTTCTCTCCAACAACCTGTCTGCGCGTGACGCAGGGGGGAGGAGGAGTGGGTAGTCTACTTAAAGCGGGATTAGCACGAGCCAAACATTATACTCCCCTCCGTTTAGGCTCAGAGCGACCTATCGTCCTGTTCGCGAGACACGAAATAGGAGGGCTTTAGACTAATCAGGACCTCAGACGAGCGCGCGCTCCGGAGCGAGGCGTGGACGACAAGGTGGACAGCAGCGACTAATCAATGCATTCGCCCAATACTACACTCGCCTTAGACGAGCGATAGACGCGGAACAGTAGCTTGCATTTGATTTTACACGGTCCACTGTGTTATATCGTCTCCGAATGAACAGCCATGGGGGAATGGACAATTCTCGAGCGTCTCCTGGAGGCGGCTGTCCAACAGCATTCTACTATGATCGGGAGGTGAGGGGATAAGTGGAAAATGTTTATTGATTGCTTAGTACATTAAAAAATATATTGAAGTCATTACGCAGTGACCCTTCTGAATAAGGGCGAATGGCCACTGGAACTTTATGTGACCAATGCAAAGGACAGAAATGTGTTTTAAGAATTAAAATAATGATTTTGTTGCTGTTGTTACTGCAAATTTTGAGAAACGAAGCTTTAGTGCCATCGGTTAGATTACTGTTGCATGTCAGATCGTATTTGCTTTCAAAGAAATGTTGTGCGCGCCCTGGCTGGAAGCGCGCGTTTGCCTGTGGAGAGAGTTTCAGCACTGGACAGCTCCCCGCGTCAATCTGCACAGCCAATGAATGTAAAACGATACAGTAAAAACCTGTTAACTGGTTAACTATAAGTTACCATATTAAATACAATAAAAACAATGTTAGATTTAACAGACATTACATTTCATTTTACTGTAAAATACTATAAAATTATGTTTTTAACGGTGATAATCCGTGTTATATTCGGCACGATAATAAATGTTTGGAAATCAGTAAAAGGACGTTGCCAGAAGTCAGTGCTTGACACGTCACATTTGATTATTTAATTAAAATGCTTTTCTTTCTAATCGGTCATGTACATTCAGAGTGTTTTATGTTACATTTTATGTAATTTGGTTATTGTACATATCTTATTTCAGTGCCTTGATGATGTTTTGTGTGGGTAAATGTATAGTAAATTCTGAACGCAACTTATTAACTGCACTGTAAAAAAAAAAAAAAAAATTGTTGGTTTAACTTCAAAAAATTAAGTTACCTGAAAATTTTAAGTTCATTGAAATTTTAAAATGAAGGCGATTGGTTTAATCAACATAAAATTATATATATATATATATATATATATATATATATATATATATATATATATATATATATATATATATGAACCACATTATTTTTTGAATTTGATTTGACAAAAGAAAAATGTTAACAAATCATGAAAATTATTTTTTTTACAGTGTGGCTGTTTGTTCCGGGAGGTATGAAATGTATGTAGGAAATGCAATTCATTCTGTGGTCATTTGTTTAACAGTGTACACTACATATCAGTATATGAAAAGAACAAAACGTAGTACAAATTTAGTTATTGGAATATTTTATTAACAGCATATCAGTAGAATGGCATATTAACATAATATCTGTTCAGGAAATACAATTAGGACTGCCGGTTTTTAATAATAAATTTAACAGGATTTCATTTAACAATGAAATGACTGTGAATACTGGAGCAGGTACGCTATGAACTTAAAATGTTTCTTTCTTTGTCTTTAGGATCCTACTGACAGTGGTAGTGATCTTCCGGATTCTAATCGTGGCAATTGTTGGAGAGACCGTGTACGACGATGAGCAGTCAATGTTCGTGTGCAACACATTACAGCCGGGCTGCAACCAAGCTTGCTATGACAAAGCGTTCCCAATTTCTCACATCAGATACTGGGTGTTCCAAATCATCATGGTGTGCACCCCCAGTCTGTGCTTCATCACATACTCGGTGCATCAGTCGGCCAAACAGAAGGAGCGGAGATACTCCATGGTCTACCTGTCCCTCGACAAAGAAGACTCAATGAGACGAGACGACAGCAAAAAGATCAAAAACACCATCGTGAACGGAGTACTTCAGAACACCGAAAACTCCACCAAAGAATCCGAGCCTGACTGTTTGGAAGTGAAAGAGATTCCCAGTTCAGCCATGAGAACTACCAAATCTAAAATGAGAAGACAAGAGGGCATCTCCAGGTTTTACATCATTCAGGTGGTTTTCAGGAACGCGCTGGAGATCGGCTTCTTGGTGGGCCAGTATTTCTTGTACGGATTCAACGTGCCGGCCGTGTACGAGTGCGATCGGTACCCTTGCATCAAAGACGTCGAATGCTACGTTTCGAGACCCACGGAGAAAACCGTGTTCCTCGTCTTCATGTTTGCGGTCAGTGGGATTTGCGTGGTGCTCAACCTGGCAGAACTCAATCACCTGGGCTGGAGGAAAATTAAAACGGCGGTGAGGGGGGTGCAGGCCAGGAGGAAGTCCATATATGAGATCAGAAACAAGGACTTGCCGCGGATGAGCATGCCCAATTTCGGCCGCACCCAGTCGAGTGACTCTGCCTACGTCTAATGCTCCCTTCATGTAGTTAATCGGAGCAGTGGCGCTCAATCCAGGTCCAGGAAGACTCCAGGTTGCACGTTTTGGATGTTTCCGTCATCTGAAACACCCATTTCACATCTTGGAGCCTCTACTCTAAAGGAATAGTTAACCCAAAATGAAAATTCTGTCCATTTACTCACCCTCATGTCGTTCTGTGGAACACAAAGGAAGATGTTTTGAAGAATGCTTAGTCCATACAATGAAAGTCAACAACATTGGACTCCATTAACATCACTGAGATTTTTCTTCTTCTTTTGTGTTCCACAGAACGACATCAGGGTGAGTAAATGATGTCAGAATTTTCCTTTTTGGCATCTAAAATGTGCAGAAATTCCAGGACCAGAACTGAGGACCACTCTATTAGATTATATACAAGACAAGTTATGTTATGAACTGTTCATCTCACCTGGTTCATGGTGGGGTAGATGGATTTTATTTGTCTGTTATGGACAACCAGAACAAACGGACCAAACGTTTGTTTCTTATCAGTTACTGAAGGGCACTGATGCAACTTTTTATAGGTCAGAATGGAAAGCTTATGATGATGTTTTCGACATTTGTTTTATTTCTTTGTTCACATGATCAGCTGAACCCGAAATATGTTTTGCACTAATATGGATTTAAAGAAGCCAAAACAAACCCGAATCGTGCTGTGAAGGTCTTTTGTTTCATTATATTGTATTCTCATTCTGGTTTTAGGTCGCACATATGATTATATTTCAGTTTACTCACCGCAACTAGTTAGACTGCAGTTCACATATGTTTATCCGTACTATATGACTCATATCTCTCTTTTGGCTTAGATAGATTGGCATCTTTAATGATTTGGTTGCCTGTGCTTGCACCACTGACCTTAACGTAAGTTATCGTTCCGTTATATTTAAGCTGACTTGCAGATCGGTAGCCGGTGAACTGGCCAATGCTGCATAACGCTTAACTGTCTATTTTTTGTATTTATTTATTTATTTTATTTATTAATGTATTGGATTTATTTATTTATTTTTTGACACCAAAGCGCCCATTGCTTTCATTTGTGTGAAAAGGATATATTGCTTTTATGTATTCAAGTGCCATATATGTACATAGATATATACATATTATAGTATATTGTAATCCTTATCGTGAGATATGAATTCCACAAACTCTTCAAAGAACGTCCTATCCCTTTAATGTGAGATGTTGGGGAATGGAAGAGTGGTTAAAAAAAAAAACATTCATACATATTTTGCATTCATCAAAAGTATGATATTACATTTAAAGTACATAGAAAACACAGTTGATCAGAAATCAGTGAATAAAGGGGTTGAGATTCATTTCCCCTGGTGCTTCTATTTCTCAAAAAAAAAAAAAAATGATGTTAGCAACTATGTAAGATGAAAAATATTCTAATAATAAATGATGGAATTCATGACTAACAAGCTGTGTGATTTGAATTGCTTTATAATTTGGGGGGGAATGCATCAGCAAAAAGGGCCATTTTCCTATGGGATTGGCATCCTTGTCATATTCTCCATGAATCAACTTCCTGTCAGTTGAAATGCTTGCATGTTTATTTATTTATTTTTTTTGACTGGTTCAGCAACACAGTGCTTAAATTTGATCCGGGCGCCATAATTCTACCTGTCCAGCTTCAGTCATGCTGACACAATGACAGCGGCATCCTCCCAGCCCGGTGCCCTGCATGCAACATCGCTTTACAGCAGAGGTCCGGTCTCTGCAGAAGTCACGCTGGCCCCTGTGCCAAGGTCACAGAGAAAGTGCTGAACACTGCAGCCGGTGACATCAAACCGGGATTTCTCACTGCTGACAGACTGGGAGAGGCCTGAGACTCACAAAAGTGCCAAGATGACTCTTCACCAGAGCGGAGGGGGGGAAATCTAGGCCCAAGCATCCTGACAGATCAATTTGGAATTCATCAGGGACCTGAGATTCTTCTTTGACACAACACAAACAGCGAAGGTCCAACCTGACAGGACATCAGTGGAGGCTATTGCTGTGTGTGTGTCTTGTGCCATTTTGTCCCCTCCTACCCTCCTTCTCTTATTAGTTCCTTCCCCACTCTGAAAAAGTCCTAAAAGTCCTACAAAACTTCTTTGATGCATTAAGGGAAACCAATCCTGATATATGGCAGATAGAGGAATTAAATATAATAAAATAACTCAATTGACATTGTTTTTAAAACTTTGCTCAGCTAAATGAAAAAAGATATTTTTACACTTGTGCATCGGAAAAAGAAAATTGGAATTAATTTTAAAGAACCATAGCACAAACACACTTTAAGCAACACATTTACCAAAAAAAGTTTGTCAGGGTCCAAAAAATACATGTTAATATAATATATAAATTATTAGAATGTAAATTCAAATAAAGTATATTGATTTTTCAAACTGCTTAACCTTGTGGGTCATAATATAATATAATATAATATAATATAATATAATATAATATAATATAATATAATATAATATAATATAATATAATATAATATAATATAATATAATATAATATAATATTAACTTAATAACTTTGTGGACATGTTCATAGTTAATGTGATGATCGGGGAAGTGACTTCAGTCACTAAATTGAACTTTTCCAAGAAAACATTTGGAAAACACTGCAAAATGTCAATGCAAATTGGCTAAGAAAAATAAGTTTTTGTTTCAGATGCCATTTGGTTTGATAATTTTTATCAAATTCATACATTTTTAAAGGGATAGTTCACCCAAAAATGAAAATTCTGTTATTTATTACTTACCTTCATGTCGTTCCAAACACGCAAGACTTTCGTTCATCTTTGGAACACAAATGAAGATCTTTTTGATGAAATCTGAGAGCTTTCTGTCCCTCCATAGACAGCTATGCAACTACTACTTTGACGCTTCAAAAAGTTCATAAAGAGAGCATAAAATGAATCCATATGAATTGAGCGGTTTAGTCCAAGTTTTCTGACAAGACTTGATTGCTTTATATGATGAATAGATTGAATTTAGGCTTTCATTCATCAACTCACACATCAGTTGCGGTAAACGGCAGTTCAAATAGGTTTGCTTGATGTGCGAGAACCAATGAGATTCAATCTCGTGTTACGCAGCACGTTTGAGCTTCCACATGAGGTTTGTTCTCGCACGTCAAGCAGGTTTGTTTGAGCTTCTGTTTACCACAACTGATGTGTGAGTTGATGAATGTTTATATGTGAATAAAAGCCTAAATTAAATGTGTTCATCATAAAAAGTGATCAAACCTTTTCAGAAAATTTGGACTAAACCGCTCAATTCATATGGATTGGTTTTACCATCCCTTTATAAAGTTTTAAAAGATTTAATCAAAAATATTTTCATTTGTGTTCCGAAGATGAACAAAAGTATTACAGGTTTGGAATAACATGAGGGTGAGTAATTAATGACAGAATGTTAATTTTTGGGTGAGCTATCTCTTTAAGTGTGCCTTTAAATATTTTTAGAAATATATTAATTGTATTATTTATTATTCATACATTAGTCTGTTAGACTATATATACATCATGTCCCAAAACAAATAAATTAGCTACATATTAACATTTCAAATGTGGAACATTTACGCAATTCAAAGGATTGTTGGTTTATTTTTAGCTCTCAGTCAGACTTAGTACTGTGCAATGCTTAGAAAGTGTTTTGAATAATTCAAGCTCAATATACTGGCACAAGCTGTAATTCTCTAAAGCAGGTTAGGGAATGCTGATGCTTATAACACCCCCCCAAGACCCCTCCACCCCCTATCTATGAAGCTTAATATAAGATTAAGGCAAAAGAGCATCATTGCAAACCTTGACGGGAGCGTCCTAGTGCATTAGTATTACACTGATGACGCTGAGGAATACATGATAACTGTATATCAATTTAGGATATACTGCTAGATTCTTGCAAATAAACTCTTTAAAAGTAATACTAACTCAGGCAAAGTACTCTGTAATTGTTAAAAGCAACAGTCATCTTTATATAAGGTTCCGTGTATAAGGTGCTTCAGGCAACAAACCCAATGGATGTCCACTTATGATCCAGGAGCCGTGTCTGGCCATCAGGGTCTCATTAGATGGGAAGACATGAGCCCATGCAAGTATCCTGGCATTATAACCAAAACAATACACGGCATTTGCAATAGAGTTCAAACGTGTCAATGTGCCCAAACTATCGACTGAGGCATTCAAAAGCCTGTCTGGTCTGAGATGCTGTCATCAGCCTTCAGTCACAGGGATTTCCGGCAAAGTCATCGGAATCACAAAGTCACAGTCAGCAAGAACAGCTGCCAAAACACAACAGCAAGAACAACACAGACACTTTTGTCTTTACACGGCATGTATGAAGTTCCCGCAATTAACAATATGCTCAAAAGAATACACTGCGACACGCTTGATACTAGACAGAGAAAAAGAAAGGCAGTATTTTCTTTCCTATATGGTAAAAATAGTTCCACTTGGGTTGGCTTAGCGGTTAAAGATCTGGACTAGAACCCTAAAGGTTATGGATTCTAAGGCCAGACAGGGCAAATCATAAGCTACCACCATTGTGTCCTTGAACAGGGCACTTAATCCCAGGTTGCCCCAGGTGAAGCCTTCTAAGAAAGACCGTGTCTTCTTACTGTGAATACTAACAAGATTTTTACACCTAAAAAAAGAGTGTTATGGTGGTTGCTAGGGTGTCATTTGGTGTTGCTAAGACAGGGGTGTCCTGTCCTGCTCCTGGAGGGTTCCAACCCCAATTTAACAAGTAAAGTCACCTTTATATCACTTTATACAATACAGATTGTTTCTGTGATAAACAGAATTCAATTCTGCTGTAAAGCAGCTCTAAAAAGACAATAATAAACAGTCATTATTCAGTTTATATTTCATTTTGGTTCAGAAATCAGATTGTGGATCCGTAGCATTCAAAATATTTCATCCAGTTTCTTCCACTTGAAGATCGGATTCATCATGCCAGTATGGAGAGAAGTTGGACATAGGTCTGTGCAGAGCACTTGTCTGGTTCCTGTGGTCTTTGCTGAGGATCTGTGCCAATGGCTGTGGTGTCGACGAGGTCTTCACAGGGGCTTGTCTAGTTGACACGGTCGTTGCTGATATTCAGGGCTGTGATGAGGTCGTGTCTAGGTGGAGGTCCACCGTCTGATCTGGATACAGCCTGGATCTGGCTTACTACGGTTACCTCGGGATAAGGATGCGACAGACAGACTAATATTAGCATAGATGTCATTCTTCTTACGATGTAACCAGCACATCGGGTGTTATGGGAGGTGTTCCCGGTTCCGGTTGACCTAATTTATGCAGCCTAACAATCCTTTAAGGAATTTGAGTTATAGAAATGTGATAATGTGTTATGTGTATGCCAGGTTAAAGAGATGCGTTTTTAGTCTAGATTTAAACTGACAGAGTGTGTCTGCTTCCCGAACACGGCAAGGAAGGCTGTTTCAGAGTTTGGGTGCTAATAGGAAAAGGATCTACACTCTTAGCCCGGATTTTATATTAACTTAAAAATATAATTAAAATATACTTAAAATATTTAAGTTTGGTTGCATTACTTATAAAATATAAGTAAATTCTACTAATTTGTGGGTGTATTTGAATGTGTTAATAAATGTAAGTTAAATGCACTTAAATTATGAAGTTTTTCTCCTGACCACGCCTCCTACACACTGGTTTGCGGCAAGTAATGACGCCATTTTGTCGTGGTGTGTGTGAATTCAAGGAGCTGTTGATGAGCAGTTGGAACATTTGTTTTGGCTGTTCTACAGGCATTTTTTCCAAACATTTACCTTTTTATAGTTTTTCACCAAAGGAGAAAATCACAATTTTTAAGTTACCATCATCGAGGGTCAGGGTTTGTTTTAGTTGAGCTCTTGACCCTTAACTTTTTAATATTAGATTTTGTTTGGGCAGTTTTAACTGCATTAAAACCAACCAGACAAGCAAAGTCAAAAGATGATCAGGTGTTGGTTATGTTTTCACATAATCATTATTTGATCTAAATCACTGAACTCATTTAGAGTCCAATCTCTGAGTTAGATTTACATTATTGATTACAGCAGAACTGTGATTCTACAGTGGAGGATCAACTTTTATAATATTTTTTTTTTTTTTTTAAAGTTGTCCTTATCACAAAAAAATATATATATATATATTTTAGGCACATACAGACATCAAGAATCAGCCTGTGAATCTCAACGACGGTGACAAGCAACATGTTCTGATAAACAGATCAACTCTGAACATTAGAAAACAAGCTGCTAAAAAGTCACAGAAAAACAGCAAAATTTAAATAGTGAGAATAAAGAAATTACTAAGACAATTCAGCTCATAATTTATTCATGCAGCAATGCATGATGGGAGGCATGGATGAATTTTGATTGGTGGCAAGTTAACTTGCTTAGTACATTGAACTTAAATATACTAGTTGTAATAACTACAAAGTAATTAATATTACAAAACATTTTAAGTTAAATGAACTTGAATTATTAAGTTCACATTACTTAATCATTACTTAATTTTTTTAGGGCAACCAGTTTCCTCAAATTTTTTAAGTAAATTCAACTTATCCGGGCTAACAGTGTACTGCCTGCAGTTGATTTTGATATTCTAGGTCAGGGGTGTCCAAATCCTGCTCCTGGAGAGCCACCATCCTGCAGAGTTCAGCTGCAACCCCAAATAAACACACCTGAACCAGCTAATCAAGATCTACTAGACATACTAGAAGCTTCCAGGTAGGTGTGTTGAGGCAAGTTGGAGATAAACTCTGCAGGACACCCCTGTTCTAGGTATTATCATCTGGCCAGAATTTTGAGACCGCAATAGACGCAAAAAACTACAATGTGTTAAGAGCTCACTCAAGTACTGGGGAGATAAACTATTTAGTGCTTTGTAAGTATTTAGCAAGATTTTAAAATATGCAATGCTTAATAGGGAGCTAATGCAGTGTTGACAAAACCGGGCCAATATGGTCATACTTCCTAGTTCTAATAAGAACTCTAGCTGCTGTTTTGGACCAGCTGTAGTTTGTTTATTAACCACGCAGATGGATGGTTGGTTTCTGTAGTGTTTATATGTGGTTGCTTGTCTGTCATTGCTAAAACATTGTAGATTGTTACTAAGGCAGAGTGGTATGTAGGGCATTGTTTTTTTTTTTTTTTGTTGTTGTTTTTTTACCATTGTATAGTGTCATTTGCTGTTTCTAAGGTCTTCTAAGTTGTTTCTTGGGCATGGTTAGGCTGTTTTGGTGTATAGTGTTCCTTGTTGGTTTCTAAGACGTTCTGAGTGGTTTTAGAGGATTGTTAGGGTGTTTTGGTCATTGCTATAGTGTTGCTAGATGATTACCAAAGTCTTCCGAAAGGTTGTTTTGGTATTGCTAATTGGGTGCTAGTGTGTTCTAATGGGTGCTAAAGTGCCATTTGGTGGTTGTAAAGGTGTTATAGAGAGGTTGATATGATGGTGCTAGGGTACTCTGGTGGTGGTTGTAGTGTTGCTAGGTGGTTTCTAGGGTGTTCCCAGTCATTGCTGTAATGTTGTTAGGTGGTTGCTACAGTGTTCTGAGTGGTTGTTAGAGTGTTTTGGACATCGCTATAGTGTCGCTAGGTGGTTGCTCAGGTGTTCTGAGTGGTTTATATGGTGTCATTTGGTGTTGCTAAGGTGTTTCTTGGATGTTGCTAGGCTGTTCTGGTTGGTGCTCTAGTGTTGCTAGGTGATTGCCAAGGTGTTTCGAGAGTTTGTTCTGGCATTGCTTGTTGGTTGCTTAGGTGTTCTATTGCTAGAGAGTTTTGGTCTTTGTTTTAGCATTACTAGGTGTTCTGTAATATTGTTATGATATTCCTAGGGTACTATGATTGTGGTTGTAGTGTTGCTAAGTGGTTGCTACAGTGTTATGAGTGGCTGCTCATGCATTGCTTATTTATCGGAGTTAAAAAAATAAATAAATAAACTTAAATGATGGGGTGTGATGTTCTGATCCTGAGATGTGGTCATTTTTGTTTTAACAAATTCAATACAACAAACTCAGCAGAAGGAAGAGGACAAAGAAGGTGATCAGTGTCAGTTAAGTGAATCAGGCAGCTCCATTTGTCAGTTATTATTATTTTTTGTTTTTTAAATACTCACTCCATCTGTTTTAGATCATTTTCTTTGACAGCTGGCTTTTGTTACAACAAGCAGTTGCCAACTTTTCCTAGTAAAATCTCATTAGAATCCCAGAAATCTTGTTGGAGCACAATGGAGTCACCTGCCAAAACACTGGTACAAGCCCAAGGGGATTAGAATGTCTTGGAGAAGCTTAAGCCTGTGGGCCTTTTCCAGCCAACACCATCCTCCAACACCAGGGCCTTCATTCAAAGTACATCCTTTAAAGACTCCATCTTTTCACAGTGGGGAAACATAATCTTCCTGTGTAAGATGTAGGGATCACAGGCATTACCTCATTTAGGAGACTTTGAGATGACATTGAAGCTCCCGTCAAGTCCTAGGTTGTGTAAGATGCGATTGGTTAGTTGTTTTGCCAAACCAATCAAAAAGGAAATCCTTGATATTGTTCAGGATTGTGCTCGTTGGACAACATGCACCTGAGCCTCTTAAGAGTGCTGAAGATCTCTAGCAAAGCTGGATTTACTGCCCAAGTGTAAACCAGTTAAAGACACCTATACTATGTCTCAAAATTGCATAATGTCAGCTTTCTGCTGGATGGTAAGGATAATCCAGCAGGCACATTTATTACTGAACAGAAACCAAGAGAATAAGCTGTGCAATTTTTAAAAATATTTTTAATGAAATTTCAAAAAGTATAGGAATGATTGTGACTAAAATGTTCCATTTTTTTTTTTTTTTTTTTAAATCATTCGTTCATCCATTCAGTAAAATGTATTGTTCACTGCCATAATTCAGTATGTGTGAAAAATAACATTTGGATTTTGACTGTTTGGGCTTTAACACAAACAGTCACTTTGGTAACTAACCAGTAAGCTACTTATGTAATTATCTGTTTACTAGTTTAGATAAACCTAAGGCTGCTCTCAGTAAAGGATGATTTGTAGGCTGATTCAGTATTACTAATAAGGTATACCATTTATCCCAGACACACCTTTCTGAGGATGGATCAGAGTCTGGATCAGAATGTGACTAATACAGTTATATCACTTCCCTTATGTTTCATTGTACCATGCATGCTTCTTGAATAGTAAAATGTAGCTAAGTGTTTGATTGGCTAAGGACAGAATACCTATGTGAGCGGGTGGAGAGACACCTTCACTTGAGACATTAGGATATCAATGGTTGAAACTATTCATTATCTATAAATGTTTATAAATCTTTACTAATCATTTAATACCTTTATGGGCATTGGACTTATATTGTAACAAAGCTTGTGTAAAGTGGGGTTAGCTAAATGCTAAATGCTTGCTAACAACATAACAACACATTGTTTTTGTAATGGTAACTTGGGTGCAAAACATGTTTTTATGACCTCAACACATAGTACACTATATCCTTAAAACAGGATATTCTTTGAATCATACATCAACAGGAATAAACAAATGCATTTTTCAAGAAAATACTTGTAATAAGTGCATTAGTTGATATATGAACTGAAATTATGGAGCTCTGCACATGACATGCAGGAAAAATTGAGGGAACGAATTAGTAAATTGTGCACACGATTTATAAATCTAGGGAACGACTTAGTACAAAAGTATGCACAATTTAGCCTACTATTTTTTTCCTGCATGTCATGTGCGGGGCTCTATAGAAATGAAATGATATGGACTGAAATTAAAAGTATTGACATTTGTAGATTTTCAAGAAATGCGTGATCATATGAATTGAAAGTTTAAAGACATTTGTAAGCATTTACTTTACATTTACATTAAATAATGATCAGTTAAAGGGATAGTTCACTAAAGAATGAAAATTGTGTCTTCATTTACTCTCCCTCAAGTTGTTCCAGACCTGTATCAGTTGCTTTCTTCTGCTGAACACAACAGGGTATTCAGATGGTTGCTAGGAAAATCAGAGAGGTGCTGGTGATGCTAGATAGTTTCTAAAATGATCTGAGTGGTTTCTAGGGTATTGTTAGTCTGATCTGGTTGGTGCTATAGTGTTGCTAGGTGGTTGTCAAGATGTTTTGAGTGGTTTTAGAGTGTTGCTATGTTGTTCTGGATGTTAATAGTGTTACTAAGTGGTTGCTAAGACAACTGAATGAGTTCTTGGGCATTTAAAGGGTGTTCTAGTGGGTGATATTGCAAAAAGCAATGGTCCTAGTACAGAGCCTTGTGGTACTCTATTACCGAACTTCATTCCTTTACTCTTCATGTATTGCTGCAAATTGTCATATAAGTATGATTTGAATCATGCCAATGGAATTCAAGTAATGCCAACGTAATTTCCGAGTCTATTCCAAAGAATGCTGTGGTCAATACTATCAATTGCAGCACTAAGATCCAGTAACACTAATAGAGAGACAACCTTGATTGGATGATAAGAGCAAATCATTTGTTACTCTACATCTCACACTCCTAATACTATCAGTGTTAGATCTTTTGGTAGGTGCTGGTGTTACTAGGTGATCGTTCCATTTTTTTTTTTTTTATAACTCTTTCAAATCCACAACCTACTAAGTGGTATACTAACTACAATGGTTAGGGTAATACCATGTGTTTTGGACATGAAACCATGTTCTGTGAGGGTTTTTGGATATGTTCCATCCTATATATATTTGTTATTATTTTCATAATGTTTTAACTTTAACATGAATTGTCCCTGAAATAATGCATTACTTATTCAACACTTAAAAAAAAAAAAAGGCATTTTTAGGAAGTTAAGCAAGTTATTTTGATGAAAACAAGCTTTTGTCATTCAAATAATTTGTATTTCAAATGTAAATAGGTGGAAAGTTTGATTCTATGTTGTTAAAACTGTGCTTGATTATGACATAACTTTGAAGCTGCTGTTGTCTTTTTTTTGCTCATATTCCCGTGTAATTTTATTCTGAATATTGCTTTTCCACCCAACATGGATGTCACAGAAATGTACAACAGATTTACCCCTCTCGAGAAACCATTGTGAAAGGCAGGATAATTTCCATAAAGCCTGACATATTAAATCCCTTCAAGTTTCTGCAAGCCCCTTGTGTCAGCAATTCTCCTTGGAGACTTCCTGTTTTTGTTGTAATTACATTGCAGTGGATAGCTGGAATATCATAGTGACTGAGTGTCTGAACAAATGAACAACTGCACAAATGAAAGCACTGCACAGCGAGAGCCTCCTTTTGCTCTGTATCTCCCAGCATCTCTAAAGGGAGACCTGGAGGAGCGGTCGTCATTCAGTCCCACTGCAGCTGTTCAAGCCCATCTTCCTGCTCTAATCCTCTGCACATGCCGTCATAATACAGCTGGTCACATGATTCTTTCTCACTCTCACTCTGCCTGCTTTATCTACAATAAATGGGAATTGAAATGTACTCATCTGCATTAGAACATCATACGCTCATTAAAAACCGATTATCACACTCCTAATACTATCAGAGGTTTTATGGAGCTCATTCATGTGTAATTGCTTTAATCAAAATATCTGTAACCATGACCTGAAATATTCATAATTGATCAGTTCTTCTACATGTCATTATTTAATGGGATAGTTCACTGTAAAATGGCAATTCTGTCTTCTGAAACTCTTTGAACTAAGAAAACCCTTAGTTATAATTATAAACAAAAGGTTTTCTTTTGTGCAACCAGGCCTTGTCCCTGACTATAGATAGAGATGTATGACACAATCTCCTATAGAAAGGTCTTTGGTTTCCGCACTGGTGTCTGATTACCATGTTCCTGTGCGCTATTGTTATCCTCTATGACCTTTCTGACCTCCATAGGTAAACATAGGAGCGAGAGGTTTCATGGTTCAGAAACGATCCTGGTGGAAACAAACACTGTAAAGAAAGAAGTCAAAGAGACAGACCTTAATGACTTACTCAGTGTTGTTACTGTTATGTTACCCAATCGTATTAGCCCTTGAGCTGTCTCGTGCCCAAGCACACTTTACTATCACTGCACCACCTGGGCATGTGAGGACAGGTAGTCAATATCTGTGGTGCCAAGAAAAGACTCAGCACGGGTTAATCCCTACTGAGCTGTGCTTCTAAGTGGATTATTAATTAAGACGTCACAACTTGATACGTCACGATTCACAACCTCTCACTCATTCTCACCTGCATGGTTTCCCTTTTCTTTCTTAATGTAAGATCTACAAGCTCTCCAAGATTACACATTTTAACCCTTGTTTGTGTAAGTTTGGGTGCACGCCCATGTGTGTCTTGTGTGTGAGACCTATTAAAAAATATTTGATTGGACAATTTATAAATAGAGTTAGGGGTCATTCACACAGAACACGCACTTGCATTCCACTGCTTTGATTTTCAATATTTGTTTTCCTTTTTCACATGTAAAAATGTGCTAGACAGATGTGTTTCTCCTCGTGCCTGAAACAGACACTCAAGTTCAAGACTTTGCTTTTTTCCATTCCACTGACCTGCATCTCATGTTTTTAACTATGAAAATCTGTGTAAATGGCCCCTTAAAGATTAGTTGACTTTCAAATTGAAATTTCCTGATAATTTACTCACCCTCATGTCATCCAAGATGTTCATGTCTTTCTTTCTTCAGTCGAAAAGAAATAAAGGTTTTTGATGAAAACAGGATTATTCTCCTTATAGTGGACTTCAATGGCCTCCAAATGGTTGAAGGTCAAAATTACAGTTTCAGTGCAACTTCAAAGGTATCTACACGAACCCAGATGAGGAATAAGGGTCTTATCTAGCAAAATAATTGGTCATTTTCAAAAAAAAAAAAAAAATTATATACTTTTAACCATAAACACTAGTCTTGAACTAGCTCTCTTCTTCTTCTCTATCTGAATTCCAGAAGTGTAGACTCTGCTAAGTGTATTACTGCCCTCCACAGGTCAAAGTTTGAACTAAATGGTCATATACAATATGCTAGTATAAAACAATTAGTTCAAACTTTGACCTGTGGAGGGCAGTAATACATTTAGCAGCGTCTACACTGCTGGAACTCTAACAGAGAAGATGAAGAAGAGAGCTCTATTGAAGTCCACTATATGGAGAAAATACAGGAATGTTTTCATCAAAAATCTTAACTTCTTTTCAACTGAAGAAAGAAAGAAAGACATAAACATCTTGGATGACATGAGGGTTAGTAAATTATCAGGACATTTTAATTTGAAAGTGAACTAATCCTTTAAGGCCCAGGTATACTTCATTTTCTGAGTTGCGATCGGTCTTGCGTACATCTTTCAAAGTATACTCAACCGCGGAAGATTGCGGATGGACGCATTCAACACATTCATAGTACAACAGCTTTTTTATACTCTACCAGATGTCAGAGGATCAGCACTGAGTCATGTCATTTACAGGACATTCACTCTGAAGAATAGAAGAAAAAAGTAGTGGATCCACCATTGCATGTAAAAGCTGCATTCAAAATCGCATACTCTCTTGAGTAGCTACTTTATTTTTAAATAAGTAATTACTTCATGACCGCTATAAAGTATGTTCTATATAATATGAGTGTGTGTAGTATGTAATCCGGATGTAATAAATCATGTGACCTACCAGCGTCAGTTACGTAGCTTCACTGCCATTGAAAAATCCTCTCCTGTGGCCTCATGGGATAGTAAAGTGTCCATCATATGCACACTTCTAAATCTTGCCAGAAATAGTAGGCCATCCAGGTACTTTTTGCCTAATCTGTTATGCATACTCTGAATTCGGACAAAGTTTTTTTTTTTGTCAAATACTATTTTTCGGTTACTATATATTAGGGAAGTATTTGGTTTTGGATGCAGCCAAAGTTTGAAACAAGAACCAAAACAAAAACGATGGAGAAGGCTATGCTGCTTTGTTTACCGTTTTTTTCTTTTCGCACCCTTCTTCGACTACTGCACAGTACATCACAACTGAACGTATTGCCACCTAGTGGACTCTTCTGTCTCAACATTCACCTTGCGCATGTGCTCTTATATGCGGACTGTCTGCATGGTCACAAAAACTGGGCTGCACACGGACGATGTGTGTGGATGTCTACGGACCCTCCAGATGACGAAATTTACGTTGCACGGATGGTCGAAGTATAATTGTTTAAAAATGTATTTTAACTTGAGCGCCATGTTGTTTATAAAGGCATTTCATACACATAAGACTTGATATGGCAGCACAACGAAGACATGCATCTAGCTAATGTTTTCACAGAAAAACTATGAAAACATGCCAAAAAGGTCCATCTAGTGCAAAATTAAAATTAAAAATAAAATTATTAAACTGCCTATCCTATGTAGAGAGCATATCCCAGCTTCTCAGGTGAGGATGGATGGATGGATGGATGGATGGATGGATGGATGGATGGATGGATGGATGGATGGATGGATGGATGGATGGATGGATGGATGGATGGATGGATTGGATGGATGGATAATTTGGATTGTAAGAGGTGGTTTAAACCTTGATCGAGAGGGCATGTAAGCACTGTATCAAAAACTGAAACAGGAACATTCTGAGGATGTGCAATGACGTAGAAATGTCATAATGTGTGAGGAACGAGATTTTGTTGTTGTTGAATGAAGTGTCATAAATGACTGTCGTCTCATTCTAAAATTTTCCTTTCACTCATCGTCCGTTAAGTGGAGCAAGACAACATCCCACCAGTTCTTGTTTCGGACTTCCATCCACAGACGCCTTGTTTTGGACGTGGGAATGGGCATTTTTACTGCTTGATAAATATAAATAGCACGGCACAAAGTTTCATGTGCTCGTCTTCTCCTAATTAGGACCTAAAATAGATAAATATCAAGTCTGCTCTTTAAAACAAAGAAAAGACACAATGCAGGAGAACAGTATGCACAAACAGTGGGGAACTCTGTATATTTGTGCAGTGTGTGCATGTCAAAAAATCAATTCTGATTTAAAGCTTGTGACATATAATCATGCATATCAAACCGAACACTTTATTTAGTGTTCGTGTAAACACAGCGTTCGGATTTTTACATGGACCACCAAACAAAAGGTGTCCATGTAAACGTAGCTAGTGATGTAGTCGTCAGAGCCTCTCCATCTCTGAGGATGGATGGCTGGGTTAAAGCAGCCACTGTAAATCATGTTTTATTGGGTTACATTTCCAGTCCAAGGTAAGATTCAATGAGGTGATAGATTTTTTCAGCTTAAACAAGAAACGTCTTGTAATGGCAGCTTAAACCCAAAACCCAAACCCAAGTGGACTGACCAAATATCCCTGTTGCTTTCTGAAGCAGACCTCAGGTGACAGCTGGCCTTTGTGAAGGTGGAGGTGCTGCAAAGACTTTGAATTACAACCTCTTATGCAAGGATTTATGGGTGATTTCTTGGTCCCCTCCCTGACCAAGCCCTAATGAAAATAAACAATCAATAAGATAATAGCCCCCGACCAGCACACAAGACTGGATTTATGAAGCCACAGTAACTCCTGTTGAGTCTCTGTGTGACAGCTCACTCCAAACTGGAGGTTTTGAGACAGCTTCATATTATCAGCACATATCTCAACAAATTAATTTTCTTGTGCTGAGAAGTGAAAGAGAGAGAGCAACCTAATGGTGAGCAAACAGCAAACTAATGGTGAGAATTCTCTTTAAGATAAAATACTATTTCCAGATTTTTTTTAATATATATTAAGGTACATTATAAAAGTCAAAATACAAGTACAGATTCATGCTTAATGGAGTCAAATTATGCTCAAAATAATTTATTTTTTTCTTTTGAGGTCTATTTTCATGTCACTTGTGTTTGTGACAAAACAGTCCACATCTCTTTTTTATGACCTTTTTTCACTTAATGTATGACCTTTAAAATTAAACAGACAATATATTGCTATGGTTTCTTTAAATAAAAAAACCCCACTCACAGCATAACAGTCATGTCAGGCAACTCTCAAGTGAAATGAACTCAACTCATGCCTGTTCCAAATACACATTTTGTTTTGCCCATACAATAAAAGCTAGTAAACAAAACAAAATTGTGTTGGTTTTGTTTGCCCACACAATGAAAGTCAGTAAGTGTCTTCGGAACACAGACTCACAACAACGTAGAAATGAATGAGGCTTTATTACACCGCACCATCTTCCAGGTGGAGTGGAAGGAGAGGTTCCTCTGTCGGGCTATGCTTTGCGGAGGGAACAGACCCAGGTGAGTGACAGGGTTTAAGGAGTGACACATGGAATGTGGGGTGAATTCTATAATGTGCAGGTAACTTAAGCTTCTAGGTGACAGGGTTGATTTGCCATGTGATGGTCAATGTATCTGGGCTTTTTGCATGGCAGGTGCAGCTTGATGTCCCATGTTGATAGCCAAACCTTCTGTCCAGGCTGATAGGTTGGTGTCTCAGCTCTTCAGAAGTCAGCTTGGATCCTTTGGCTGCTCGCTGCAGGTGGTGGTGTGCAGAGTCCCAGACCCTCTCACTCCCTCGGAACCAATGGTCGACGGAGGGGACGTCGGATGGTTCTCCAAATCACAGGAACAGTGGAGGCTGATAACAGAGTACACACTGGGAGGCAGTCCAGTGGCAGATTGGTGGAGGGAGTTCTGCGCATACTCAGCCCAGCCTAGGAATTGGTTCCAAGAGTTCTGGTGGCCATGGCAGAAGGTTGTCCTCTGGGATACCGTAGTATCGGAATACATGATTGAAGGGGAGTTCTGCTGTTGTCATGGCAGTAGATAAGCCCTTCAGAGAAACAAACAACATGATTTAGAGAATCGGTCAACGATGACTAGGATACATGTACCACTTTCCGATGGAGGTAGGTCAGTGGCAAAGTGTACTCCAAGGTCATTGTGGTACGGGCAAGGGAAGAAGCTTGCCAGATAGAAGATGGCGTGGGCTTTTGGAGATGGCGCAGTCTGGGCATCCCTGAACGAACCTTCTCACATCCCTGGCCACTTTGGGCCCCCAGAAGCGATCTTGCAGCAGTGAGAGGGTGCGTTGGCCCCAGGGCAGCCAGTGCCCATGGAGGAATGAGCCGAGTGCGTGAGGTTATTACGTTGAACTCTGGGAACATAGGTGCGGCCAGGTGGACACCCTGCCGGAGATGGCTCAGAAGCATTGGAGGAGGAGATCTGTTGGTCGAGGGACCACTGAATGGGACAGAGTGTGAGTTGGGTAGGCAAGATAGGCTCAGGCTCTTCAGTGTTCTCCTCCGGGGTATGGAGACAGAGCATGTTCGGGTGATTAGTACTCTGGTGATTGTGACCTCTGTGATTGGGTGGTGATGGAGCCTGGGAATCTCTGACAGTAAGGTCCTGTGTTGTATTGCTTTGTTTAGTTTAGTTTTGTTTGCCCACACAATGAAAGTCAGTAAGGTCCTGTGTTGTATTGTTTTGTTATAGTTTAGTTTAGTTTAGTTTTGTTTGTCCATACAATGAAAGCAGTAAGGTCCTGTGTTGTACTGTTGTTTTGTTTTGTTTTTTTGCCCACACAATTAAAGTCAGTAAGGTCCTGTTTGTTTGGTTGTTGTTGTTTTTTTTTCCCCCAATGCAATGAAGTCAGCAAGGTCCTTTGTTGTTGTTGTTGTTGTTTTTATTTTGTTTCATTTTGTTTTTATTTGCCCATAGAATGAACATCAGTAAGGCCCTGTGGGGGGTTTTGTTTTTTGCCCACACAATGAAAATAAGTAAGGTCCCGTCCCTTTGTTTGTTTGTTTGTTTGTTTGTTTGTTTGTTTGTTTGTTTGTTTGTTTTGTTTGTTTGTTTGTTTGTTTGCCCATACAATGAAAGTCATCAAGGTTCTTTGTTGTTTTGTTTTATTTTGTATACCTATACAATGAAAGTCATTAAGGTCCTGTGTTGTATTGTTTTATTTTGTTTTTGTTTTGTTTAGTTTTGTTTTCCCATACAATGAAGCCAGCAAGGTCCTGTGTTTTGTTTTATTTTGTTTACTTATAGAATGAAAGTCAGTAAGGGCCTGTGTTGTTTTGTTTTTGTTTTGTTTTGTTTGCCCACACAATGAAAGTCAGTAAGGTCCTGTGTTGTATTGTTTTGTTTTATTTTGTTTTGTTTTCCCATACAATGAAGTCAGCAAGGTCCTGTGTTGTGTTGTTTAGTTTTTTGTTTTGTTTTTTTAGTTTTGTTTTGTTTTCCTATAGTATACAATGAAAGTCAGCAAGGTTCTGTGTTGTTTTGTTTTATTTTGTATACCTATACAATGAAAGTCATTAATGTCCTGTGTTGTTTTGTTTTGTGTGCCCATATAATTTTCATAGTCATGTTTAGTTTCTAGTCTTAGTTTTGTCTGTATTTGCAAGTGTTCGAGTCATCCATTAGTTGTCATGGTTTAAAATTAGATCTCGCCTGTTCCCTGTGCGGTTGATGATCTTTCTTCGTGTATTTAAGCCCTTAATTGTCCTCTGTTCTTTGTTTCTCTTTAATGTTGCATTCAAGTGTAGTGCCTGAGTTATCTTTGTTCTCATTAAAAGTTGATTGTTATTGTTCATTCTGCTTCACTCGTGTCTTTGTGGATATTTACTACACATACTCCTGACAACAATGAAAGTAAGTAAAGTCCTGTGTTGTTTTGGTCCCCATTCACTTGGACAAATAATTTGGACAAAAAAACCTTCAACATTCAACAAATCTTTCTTTTCTGTTCCTCGGGAGAAAGAAATTCATACAGGTTTGGAACAACAAAAAAATGATAACAGAATTTTAATTTTGGGGGCAAACTATACTTTTAATCTTATCTAATGATCATTTCTAATACATTGTATATGTTACAATTAGTTAATTCTCACATAAATGAACAGCAATATAATCATAAATTAACATTAACCAAGATTAATCAATGTTGAAGAAAAGGTTTATTGTTAGTTAATGAAAACTAATGCCTTAACTCATGTTAACAAATATAACCTTATTGTAAAGTGTTACCAAAATATATTAATGATCACTAATCCAGAGCTAATCTAGATTTAGACTGAAATATTACTTTTGCGAATTGATAGACCATATCTGCAATAGTTTTGATGGTACTCAAACACCCAAAGGCTACACTTACGCCAATCAATGTTACAGTTGCACATCACGTGTGTATAAATGTGTGTGCGCCGTATCCATCTGTGGCCATGTCGATCATCTCATTCTGTGAGAGGAGAAGAAGGCCAGCGCTGGCTTGTTATGGAGAACCGCTGGAAGAGGCGACGCCAGAAGACTAACACAGTGACACAAGGGTGATCCATCAGCTACCATATACATTAAACACACATGCCAGACCCTCCCCCGCTTGTCTGATTGATACCCAACAGAGACATCAGGGTGACAAGGACTCGCCACTAATGCTGTTACATGTTCCCAAACCTAAACGGCCAGAGACGTACATGGAAACAGGTTTACCAAAGACCCCCAGAGGCATGGTGGTCTCAGACCGGCTCTGCTTATCAGAGAAAACACAAGTATACTATTTTTCAGTGGTGATATATTGGCGGTGGGATGGTTCCACAATGTTTCTCAGGAACTGCAGAACATTTTTTGTCATTTAGCAGAGGCTTTTCATCCAAAGCCATTTACAGCACACTTTGCAAGAACGGTTCTCCTGGAGCAACCTCACTTTAAGTGCCCCGCTCAAGGGTACAGTGATGACAGCATTCTCTTAGTAACTCTGCCGTCAACATGCCTAACGCAGATTAAAGCTGCTACATTTGAACTACCAGCCCAAAGCCTTAACAACCAGCAGCCAATAACCCTTCCCAATGGAAATTATATCGCGGACAACAGGATATCTGAGCTGAAATGTTCTCTTGTCAACCTCGGCTTTGACTGACACATCAATCAAATGATCACACTGTAGGCTCCCAGCCTGACCATGGGGTTTATCATCTCTGTGTGCCCTGAAACATTATGATGCAGGCTTTGTCCCTGTCTCCAGACTGTGCTGGTCATGCGGTGTGACACATCTCGTCATGTCCAGCTGACATCGGTCTTTGGAGGTTGCTGTGTGAAGGGACGTGCTGTCACGCCATGAAATATCGGCACTGACGTCCAACAACAGAGATCTGCTGACACCTGAATGTGCCCAAAACTGTTACCCAGCATGCACTGGGAGGGAGATAACCCTGTCACTGGTTGCTAGGGGGTGAATCCATTCAGTCCCTCAATTGTTTGCTGAAAGGCATGGAGGTTTTTATTATGTTGTGGGATCTGGGCTTTGCAATTTTGCCCTGATTTCTGTAAAAAGGTCACACGGACAACATGCAGGACTTAAATGAATATAACTCCTGGATGATGACCTACTTAAATGTCCTAATCTTTAATGGGGAGTGTTGCAATTAACTCGCAATATAAACTCACAATCACAAGTTATAAAGTCAAATTCTGAAGAAAAAAAGACTGACATTTTTTCTCAGAATTGCGAGTTCATATCTCACAATTTTGACTTTATAACTCACAATTGCACTGTAAACCCGAATAAGTTGGGCTAACTCAAAAAAAAATGTGGTAATCAGTTACATCATTTTTTTTTTTAGTTATGATGTTCCCAATTTTAAGTAAGCAAAACTATCAAGTTTTGAGTTTGTAGTACACATGCATGTTAATTCCTCCTAACTTGAAGTACTTAGTTAGCTAACTCATACATTTTGATAACAATTAACATCAAATATTTAGTTAACTTTTTTATTTTTAGTTCTTGCAAATCAAATGAGTTATTTACTTCACTTAAATGAAAATAAACTGCCAACTTGCTATTTTGCTAACATGTTAACAAAGGCATGTTAAAACACTTACTGAATAAGTACAGCATCTTAAAACATGTAACTTACTTGCTCTCAAATCGAGCTGCATGCGCTACTTGTCATCTTCTAAATTAGCATAACAAAACATTAATTACTACTAAATCTCCCTTACCATTAATCTTGCACAAAAAAAACATTATATAACACTTAATTTTAGCATTTACTCTCCCTTTCGAGTGCCACGGGAAAAGCATGCTGGAAAATAGAAATCCCAGCCCAGTTTCAGTTAAACTTAAGTTAGTCTAAATTAAAAGAAATGTGTTCATACAACTCAAAACAATGAAATAGTTCAGTTTACTTGAAATATGTCAGTGCTGTGAACTCAAAAGAAAAAGAAAGTTCTAAATACTCATAACAGTTAATTTAACTGAACTAATTTGTTCAATTTACGTCTGTCCTGCTCAAACCAATTAAGTATTTTGAGCGTTCTGGTTTACAGTGTGGGAGATTCTATCATGCAATTCTGAGAAGAAAAAGTCAGAATTGTGAGAAAAAACTGAGGTAATTGTGACTTTTTATCTCACAATTCTGACATTGACATAAACATGAGTTTACATCTCGCAAGTCTAATTTTGTTTTCTCAGAATTGCGTGATGTAAACTTGCAATTGATTTGTGATTTGTGATATAAACTTGCAATTGGGTGTTATAAAGTCATAATTGTGAGACGTAAACTCACAAGTGCGAGTTACAAAGTCAGAATTGTGAGTTATAAAGTCAGAATTGTAAGACATAAACTCGCAATTCTGAGAAAAAAAGTATTTTTTTTCCCTCAGAATTGGACTTCATGACTCGCAAGTAAGAGTTTATATCTCACAATTCTGAAGTCAGACTTGCCAGATAAACTCAGTCAGAATTGAAAAGTCAGAATTGCAAGTTTATATCTAGCAATTTTGACTTTATCTCTCGCAACTGCAAGTTTATATCCAACGGCAATTCATACGTATTTTACGAGGTTGCTAATTCATACGAATTTGTACGAACTTACTCATATGAATTTGTACATTTTTGCTAAATTGTACATATTTTACGAGTTGGCAAATTTGCATGAATTCGTAGAAATTACCAACCCCTAATCCCGCCCCTAAACTTACCCGTTACTGAGGTTTAGACAAATTCGTACAAGTTAGGTCGTACAAAATTTGTACAAATTAAAATACGTTAAATATGAACAAATTAGTTGTGAGATAGCAGTGTTTATATCTCACAATTCTGACACTGTAACTCACAATCGAGAGTTTATATCCCGCAATTGTGAGAAAGAAAATAAGATTTGTGAGATGTAAACTCGCAACTGTGAGGAAAAATGTTGCAATTACCTTTTTTATTTTTTTGTTCAGTGGCTTTGCAGTGGCTTCATACTTTGCTCAAAGGCATGGAAGTTTTTATTCTGTTGGTGGATCTAGGCATTGTGATTTTTCCCAGATTTTGGCTTCTGTAAAAGGGCCACACAGATCATTTGGATTAATATCTAATATGGATTGGCTTATTAAAAATATTTTGCCACAATATGTCAACCAACTCAGTTTCGTCATCAGTTTGTGCAAATGCTTTTTTTAAGTCCCAAATATGGTACACATGATTTAAACTCCAAAAAATTCCTAATTCTCTCTCTCTCTCTCGTTGCTATGGGATCAGAGAGGCACATATTAATGCAAAGGTCTGTTATTCAGCGTTAAGCTGATTTCTGTTCCACAGAGCGGCACATGCCAGGCATTCTTTGTAAGCATAACTCTCAAGGGCAGTAAGACTTATCACCAACATGTCTTTAAGCCTCAAGAATGAGGGGTGCAGAGCTACTAATTCAAAAATATCACCTGACATGACAGATAAGGCATCACAGACACTCGTGCTTCAGAGATAGCTCAAAAGAGTGAATGCTATCACGGCTTATTTTGGGGGAGATTAAAAAAAAATGAGAACACAAAGAGAAGGTGTTTTTTTTGTTTTGTTTTTTCAAAAATAAGATCATTTGATCTCTTTATGACATTGAAAGGTTAGTCCAGGTTGCCAAATGTCAAAGCGTAAATGTTTATGAAGTCTCTCACGCTTACCAAGGCTGCAATTATTTGATCAAAAATACATTTAAAACAATAATATTGTCAAATATTATTACAAATTAAAACAAATTTTTTAAATGTAATTTATTCTTGTGATGGCAAAGCTGAATTTTCAGCACCATTACTCCAGTCTTCAGTGTCACATGATACTTCAGAAATCATTCTAATATGCTGATTTGCTGCTCAAGAAACATTTATAATTATTATCAATGTTGAAAACCATTTGTGCTGCTTAATATTTTTGTGGAAACTAGTAGAAAGTTCAAAATGATTTGAAATGTTTGTAACATGCCTTCACTGTCACTTTTGATTAATTTAAAACATCCCTGCTGAAGTAAAGTATTGATTTCTTTTAAAAAACAAACAAACAAAAAACATTTTATATGAATATACATACTTTCTTCTATGGAAAGTCTATTTCTATTTATGTCATTTTTATAGTCATTAAACTGAAAATGAGTGGTATAAAGATTTTTCTTTTATTAATTTTGAATATTCTTATTTGCCACTAACCTGTTTGTGCAAGTATGCGTGTGCGCATCTTATTATAATCATGTTATCTTGCCAGCCATCATGTGCAGCATATGAGAATAACTAAAGTCATGTTTAAAGACAAAGCTGCTCCGGTCTGTCCTTCTCTATCCACCCCGAGCAGATTTAGCTCTGCCAAAATGTTTGCTCCAGTTTAATTTCTTCTGTTTTTTATTATTTTTATTTATTTATTCCCCCCCCTCCCTGTCTCTCTGGTGAGCCCATTAGGAGTATTTGGGTTGTGATTGTATATTTAAAGCAGAGTGCATTATTCAGGCTTGGTTTTTTAATCATCCCAGGTTCAGAGTCATGGTGGATTATGAGATTTGTAGCCTCTTCCCTCTCTCCATTGTTGTCAGGTGAAGTAGGCCAGCAACAGCCACCATGTAGCCTCACATGAACTCAACTACCCAGAATGCTCTGCCAGAAAAACAGAGGGGGAATGAGTCTGTTGCTATGTTTAAAATGAAATAATAGCATACTGCTAATTGCATACTGGGCAGTGTATACTGTGTACTTTTTCAAAAATGGCACATAATGCAACAATATACATTTCAAACAGTACCCTGGCAAAAAAAGAAGCAGCTTAAAGGGTTAGTTCACCCAAAAATGAAAATAATGTCATTTATTACTCACCCTCATGCTGTTCCACACCCATAAGACCTTTGTTAATCTTTGGAACACAAATTAAGATATTTTTGTTGAAATCCGATGGCTCAGTGAGGCTTGCATTGCCAGCAATGACATTTCCTCTCTCAAGATCCATTAATGTACTAAAAACATATTTAAATCAGTTCATATGAGTACAGTGGTTCAATATTAATATTATAAAGCGATGAGAATATTTTTGGTACGCCAAAAAAACACAAAATAACTTATTTAGTGATGGCCGATTTCAAAACAATGCTTCATGAAGCTTTGGAGTGTTATGAACTGATTTAAATATGTTTTTAGTATATTAATGGATCTTGAGAGAGGAAATGTAATTGCTGGCTACGGAGGCCTCACTGAGCCATCGGATTTCAGCAAAAATATCTTAATATGCATTCCAAAGATTAACGAAGGTCTTACGGGTGTGGAAAGGCATGAGGGTGAATAATAAATGACATTGTTTTCATTTTTGGGTGAACTAACCCTTTAATTGTATTGAATCTGCACTAGTAGTGTACTTCAAAGTTTACAAGTATATTTTAAGTGTACTTACCCCTAGAATGTACAAACCAAAAAAAAAAAAAAAAAAACCTAAATGACTGCATAAAGGGGGTCAAAATGCGCTGTATTGGACTTAATTGTTTTCTTCATAAAATCTGCATTCTGTTAATAAAAAGATTAAAAGAACTGATCATACACAAATGTCTTAATATGTATTTGTTCACTTCCCTGTGTATGTGCAGTAAAAGATAAAAAATAATGTTTTTAAAATGCAGTTGTACTTTTTATGAGCAAACTTGAGTTGAAAGTTTTACTTTACCTAATGAAATAATGTTACCTTTTTATTTTAAATGTTCTGTTTTATTTATTTGATCATTAATGTGCGATATTAAATATCTTATGAGTCTATTGTTTCCTTTTTGTGTGTGTGTGTATTGTATTTAATCATTTGGATCCTTTGGAACTTAACGTTTGGATAATATCTTTTGCAGGATTCTCTGAAAGCACAACTCTTGTAGAGGGAGACAGCGGAAACAAGTCATCTGCTCTGGGCAGGAATTCTTTCTCATCATGTAGATCAAGGCTCCAGATTGCAGCTGGTTGCCATGGATATCTCTGTTGAATAGAGTTGAGTTTGAAAAGCAGCTCTGCTTTCCTCCACATTCGTGTGAACATGAGCTTTTTATTGTCTGTGTTTAAGATGCACTTAAGGGAGTTTCTTTCTCCTTATTTATAAAAAAAACGTTTAGTAGTTATGCAATGTTTCTTGCACTAAAAACAACTAATTGTGTCCCACAGGATAGTCACCTTTGTGCTGACCTTTAGAATTAATCTGCCTGTGTTCTGTTTTTCAAGAAGCCCTATTATGCCATTATTTTGTTTTGGGTGTCTTCTAGAATAGGTTTTCTTGCTTGAATGTTCAAAAAACATATTTTTTTCACATATTTTATATTGTTGCAGAACCTCTCTTCCCAATCTGTCAGTAACGCTCTGTTTAGTTCCTGTCTCTATGAAGCCCCTCCTTCTGAAAAGCACAAAGTGTTCTGATTGGTCGGCCGCATCAGTGTGTTCTGATTGGTCAACCGTTTTTCAAAAATGTCACACCCATTACCATACCCTCAAGCTTCAACACACTACTAACACAACTCAACCGAGCCTCACAACTTTATTTACGTATGCCTTGGGTGGTAATTAATTAAATGAGGAATATTGTGACATGTTCGTTCCCAGGGGAAAACTCAAGACTACAACTGAGGCGTTTCAGGGAGTTCAGAAACAGTGCTTACTGATATAGAGAATTTGTGCTTTGTAACTCTTATGTAAATCTCATTTGTTTAAAAGACCTCCGAAAAACAGGCGAATCTCAACATAACACCGACTGTTACGCAACACTCAGGATCATTAATATGTACGCCCCCAATATTTGCATATGCCAGCCCATGTTCAAGGCATTACACAAGGGCAGCCAGTATTAACGTCTGGATCTGTGCACAGCTGAATCATCAGGGAGCAGGGAGCGTGCGATTTAAAGGGGCCGCAGCCTGAATCGGTGCATTGTTAATGATGCCCCAAAATAGGCAGTTAAAAAAATTAATTAACAAAAATCTTTTTTGAGCTGAAACTTCACAGACACATTCAGGGGACACCTTAGGCTACGTTCACACTGCAGGCTGAAACGACCCAATTCCGATTTTTTTGCCCCTATGCGACCTGTATCTGATCTTTTCATGACAGTCTGAACGACACAGATCCGATCTTTTCAAATGTGACCCAGGCCACTTGGGTATGTGGTCCTGAATCCGATACGTATCCGATCTTTTGAAATGCGACCTCCGTCTGAACGGCCAGACCACATGTATCCGACCTGTACGTCATTGATACGCTACAAATGTCATAATTGTGCGTTGAAGTAGGCGGGAACGAGAAGATAAACAACAACCATGGCGGACGATGCTGCTGAGACCAGTCAATGGAAGGGAAGCGAGGTCACAGATTTAATTAATATTTGGGGTGACAGCTCTATTCAGGCCAAACTCGAGGGCTCTTATCGGAACCGGGCGGTTTACGAAAACATTTCCAGCAAAATGGCCGAGCGTGGTTACAGACGATCCTGGCTCCAATGCCAGCGAAAAATAAAAAGCCTCTGAGCCAAATACAAGGAGGTTAAAGCCTGGAACAAACGAGGTGGCCGTCTACTTCCGCAAACAAAGAGTGACGTCGTTGACCGTTGCGTACTCTTCTGCGCATGCGGGTCACTTTTGGGTCATTTCACGTTCACACAGGAGATCACAAAAGGTCGCATTTAATTGAAAATGTGAACGGCCTTGCAAAAAAATCGATTTTTTTCAAAAAATCGGAATTGTGCATTAAGCCCTGCAGTGTGAACGTAGCCTTAGACTTATATTACACCTTGTAAAAACTGGTTCTAGGGCATCTTTAAGACTTAAATACGTAAAGGATATTTATGATTCACTAACCTCTTTACATCATCAACTAGGCTCTTTGCTATTAAAATTATTCAATGTTTCTTAATTTTTTAACAGATTTAGACATTTCTATGAGGCATAATTGTAATAATGAGTGAGACAGGACATAAAAGGCTGAATAATATTAACAGTTCTAAAGGTGAAATAAAAGTCACACAGGCAGGATTTCAGAGGCATCCGGTAAGCACAATGACTCCTAGTTCTGGCCTAAGCATACTCACACACACACACACACACACCGTCCTCCATCCTGCTGACTTGCTGCTAGCTGATACCTCCGTCCAGTCAGGTGATCAACAATGCAAAGGTGTCTGTATTGTGAACAGACTCTTCCTCACTGTAAGACACTGTATGATCTCTGACATATAGTACAGATCAATGATGCCTACAATCAGTCAGTTTCAAAAATAAAATTCAAAACCTGCCCTAATTGACCCTTCGCTGGGAGTTTGACTGACAAGCGATCTAACCAATCATAACGCTGAATCCGCCATTTTGTCCGACAAAGCAGTCAGGAGTTAGAAGATTAACCTCGCTGGACTTGAACTTGAAAAATGGTGTGTATTGATGTCTTTCCGTGTTTGAAACAACATTCCTTCTCATGTTCATTCATGTTTATTTGATGCTATAAATTAACTAGTAGGAAGAGATGATCGGTTCACAGTAACTAAGGGGGGGCGGGTCTTTGCGAAGGGTCAATAGAAAAAAATAAGTTGACAAAAAGATTGAATCCAATATTTGGTGATAATATAGGAAAATGTGGTGGAAATTACATTTGTTAGTTCAGAAAAAGGACAGAATTTACTTGTGACGTATATCCACTGCTGTACATTGTTAGCTGAAAAAATTAAATATTGTAACTAGTGAGAATATGAAAAGTGTTTTATTTTGAAAAAGTCCACAGGGCACAACATCAGCCATACATGCAAACGTTCATGCACTAATACACTTCAGGAATGTTATTTAAGCCACTAGACCATTTTAACGGAGATTAGGGTAGTATCCATGTCCTTTACTGGAATTTTACTGGAATATAAACATGCACTCAGGATTGAACAGATGTACAGCTCAGGCCATGGTTAAAGCAGGTTTAATGCATAAAATCTGATACAAAGGGTCAATGAAAAACACAAATCAGACCGTAGTGCGTCCTTGTGCAGCACAGAGCATGGCATGAGATTTAGACTAATATGTACTGGATTACTGGCTTCTAAAAATAGGCTGGGAGGAAGTACAATACACTCTGACATATGATGGAGTTCAGTGTGAGTGCGTGCGTGTGTGTGTGCACTGCACGGGTTCTTTGTTTGCCAGATGTTTGCTTTCTGTACAAGGCAGATATCCAAGAGTAGCTTTAATGACAGTAATGACAGCAAGATTGACACTCCCTTTATTACTCCCATTACATTTAGTCACACATGCTATAATCCAACCATCAGCCTCCCTTCACAATAAATACTGACCAGTTAAATACACAGAAAAGCATATAGAGAAACGGAGAACAAGCTTTCAGTGAGAGGAGTAATCCTAAATGACTGCAACCGTATCATGTATTAATTCTAATTTTAGTAGCAAACCACCATGTATGAAAGGAAGATATAGTCACGTGGTGGAATGCTTATGTTTACCATTAAAATTGTAACTGGATTTCATGGTCTACAACTATGGAATAGTACAGAGATGACAGGAAACAGTGTAGAGAAAACAGAAAATTGTTGCAAGCCAGATTCAAATTTAAATTGCTCACATGAACAACACAGCTCAACATAAACAGAAATATTGTAAAATATTTTTATTAAATTTTTTTTTTAATATGTAATTTATTCCTGTCATGCAAAGTTGTGTTCAGGATTATTGCTCCACTCTTCAGTGTCACATGGTCCTTCAGAAATAATTATAATATTTGATGTAAAATAATTATTATAAAAGTTAAAAACAATTGCTTAATGTTTTTGTAAAAAACATAATTTTTGGTAACACTTTGGTATGGGGAACACATATGACTATGACTTTTGCCTTAAAAAAACTCTTAATTTACTGCTTATTAATAGTTAGTAAGGTAGTTGTAGCATTTAAGTTTAGATATGGTGTAGGATTTAGGGATGTAGAATAAAGTCATACAGAATAAGGCATTAATATGTGCTTTATAAGTGCTAATAAACAGGCAATATGTAAGACAATAAGCAAGTGAAAATTGTTCCCCATACTAAAAATGCGGGTTTATACCTTGGGTTTTTATTGAATCCCCTTCACTTCTATTTTTTTTTTAAGTTATACATCAACCATCTTAGTATTCCACAATCAATTAATTTCAAATAACATAAGTAAAAATATAAAAGACTGGGGTTTTTTTGTTTTTGTTTTTTTGTAAAAGTGTGTGGGTCTCTAGTGACCCAATGTATGTAATAGTGTGAGTATATTTTTTCTGCGCAGTAATAATTGAATCTCTGATGACTCAATAAGTGCAATTCACATTTATTTCTCAAGGTAGCAATGTCTGATAGACAATGACGACGTGATGTTTCACTCATAATTACTGCAGGCATAAAACAAAATAATAACAAGTATCATTAGCAAAATTTAAAATGACACAGCGATTTACTGCAGAGCAAGTACTGAACGCAATCAAATATAGTGTCACTGTCACTATGGTGGATCTGGTGAAGAAGCTGTCAGCGATTAAAATATTGATTTTGAAGATGTTGATAACAGTTTTGTGCAAAAATGAGATGGCGAATATGAAACAGATGTTGAATGTACCGGAGAAATGAACTCTGACGAGGACAGTGATGATGGTATAAAACATCTGCTCAAACTGAACTGAAATTTATTATTTTGCAATTGTTATTAAAATATCAGGAGAGTTTTATACTATTGCGTGAGCGTTAGATATACATTCCGATCACTTAAGACATAAATAATAATGATTGGCAAAACATCCATGCAATTAAGGGTTAATGTAGTTTTATCTACACATATTTTTTACTGTCTTAAATGTATTTTTTTGTTTTATCATTTAAAACCTAAGTAACTTTGCCAACCTTGCCACAAACACAATTATCAGGTTAAATAAAATTTGACTCACAACAAAAATCGATATATGCCATGATGGATAAACCAGGAATTTAAGGATGAAGATAAAATAAAGAATAAACAACCCTTGATGGCAGACAGGAAATATACAAGAATTATTTAATCCACAATCTTCTGTACACTTTGACAAACTACACTGAACCTGGTAACCTCTACTGACTAATCGAACACTGCATACTTCCTCATCTCAGACTGGAAGTCACAACGATAAGGTTGAGCAATAGCGTGTAACTGATCTGACATCAGTGCCCCTTTATGTCGACCTTGTGTAGACAGTCAAGCTATGAGATGTCAGCACTGTTCTGGGGTCAGCGGGGGATGGGCGCTGACATTAATGCAGCTGAGCTTCGTCATCCAATACGCCATTGCTTGTGTTGGACGCCATCAGTCTTCATAAACTATCCACCGTTCTTCTCTGGCTGAAGCCTTCAGTAGATGACTTAGATAATAAAGAGGAACATATATTGATCATCTAAAGATAAATTGAATGAAGGTTTTAAAATAAATGGTTTTCAGCAACAGCAGAGAGTCTTTAAAACCCTTCTGATTTTTTTTCAAGTGCTTGCAGTCCATTTCAGTGTATTTAGTGCTGCTACTGTTGCCTACATGCGTGATATCTTTCCACAAACCACTTATGCGCAAATCCTGCCCACAGCCAACTTCAACTTAATCACACAGTCACCTGCCAAAAAAAGTTCAGTGTTCAGAAATATGTATTAGACTGCAACAAACACTAGGATGTGCTACAAATCTGGTTCCATCATCCTGACTAACAAGTGACTAAGACCCTATTTACACTAGTGCGTTTTTGTTTTAAAATGCATAACTTTTGCTACTACTCGGACGTTGTCGAGGAGACTTTTTTGAAAATGCTGCAGAGCACATTTTAGATTGAAAACACCGGGGTTGTGTTTCAGTGTAAACGGACTAAAACTGAAACATCTGAAAACGATGGCGTGGCTTCCCACGTTTGCTCTGTGTATCCTTGACGACCATGCAACAATAACATGGAGACTGAACTGCCATCTTTGCTGGCTTTGTTGTCATTTTTAGCAGCCATTAAAGGTGCCCTAGAATTAAAAATTGAATTTATCTTGGTATAGTGAAATAACAAGAGTTTAGTACATGGAAATGACATACAGTGAGTCTCAAACACTGTTGTTTCCTCCTTCTTATATAAATCTCATTTGTTTAAAAGACCTCCAACGAACAGGCGAATCTCAACATAACACCGACTGTTACGTAACAGTCGGGATCATTAATATGTACGCCCCCAATATTTGCATATGCCAGCTCATGTTTAAGCATTAGACATAGGCAGGACATCTGGATGTGCACAGCTGACTCATCAGACTAGGTAAGCAAGCAAGGACAATAGCGAAAAATGGCAGATGGAGCAATAATAACTGACATGATCCATGATATCATGATATTTTTAGTGATATTTGTGAATTGTCTTCTAAATGTTTCGTTAGCATGTTGCTAATGTACTGTTAAATGTGGTTAAAGTTACCATCATTTATTACTGTGTTCACGGAGACAAGAGCCGTCGCTATTTTCATTTTTTAAACACTTGCAGTCTGTATAATTCATAAACACATCTTCACTCTTTATAAATCTCTCCAACAGTGTGTAATGTTAGCTTTAGCCACAGAGCACTATTCAAATTCAGAATCAAATGTAAACATCCAAATAAATACTATACTTACACGATTAGACATGTTGCATGACAAACACTTTGTAAAGATCCATTTTGAGGGTTATATTAGCTGTGTGAACTTTGTTTATGCCCTGTTTAAGGTAAGCATGAGCTCCAGGGGCGGGGAGCGTGAGGAATTAAAGGGGCCGCAGCCTAAATCGGCTCATATTTAATGATGCCCCAAAATAGGCAGTTAAAAAAATGAATTAAAAACACGTTTGCTCTGTGTATCCTTGACGACCATGCAACAATAACATGGAGACTGAACTGCCATCTTTGCTGGCTTTGTTGTCATTTTTAGCAGCCATTAAAGGTGCCCTAGAATTAAAAATTGAATTTATCTTGGTATAGTGAAATAACAAGAGTTTAGTACATGGAAATGACATACAGTGAGTCTCAAACACTGTTGTTTCCTCCTTCTTATATAAATCTCATTTGTTTAAAAGACCTCCAACGAACAGGCGAATCTCAACATAACACCGACTGTTACGTAACAGTCGGGATCATTAATATGTACGCCCCCAATATTTGCATATGCCAGCTCATGTTTAAGCATTAGACATAGGCAGGACATCTGGATGTGCACAGCTGACTCATCAGACTAGGTAAGCAAGCAAGGACAATAGCGAAAAATGGCAGATGGAGCAATAATAACTGACATGATCCATGATATCATGATATTTTTAGTGATATTTGTGAATTGTCTTCTAAATGTTTCGTTAGCATGTTGCTAATGTACTGTTAAATGTGGTTAAAGTTACCATCATTTATTACTGTGTTCACGGAGACAAGAGCCGTCGCTATTTTCATTTTTTAAACACTTGCAGTCTGTATAATTCATAAACACATCTTCACTCTTTATAAATCTCTCCAACAGTGTGTAATGTTAGCTTTAGCCACAGAGCACTATTCAAATTCAGAATCAAATGTAAACATCCAAATAAATACTATACTTACACGATTAGACATGTTGCATGACAAACACTTTGTAAAGATCCATTTTGAGGGTTATATTAGCTGTGTGAACTTTGTTTATGCACTGTTTAAGGTAAGCATGAGCTCCAGGGGCGGGGAGCGTGAGGAATTAAAGGGGCCGCAGCCTAAATCAGCTCATATTTAATGATGCCCCAAAATAGGCAGTTAAAAAAATGAATTAAAAAAAAATCTATTGGGTATTTTGAGCTGCAACTTCACAGACACATTCAGGGGACACCTTAGACTTATACTGCATCTTTTAAAAAGATCTATGGCACCTTTAACTGTTTACACTTCTACACACATGCCCAGTGTGCATGAACGGTCATGTGACATGCGTTTTCGGTTGTGCAGTTTAGATGGGGATCGTTTCTGAAATGCTGTGGAAACGCCAGTATAGACGAGGATCGTTTTCATTTTAAAATGCCATTTTAAAACGGAAATGCACTAGTGTAAACGGGGCCTAAATTGGACTACAGAGGTTGTCACACCGAACGGGTAAACTCTTTTACTCACTATTACTCTTTCACAGCCTTGTTGCGCTTATAATCGTGCTCTTGCAAACTAATCAAACTCAAACTTTTAGGGAATTTTTTTTATTTTTTTTTTCATTTAATAGACTCAAAGAGTTGTTGAACGCTTAGTGATGGTGACGATGAAGACATTTATAGCCTACATTTAGCCTACATTTTACTTCAGCCGACTATATTTAGGCTTCAAAATTCATGAAAGTTGTCTTCATTCATGAAGATTATCATTATGAACAAAATGTGTAAGAATCATTAACATTTGTTGGTCATCAAGCCTTTTCCCAAAAACGTATGGGAAAATCCTACTGGGTTTTTGTCGAGGGGACCATACATATATCTCGCTTATATATTTCAACCCATGATCAAGTTTTTACCAGTTCACAGGGAAACTAAGTTAAAGTGTGCATGAATCTACAAAAAAATCTACTGGAAATAGTAGATAGACCATGAGTACTTTTGGAATACTCATTTCAACATACTATGCTTTGTGACACTAATTGAAGAATTTAAGATACCATTTTGTGGATAGTGAATTGAGATGCAAGGTCTGATTAATTTTCCTTTGAGTGGTTTTCGTTTTCAGATTTACACACCCATAAATGTTATATAAAGAAAGCTAACTGTTTGGTAAGGTTCACATTACTAAGACAGCCTTTTACTGTCTAAAGGTCTGTTGACACCAATATGAATTTTCAACACAAATATTTAATGCAATTTTCACATATGATTAATCTTTTCAGGCCAGCGCATAAAAAATGGCAGATGGGTTGAATCAACAGGCAGTTTCACTCTCTGACAGAAAGTGGAGCTTATAGAAAATCAGAAATACATCGATTACCCTGGTTCACAAAGGACTACGCAACTTTATATTTCTGCTAATTATGAAAAAATAAAGGAAATGAAACATTAAAAATGTTTGTATTCATTATGATGATTATAAAACAACACCAAACACAAGAGTACAGACACAAGAGAGCTGGTTATTAGCTTATTGGTCAACCAGTTTTAATCACAATGCAAATTCTATTTGCAGCATCATCATCTCTTCTTTTCTTTGATGGCATGTTTACTGGTTTGAGAGCGGGACAACCTGTCACTCACATAAGATCACTGCAATAAGAAACCACAACCATCCAATCAATTCTCCATGGATAAAATCAAGTCCTGCCCTACATTTGTTCTTGTTCGAGAAGCCATTTCACCCAAGAGGGAAGAAAAGACTATCACTGCAATGTTTGTTGCAGTAAAAACATGAAACGCAGCAGAATGGACAAGAATGCATGTTTTTGAGACTTAAAAAAAAAAAAAAAATAGTGCAATGGAATGCAAAAACTCACTGTTTGTTAATATAAGTGGCTAGTTTTTGGCTAGAATAAGCTGCAAATTGGACCAGGCTTAATGCAAAAAGTCAAAAGTCTGGCTAAGAACAACGACTAAGAACAAACTAAGAACAAAATTAGGTAACACTTTATTTTGATGGTCCGCCAACAGATATTTTACTGACTATAAGTACATGTCAACTTATTCTACTAACCCAAACATCTAACCCTAACTTAACAGTCTACTAATAGTCTTAGTTGACATGTAGTTGCAAAGTTATTTATAGTTAGTAGAATGTCTAAAGGGGACTATCGAAATAAAGTGTAACACATTATATAATCACAGTGAGTGAAAAATTCCAATTAGATCAGATTTGATGAAATTTGCAGTTTTATATACCTTAATCTTCTCTCTCACTCTTCCTCTGTCTGAGAGCATCATAGCCTGATCTGATGGCGTAAGGACACATGGGAGAAAGTTATGCTGAAACAGTGGCTGTATGTTGATGCCAACCATCTGCCCAGAGCTCCAGCCGCTCCAACGATGGATTCATGCCCAGACAAACACAGGACACCAGGAACCCTCGGCACTGATTTTACTGCAGATCATATCTTGATGTTTTAGCTCAGTGGATGGCTGTGGGCACAACTAGGCTCTCATGAATAATAAACATTCTGCAGTGAACTGAATTGCCATAGATTTCTCTTTTTTCGACAGATTGATGCCTGTTCTGAGCTGATAGAGTAGTTATGCAGTCTACATTTTTATACTGAGGCCACAAAACACACTAAATTGTTTTTGACGTTGGATGCTTGTAAACCTTGTATATTGTTTCACACATCCTGAATTGCTATGCCTGTCTTAAAATACAGTAGTCAACATTTGAAGTGGATCAAAATAGTTCATCAAAGTTGTCCTAAGAGCTAAGTTGTCCTAAAAAGAAGGTTTTAGGACAACTTTGATTAAAGCTTTTGATCCACTTCAAATGTTGACTACTATATTATACATCCAATGATTTGACAGTCTAATAGTTGTAGATGGTTAAATAGGCTCTTTTATCACTTTTAATTGTGAGGATAGTCATTTAATCATTCATAACTACAGCAAACACATTTTCGCAAGAGTAAAATTGAGAATAAGATGTAACTCTGGTAATCACATACAAACAAAAGCTAAGCAATCAATCACCTATGGCAACAGAGGAAAATCCACTGCACACACTCCAATCAGTGATTAGGGTTGACAACATCACCCTCAAGACCTCCATCAGATAGTAACACTCAACATAATGATGCAATCTGGCCGAGCAGCACTTCAGGAAGTAAAGGAAGTGCAACCATTAGGAAATACAGTTTTCGTTATTTGTAATGTTCAGATAGATATCAGGCGTGTCTTTTTTTTTTCTGTTTCTGTAGCTCAGTAACACTTTATTTTGATGGTCCCTTTTGAACATTCTGTTGACTATAAGCAACTTTGCACCTATATGTCTACTCTCATTAGTGTGTTAGTAGAGTAGTAGACTGTTAGGGTTAGGGTTAGAATAAGTTGACATACTTGCAAAGTAACTTACAGTAATTAGAATGTCTGTTGGGTAAGATATTAAGCAGACAGTCTACTAATACTCTAATGACAGTTAGTTGACATATAGTTCCAAAGTTGCTTATAGTCATTACTTATTGTCAAGTCAAGTCAAGTCAAATTTATTTATATAGCGCTTTTACAATTGGTAATTGTTCAAAGCAGCTTTACATATTAGAAGCACAGAAAAAGGGAAGTGGTTAAAAATAAGCTGTACAACCAAGCGTGGTAATATGTAACATATACAAGATGGTGCTACATTAAGCCAATGTCGGCTGACTCCCAGGGGTGGAAAAAAACCCCTAGGAGAAAAACCCAGCGTGCTAGCACTGGGAAAAAAGTCCTAGGAGGGAAAAAACCCCTTGGAAGATATATATAATATATGTAAATGGATATGGAGATCAAAATCTGAATTATACATTTTTATTATAGAGATTAAAAATAGATTATATATAAATATATGTAAGCGGATACGGGGATTAAAAATCTGAATTATAGATGCAGCCAGAACTGTGTCTGTAGGCCCATTGTCTCCTGGGCTACGTTGTAGTCAGGTCCAGACACAGGTTCTCCATCTGATCTGGATACGGCCTGAATCCAGCACCCGGCAAACCTCAGGATAAGCAGAGAGACAGATATTAGCGGAGATGTCATTCTTATTCTGATGTACAGGTATATCTAGTGTTATAGGAAATGTTCTCGGTTCCGGCCGACCTAAATATTGCAGCGTAACAATCCTTTAACGGATTTGAAAAATGTTAATGTATTGATAATGTGTTATGTGTATGAATATAGTAAACAGAATGTATTAATGGGACCATCAAAATAAAGTGAAACCTGCAGCTTAATAGTAGAGCATAGCACTAGCAACACAAAGAGTTCTGACCCCCATTTTTTAAGAAGACTTGGTAACAGAACTTTTTTCATCACATTTTCTCCTTACAGGTATTTCACAAGTTCGTTTCCTCATAAAATCTTTAAGCTAATAAGGTTAAGCGTATTTGTCCGCCGTGGAGGGGCTCGAGGAAGCAGCTTCAACTCGAGCTTTGATATACCCCCCAGGCAGTGCCGTTTCTAGGCATAGGCAAGCAAGGCGGTCGCCTAGGGCGCAAACAGCTGGGGGGCGCCAGTGAGAGCCCCCGCCCCTCCAAGATTTTTTATTTATTTATTGTATTATTATTATTATTATTATTATTACTAATATTATTATTTCGTACTTTTGCTATTTTGAGGCATTATGATTAGGCTAACGTTACTTGCGATTATCTGAGTGACAAGTCTCCTGGTGATAGGCTAGTGGATCGCATCGGGATGTTAAGTGAGCTCTCAGATTCAACCGCTGCTGTTAATAAGAGAATAGAGAAATGAGACGTAGAAGGCGGCAGGGAACGTCGTTATCCATGCTTACTGGATTAAGTGTTTTAGTTTCAGAAAGAGGATGAGAAAAAGAAAGCGAAATATGCAGGTATGTTACTAATTGATTAATTGTTCTGTTCTATACAAGTTGCTCCATCATCACGAGCAAAACATGACACTGCATATTAACACAGGTTTACCACGTCATGCTCATTTCAGCAACGGAATATTAATTTATAGCATAATAAAGTTGAATAAAAAAATCATTATCAGAGATGGCTGTTTAGTGTAAATTGACCAAGTGATAGTACCATAACTATGACAAGTTTGACAACCAGCGTGGACCTGCCAAACGAACATAGCTTCAACAGAAAAACAAACAAAAAATAAATAAATAAAAATTAGTTTACATGAATTCAGTGCATATCAAGAAATAACTTAAAAACATCAAATATATACATTTCTTCATGCTGTAATAGTGCAGTTGAAGTCACAGACAGACAGGCATTGTGATTTGGGTGTGTAGATCACGAGAATCTGTTTCTGCTGGAGAGTTTTATATTAATTCTACAAACAATCATAAGGTGCACTCAACACATTTTTGGAGAAACACAAGGCAGATGCTACTGTAGAAAGAGAAGCTAAAACAATTATAGAACATAAATGAGTGGTGTATTGTTATTCAACACATTTTTTAACTTTGGAGAAAAAAACATTCTTAAAAATATTTTATTTCTGTAGGCTACATGAACACCAAAATACCATCTTCATTAGATTGTATTTAGAGTTAAACTAATAACAGTTTCATGTAGTTTATTTTATTAACTATCATTTTTGTGAGTAGAATACAATTTTAACTAGCTTAAGAGTTTCAGTTTGCTCTGAAATATATGTTTAAAAAATTTTTTTCATCATCTTTTTTTCATGCATGGGTTCTTATAAATATTTTTGTAAATATATAACATGCAGAGAGCTAGTAGAATTGACTCACAAAAATGGGGGGGGGGGGGGGGGGGAGAATGTTAATAGGAATCTTGCCTAGGGTGCCAAAAAGTCTAGAAACGGCCCTGCCCCCAGGGACTACTAGTGCATGGAAGAGGAGTACGATAGATGAGATGGCTAATTTATGTGGTGGAGTTGGGGAGGTGGAGGGATATCGAAACAACTGATGCCAGAGCAGGGTGAGTAGCTGCTTATATGCTCTGGATGTAATTGAAAGATTAGGGTTCCCTCCTCCTGAAATTATGTTGTGAACTCAAATGAAATCAGTATCATCAAAGGCATTTAGATGTATCAACACAACTCAGAGGTGATGCATTTATACTGCAATTATGCATTTTGAATATAAAAATATGAAATGATGGATAAAGTGAAATGAAAATTTTAAATTTGAAACTAAAACTAAGAGTAGGTGGCAGCAAGTCGCTGTCATAATGAGTGAGTAATTGAATTATCAATTGAAACCATTCATTCAAAATGACAGGAACAAAGCAATTAAGTCATTGAATCATTCACTCAACCAATGAGTTCAAAAACGCAGTTTCATTCATTAACCAAACACCACTGAACTGCTCAGAAATGTGTCACGGTTCTGCTGTGGGTCTGTTTTTAGCTACTTTTAATTTAATAGCTGTATTTATTTATATTTACTATTTAACAACTATATTTATTAGTATATAAGAGCTAAAATCCTTTGTGTTTTTTTGATATACAGACATGAAGTATATTTGACTTCAAAATAAATCAGCCTTCCTGTCACATTTAACTGAAAGAATCCTCAAGGTTCAGTCATGCTTTTGATGAAATCAGCACTGCTGACCTCGCGGTGAATTGTCTACCTCTCAATATCCATGCAGCGTCCTGACCATGAACCCATATGCACGCACACACACTTACCTCTCCCTTCATAAATCACCAGCCAAGGGATTAAGGATGTGATCTTCAAAGAAGCTTAGAACTGCCTGTTATTTACCTAAACCGTCCTCTGCCTGGCTCTAGTCCCATAGAGCCATGCGCTCACTCGAGTGTTTTAACCCACATAGGAAACTGATTTCAAAACCAGACCAAGCTGTGTCACAAAGCATAAATAAAAAGTTTTTGATATGACTGACAGAAGAAAAAGAGAGTAATGATATATACACCAATGTTAATGTCAGAACAGGTACGCGACACCACCAGGGTATTCCTCAGTCTGAAGAGAGAGAGACAGTGACAGGTAAGAGAGACGGTAACCCAGACAGTGATCTCTCAGAGGACAGCGGCTTGGCAGCACTTGAACTCTGAAGGTTACCAGAGGTTTGGCTGGGATAAAAGGTGGAGAGAACCATATGGCCCTACTGTGAGAGATATCGCAGAGTCACTGGCGAACCCTATACCTGCTCTGTCAGCTGTTTTGCACTCTTTTCACAACTCTAAAATTGCACTTCTCCTATCAGATTAAATACATTAGGGTCATTGACACTCCTTAATTTATTAAAAAATACATCAAAGTTGAGATGTAGAGGACTTGATTCTATCATTTGGTTTTTGATTGTACAGAGGCAGATCTGAATATGAGCTAAGAAAAGGGTGGGGTTTAAACTGACTAGATAATTGTAGAATCTGGTGTACATCACTAGAGAGAAGTTTGTCGTTACACTGGAGGTCTGGGCTGTCTATCATAAAAACATATTTGTCAAGGTCAGGCTAGTATAACCTATCAATCCTGACCAAATTTCACATTCACATTCTATGGCATTTGTCCACCCTGTTACATGATATTGTTACACAGCAATGTGTAACAAGGTGGACCTTAAAGGGATGGTTCGTTGCGATTTTACGTTTTTAACTTTATTTAATGTGCAATGTTGCCGCTTGAGCAAAAACAGTATCTGCAAAGTTACAGCACTAAAAGTTCAATGCAAACGGAATTGTCTTTTAAAGTTATGGCAGTTTAATGCCTGCAAAAACGACCGGTTTGGACTACAACGAGCTTCTTCCCGGGTTAGTGACATCATAAACCCTGTAATTAACATAAACCCTGGCCACAGGAACATGCAACAAAGTGGGCGAGGCCAAGTCAATAGATAATAGAACCCATTATAATCAGTGATATTGTCTACACTGGATGCGGCGCGGAAGACAGCTTCCAGAATCTATATGAGTTCAATGATGGATTTGCAAAAAGGCTATTACTGAAAGAAGCAGTTCCCACTTTAATAGCAGAAGCTGCTGTTTATGGGCCCCTAACTGTAAGTATGTTTTATTGATTGTACATGTCTTTTAAATGTATTATGTTGCTATTTTTTGGTTGAATCAAAGAAGTAAACAAAGACCAACGTGGTTTTGCTTCGCTAGCCAGTTAGCTAAATTCTACAAACACCAACAAAATTCTGTTCATAGACAAACAGTTGTTCATGCTATAAATTAAACGATACCTTTACAAAAATGCTACTACTCAGTCATGTATTTGGCTACAGTAAAGCTTTAATCAGGATAAAACCGTATATTGAAAGCTAACAAACAGTGTTTCTCATTTAAAAGTGACAGCATATCTAAAGACTTTGACAAAAATACAAACGGAAATACTTACCATTCATAAACGTCCTTTAAAAACCGTGCTTGCAGAGGTTCTGCTTGACCCTCTTCATCATTACTGCTATCTGGGTCTGATTCGGCTCAGTTTGATACAGCAATATAGACGCCATTATTTACATTTCCAGTGAAGCACATGTAGCACCTAATGGTAAGGGGCGTGGTGTTTCCGGACGCTTCAGCGAATCACAATACACTGGGCCAGCTCTATCTGAGCTCACTGCTATTTCGGAGGGAGTGGTATCATAGAATCAGGAAGTCAAACCCGCCGTTCAAATGATAATGGAAACAGTGGTGTAGAATAAAGGTAAAATATATGAAAAATACAGCATTTTTTTTTTTTTTTTTTACAAACATTGAGACATATTAAACTGTTCCCCCATAAACACAATCAAGCCTAGAAAAAAAAAGAAAAAAAAAAACACTGAACCACCCCTTTAACAGGGTGGACGTTTTAAGCTAATAAAGCCTATTAAAACATGAAAGAAGAATAACATTTAGGAAGAATTTTAATAGAAATATAAAATCCAATTTAAAATATAAACATTTTCAAGTCGAGTATAAACTGACAGGGTGGACATGTTATGTTTTACGCTACAAGATAAGTCTTTTAAAAATGAGGAAAAGAGATAAAGGTTTATGACTGATACTTTCTTTGTTCTTGAAGTTGTTCTTTCCCTCCAAGGAAATGATGTCACTTCTAGCCATGTGATTTAGGTCATACGCTTAAGATTTCAAAGAGCAAGAAGCACCAATGGAACAGAGTAGACTGGAGTTGGAGGGACATAAACTAATTTAATGTTTTTACACATTTAAAAATATATGTATCACAATAAATTGCATTTTGTGTCAGAGAAAAAGCAATACTAATACTCAAAATTGCTAATTTAGAAATATAGCCTTTATGTAACCTTTATATCAAAGTGAAAGTGAGAAAACGTGACTGGGGACATGGGAATTTGCTTGTCAAGTGCTTCAAAAAGTTTGACGGGGACATAAAATCCACCAAACTGTAGGACACAAATCATATATAAATTAATAATTCAAGATATTTGAAAAAAAGGTTTTTAACTTGATTGTAGTGAGAAAAATATACTTGATGGTTTTACAACATTACATTTTTAGAGTGATTCAATTTTAAATTTTGTTGAAAAATGTATAAAACTTTATCAAAACTATGAACCAATTTGAACTTTCAATACTCTCAATATTCTTTATATTTCATTGGCTCTAGATCAGTTACTACACAATCTAACTCCTCTACTAGCACTTTTAACTTATATCCTGAGATCATGACTACATTATATTTCTCTCTTCTGAATTAGCCTGTCTAATGGCCACTTTAATTAATTTGACATCTAAATTAGTTATATGAAGTTTGAACAAGTAGGCTATTCATTTAACACTAATGTCAGATTTCTATATAACGGTACATTCATTAGATTATGTGTGCTGCCCATTCCAACCTGTTACATCTATGAGGGCTAAACTTGTGTAGGTACAGTCTGGAGAGACTACTGCAGAAGTCTGATGAATACCCTCTTTTCTCACTGCTACATCTGTCCTGAATGAGACTGATGGTGGGTCGGACATCCCCTCAGAGAGGTTGAGAATTCATCCAATCCGTTGGTCCGGGACCTGATGGGCTTCTGACACAGATAGAGAGAAACAAACAAACACTCTCCTGTCCCACTTCTTCCGTTAACTAACATCTGGCCTAAATCTCTCTCTCTCTAGCTCTTCTACTCTCTGTTTTCTTATGAGAAACAAATTGAATTTTATTATTTTCCCCCCTCCCTAACACAACATTTGTCTGGAACAGAGAGAACTCTGGGTAAAGAATGATGTTGTTTGTGTGCTGGGTGTATGATCTCTCTATCCACTAATCGCTTTTTCTAGGTCTTCATTTTCACCAGTGACAAATACAATTTTCATCAGGAAGTAGAATTACGGGTACATGGGCTGTTTATTGTGTTTAAAACATATTTAAATGATGGTTTTGATGTGTTGTAGCTAAGATGACAATGGACAGAGCTATTTTTGGTAACACTTTACGGTTTTGTTAACTAAATTTAACAATGTACAATACTTGGTACATCATTTTTTAACAGTGTTGGGGTAACGCATTACAAGTAACTTATGTAATCAGATTACTTTTTTTAAAGTAACGAGTTAAGTAATGCATTAAATTTACAACAAAATATCATAGTTACTTTTTCAAATAAGCAATACAAGTTACTATTTACTGACAGCTCTCCTGTCTCCATGTCGTGAGAAATTGTAAGTGCGGAGGCATTGTGTGTGTTGTTACTTAAAGGTTCTCTAAGTGATCCTGGGTGGAGTAACTTCCTGTTGACGTTCGAAGTGTTGTCAAACAAAACAGGGGCTAGCTAGACCCTCCCTCCTCCTCCTCCTCCTCCCCCTCCCCTCCGTGCTTCCTGAAACAATCATGAACGCGCATTTAGAATCATTCTTGTCGGTTATTGGCTGGAGCATGTTTATTATGTTTTGTGGTCCAGGCTGCACCATTTTGTTTTTATTGCCGTTTTCGGAGCTTGTGGCGACTACAGAGACCGCATTTTTTTACAGTGTGTTCAGGGGACAGGCAGCTAGTGGATAGTGAGGAGATGTTTGCTGTATGTGACAAAAAAATGTTTTGACATAAAAACGTGTGACATCACTTAAAGCACCTTTAACTAAGTAATGCAATTAGTAACTTTTCAGTTAATTTCAACTTTTTTACTATCTCTGTATTAAAAAATGTATTTAGTTACCACTTGAAGTACACTTGAACCCATAGTGTACTACAAGTGGTAAATAGATATTCTTAAGATTATCTTAAGAAGTACTAAGGAATAATGTTTAGTATATTAAAGGTGCTAAAGAGGATGTTTTGTTTTATACATTTTTGCAATATTACTTGAAACTGTCTTTACTAACTGATAAAAGACTATTTATTAGGTGCACTGAAAGGAATAATATTAATATACATCATCTGTGCACGAGGTAGGGCCTTAAAAACATCAGCCAATCGTTTACGTGATCATCGCGTAAACGATTGGCCCTCTGGCTTGTCAATCACTGCCGTGACGTTCCTTGTGCGAGAAGTGCGCGGCTGCGCGCTTCAGTAACTTTCCATACTACAGGTGCTGAATGCAATGTTTTTGTCAGGAGACAGGAGTAACAACCTGCGGTGAGTCCGACATAATGAATCCTCTAACACGACACAGCGAATGCCGGTGGTAAACACTCGTGTTCCATTACTCGTGCACGAGTTTTGGGAGGCGTTCCCTCAAAATGAGCTGTGAAGGAGGGGGGTTGTTCTTACACGCGCACATTTCAAAAACTGACTAACAGTCTTGGTTTCTCAAGTCGACGAAAAGATCCTCTTTAGCACCTTTAAGTACAAAATTAGTGTGTGAAAATAGAGCACTTTAAGTAGGCTAAATTGTGGAAGTGTACTTTTTTCACCTGGGAGAATTTTAAGATCATCAAGTTGTATCTGTTGACATTAATTAATGCACTGTGAACTAACATGAACATTTTAACATTAACAAAGGTAATACAAAGTCTTATAATTTTGGAAAAACGTGAATGATGTCAGAATTTACGTTTTTTAGTGAACTATCCCTTTAATAAAAATTAACAGTCGGTTAAGTCAATTACGTGCTCTGTGAAGTACCCAGTTACAAAACGGTATGCACCTTACCAAGGTAGTTCTAAGGTCAATGACCATTCAAAATCCTTTAAATGTCATTCGGTGGTCATTTGAAGATCCGGTCTAACGTTTAAACTCAAGAGGGAAGATCTGTGCCAGTCGATACGCGATTGATGTTCAATTCCCGTCTCATCGTCAGAAAGTCACGACCTGCATACACCTCTGGCTTTTACAGCTCGTCGCGCTTCTGGAAATATATCTTCCGGGTCAATATCACACCCCCACGGCACATCGAGAATGCTAAATCATATCGATTGATCACCATAATGATTTTCTGAGGGGCAAATTATGGTATAATCTATAGCACATCAGATTATGAAATAAGAGCGAATTAATCCGTGCAGTGTCATGCACAGTCCTACAAGTCATCAATCGTGGAGTCAAACGGTTAGTCTTGACCTTCATTTGGTCACAGCACACGCAGCACGAGCACATAATCCTGCAGGATGCTCCATGCAGTAGATGCTGATCCAGCAATGCAGCGCATAACCGTGCAGCAGGTCACGGGCTGCACACTGTGCCCGTTCATCACGCTCTTCACGCGCCAGCACTTTGGCAAAATGTAAATGGTAACACAAATGCATCAGAAAACATCTATATATGTGGGCTGTGTGCATCTTGTATTAACTAGAAATATGAAAAAGTCCAAAAGAGCACAGGTGAAGATGCTTTTGCACTTTTATGATTTGCATATATATATATATATATATATATATATATATATATATATATATATATATATATATATATATATATATAAACTGTTATATAAAATTTGGTTAATACATTTTTCTGCGGTGTGACAAACTCAGATCACATACTTTAAATGACTTTACAGGGACTGTAAATACATTTAAATCAGAATAATTGGTGTTACACGGACGCGCGCACACACCACACAAATCACTCAAATTCTAAAAAATAAAAATATCGTTCTATAAAATTAAATGAATAATTTATGTATTATATATATATATATATATATATATATATACACACACACACACAGAAATATATATTAGAAAAAAAATATATGTGTGTATATTATTTTATATATATATATATATAGTTAATAATTACAAATTAGCTTAGCTTAATTTAAGTTAAATGTTTAATTGGTAAATAAAAAACAACAACAACAACAATAAAAGCATAAATTACAGAATGAAAGAAATATTGAAGAAGCCAGGATTTTTGTTATAGATTTTTTTCGTTATACGTTTGGTTTGAAAGTTGTAGGAGTAAAACTTAATTTACTAAAATGCTAACTAAATTTCAGGTTTGAGATTTTTATTAACAGATTTTCAGTGTTCTCTCAGACACTACCCTACTGTAAAGACATATTGAAACATGTCAATTTGACAGACACTTACACACGTTTGTTTTTGTGAATTGTGGGGACATTTCGTAATGGTTTTATACTGTACAAACCGTATTTTCTATCACCCTTACAATTAACCTAACCCTAAACCTACCCATCACAGGAAACTGAGCACAGTTTTACTTTATCAAAAAAAAACAAAAAAAAACCACCCCATTCTGTATGATTTATAAGCGTTTTGAAAAATGGGGACATGGGGTAATGTCCTCATAAGTCACCCTCTCCTTGTAATATCTATGTCATACCCATTTCATTATGCAAATTTGTGTCCTGATATGTCACAAAAACACACGCGCGCGCGCACACACACACTCTGGAAGATGCTTGTCTGGTGCTTGTTGAATTGGTTGTGTGTGAGCGCCCTCTAATGGTGAAAAGGCGCACAGACAACCACCACATATATTTTGTGTAATAATAGGCATTTCACAAGTTGATCCCATTTCATTTATTGCGCAAATGATGGGCGTTTTCATATTTAACATGTTTTTAAATACGGACAAGAGCACAGTCAAAGACCAGGACAAATCGAATTCTCTGTTACACAAATATTATGGAATATAAAAATCGAAGACAGCATAAGGAGAACAGCAGAAAGCAGGAAGCGTCACACATGCAGGGTATCCGACTCCATGCGGAAAACACCGTCTGGCTTCTCATGACGTGTTGCTCCTGCTTCTGATGATCACAATCACAAACAAACAAGGCGGACTCTCTGTTATCACATTACCCAGGATTAGGAGACCAAGACAGAAGAACAAAAATGTGTTATTCACACACATTCACATTCAAATGGATATACATTGTGTTTATAATGAATAGCTGCAATTATAAAACAGCATCTCTAATGAACTTAAATCTAAAATGCAGATAAAAGCCTCCTCATGTGATCAGAATGATCTGAACATCAGAGGGAAGGTACCGTCAATCATGGGTATATCATCTGAATGTGTTATTATACGCATAACTACTGTTGCACAAATATTGAAGTAACATACCTCTGTTAAAGTAACCAATATCATCTGTAAGAATGTCTGAAACTCCATTAAATGTGTAAAATATTAAACAAGTAATGCAGCTATACTTTCAGTACTGAAAAAGAATAAAATAATAAACAAAAAATTTAACTACAAAGTCATTAAAGGTTCAAAAAAGAAATAAAGTGCTAAACCTGCATTAAATTAGTACACATTACCAAAAGTGAACCTCAACCTCATAAATGGCAATCTGTGAGAGAAGAAAAAAATAAATAAATCACACTGTGTAGATACAAAAGTAGAAAAAAAAAGAAAGCTCATAGTTCAATGACTTCAGCGAGATTATAATATGAAATGGTACTATTAGTGTATAGCTTGCAGAATAAAAATGTATTCACTTAGCCAAAACTAAAAAGAGATTTGAAATCATTAGTCAAATGAGGTGCAGCAATTCTCCTTTCATTTCAATGCAGTCTATTACCTTAAAGGAGATCTTAAAGGGATCGTTCAACCAAAAATGAAAATTCTGTCATTTACTCACCCTCAGGTTTTTCTAAACATGTATGAGTTTCTTTCTTCTGTTGAATACAGATGAAGACATTTTGAAGAATGTTGGTAACCAAACAGTTTCTGGTCTCCATTCACTTCCGTAGTATTTTCTTTTTCAGCAACTGTTTAGTTACCATCATTCTTCTTCTGTTCAACAACTTGAGGGTGAGTAGATGACACAATTTTCATTTTTGGGGTTGAACTCTCCCTTTAAGACTCCTGCCACCACAAAAAATAAAAATAAAAACAAATAAAATAAATATGGAATTACAGCCACTGCTACTGCAGAAAAATGAACAGATCTGACAGAACAGCATGACACACCACATCACAAATACTTGAATTGCTCAGTGGCTTGCAAAAATAAAAATTAAATAAATAAAGAGTCCAGTCTGCAGGTGAGGAGAAAACTGATGCAACAAAATCTGCCTTACACTCAAAATCACAATCTGAGTTAGATGTAAAGCTGCATTTCAAAATATCCAGCGACCGGATGTTTAAAAGTTAAGTTTCAAAAGGTTTATTCCCGGGCCATCCAGAACACCTCTAAATCTGCTTCAGAGCCATCTGAGGGAATAAAGGAAAATGTGATGCTTAATATTATTCATATTAAATATAATTCACTGTAATGGCAACTAGTTATACAGAATGCCTTTTTTTCTTCAAATGGTTCAACCCATCCATAACTGGGTCTGACTACATATTTCAAATATGATATTATTTACACAACTGAGTTTAGTGTCAAAAGTTTAGTGTCAGTTAAAGATTTTTTTTTTTTTTTTTTTTTTTTTTTTTTAAATCTTTAAAGGGGGGTCAAGGATGAATTAAACTGATAAATAGTAACTTTTACATTGTTACAAAAAAAGATTGTTCAAAATAAATGCTGTTCTTTTGAACTATTCATCAAAGAATCCTGAAAAAAAGGATCACTGTTTCCACAAAAATATTAAGCAGAACAACTGTTTTCATAAGAAATGTTCACATCAGCATATTAGAATGATTTCTGAAGGATCATGTGACACTGAGGACTGGAGTAATGATGCTGAAAAATCAGGTTTAAAATACATTTTAAAATATTAGAATAGATCTGTGCTGGTACATTTTAATGGTTTAAATAGATATTTTAATTAAAATACGGTTTATAAAAATAAATTTTAAAAAATACAACCGTGCATCACTGACCGGTTGTTCTTATGACAGTGCGAGGTTTCGTGAACCTTAAGTTCATTTCGAGTGAATCAGAGTGAATTGGTCTTGGGATCAGCTCACCTTCTGAGCAGCTTCTGCAAACTGCTTGGCTCCGTGGAACATGTGGCTTGTCTTGTCATCAGCCTTCATCAGGCGCTCCCCGCGTTCACTCAGAACCTGACTGGCCCTCCGCATTACATTCCCCATCTTCCTCACCGCCGGAGGGGACGGGCTTCTTCTGCTCCTGGATGCTTTAACAGCTGGTGCTGTGGAAATAAGCAGAAACGCACATGAGCATTGTGTCCAAAAACTCTTATTTTACACATTTACTATATTAGATACTAAATAGACATATTTAATATGGAAGACTTAATATTAGTGGGATTCTGCTCTGGAATAAAGCTGCTGTTTTCTGTAAGGACACATTAAAACTAAAGCTAACATTTAAGATATTTATAATATTACAAAAAAAAAAAAAAAAAATCTATTCAAAATCTATTCTATTCAAATCTATTCATCACAGACAGTGTCACAGTTACTATAAAAATATTAATTGGCACAACGGTTTTCATTATGGATAATAAGAAATGTTTCCTGAGCATCAAATCAGCATATTAGAATGATTTCTGAAGGATCATGTGACACTGAAGACTGGAGTAATGATGCTGAAAATTCAGCTTTGCATCACAGGAATAAATTACATTTTAAAATATATTCAAATAGAAAAGTGTTTTTTTTTTTTAATTGTAATAACATTTAACTGCATTTTTGGTCAAATACAGTCTTTAAGGACCACATAGGATCATTTATGATCCCAGGTCAAATGTGGGATTTGCTGCATTATGTAAGATTGTTATTTATTATCCATGCTAATTTCTTTTTCTATTGGCACGGCCACTATTACACACACACACGCTAATGTGTATAGTTTAACAAAATATCAATATGACACAAACAAAACCAGTGATGTGAGATCATAGCCAATAACTGTAATCAGTGTTGAGGAAAGTTACTTTTAAAAGTAATGCGTTACAATATTGCATTACTCCCTAAAAAAAAAGAAAAAGAAAAGAGCCCATTGTATTACTTACTTACTTTTCGTGGAAAGTAATGCGTTATGTTACCTTCACATTACTTTTTTCCTCACCTGGGCTGGGATTACTTTATGTTTTTAATTAAAAAAAAAAAAAAAAAAGGTTCTATTTTTCGACAAATGTAAAGGTTTTTTCACACCAAAAGTGAAATAAGCCTCAGGCTGAAGGAAATGCAAATTCACACCTCTACAGTAGAGGGCGCAGCTCAAACAAACCTTTCAGCTGTACTGTAATTCTAGACTCAAGAATAGGGCGCATTAAAGTTCAACACTCTAAAAGATCAGCAGCAAAGACATTGCTTAATAAAGTGAGGTTAAATACATAAAGTATATTTGTGTTATTTAACATTTAATTATTGCAGGTTTATGTAATATTCTGAGTTTGTATTTCACTGTTTTTATTCATTTTGAGGTATACTAAATCAGTTTTTGTGCAAGTAAGATGAGTAAATGTCTGCTCACATTTAGTCTAGAACTGCAATAACCATCATGTTCACACAGCATACACAACTCCTCTACACTTACTCCTGATTTCTCAAAACATGGGGACAAGAGAGGTGTCAGTCAATAAATGAGAAAAAGTAGCTTACTTTACTTTTGAAAAAGTAAGATATTTTGTCGTAAATTTAAAATAATGCGTTACATTACTAGTTACTTGAAAAAAGTAATCTGATTACATAGCGTGCGTTGTTTGTAATGCGTTACCCCAATACTGATTGTAATTAGTCAGAGTGATTTGTATGGTGCGTTTCACATATGTACTTAGTTTACATAAACTAACTTGTTCTTTGGTTCGGAATCATATACACTTGAAATGCAATTCTGCAATCAACTAATCTCATTATTTGCAAAAAAAACCATGGTAGTATATGACAAGAGCTGAGGTGTGTGGACTGACACATTGCATTTTGCGCCTCCAGAACAGCTTGGCACCTCTCCCATTCATTACACACCATTCATCCATGATCCGCTGTGAAGGCTGGTGCCACTTCACTCATCTCCGCTCCTCTCCCCCTCCTCAACGCCTGTCTTTGTGTCCCCGCGCATGCCTTCATCTAAACAAAGTGGCCTCTGAACTAATCGGCCTCCCTTTTTGCAATGGAGCCATTCTCCACCACTGCCGAGAGATCTATCACAACACTACAAACAACCACCCGACGACGGGCCGACAAAGCACCCTCTCTTCCTGCCTGGATGCTGACTGATCTGACCCACACAACTCCACAGACAGGAAAGGATGGAAATGAACGGCAATTGCCTAAAAAGATGCATTTGTAATACATTGTCTAGGGGTCAGTGGTTCATTTATTCTTGTAAATTAAAATGCAATTCGTAAATACAAAATGACTTGAATACACCTCTTCAACGATGAGCATGTTGTTTTTCAGTTCTTTGGAGCATAAAGTCAAAAATGTCAGTGTGACAACTATCCTGATCTCATAATGAAGTAAAAAAAAAAAAAAAAAAAAAAAAAAAGATGAAAATATTAATATAATATATATAATAAAATTTGTCATAATTGAATATTTTCATTTATATATATATATATATATATATATATATATATATATATATATATATATATATTATATATTATATATTATATATTATATATTTATATATATATATATATATATATATATATATATATATATATATAAATTATAAAAAATAATATAATAAATAATAAAACATAATAAAAAATCTTGAGAAATCTTGAAATAATGATCATTAATAACAATAAAACTAATTATTATTGTTAGAAAAATAAGCATTAGCAATTTTTGAAAAGGGTTTATTATTATTATTATTAAAAAATAAGCATTTCTGAAAATTAAATTATTATTATTATTATTATACAAAATTAGCATTCTAAAAAAAAACCTTGAAATAATAACAACAACATCATAATTAATAAATAATTAATAACAATATAATTATTATTGTTAGAAAAATAAGCATTCTTGAAAAAAAAAAAATTTTTTAAATAATATTGCAATTAGCAATAACAAATAACAACAAAAAGCATTCTTGAAAAAAAAAAAAATAGAAAATAGAAAATATTTATTAATGTGTACCCATAAAGTAAATGATTTCAATGTATTAAAATAATCTTTTTACTTGATAGTTGCACCACCAACTTTCAATTTGAATTTTTTTTTAATGTATAAATGATTTTCAAAACAATAAGACACTAAGGTTATTTCAATTAATTTGGAAACACACACACACACACACACAATCACTCACACACACACACACACACACACACACACACACACACACACACACACACACACACACACACACACACACTAACCTTCACGCTGAAGCCGACCCTGGTTTGCAGTCATACTGTTCTTCATTCTATTCAAAAAAATCTTGCAGCGGTAGATGACCATATTAACAGAACAAGCATCTAAAACATGAAAACATACATTTTTGTTTTGTTACAGATCTCAGGTTCTCCATACTGTACATATTAATTCTGCAATCCAGCATTTTGAACCCACTTACCTCCCATCAGCTTTTGCTGACAGTTGACAAAGTTAGTTTGGCATGGAGCACCAGGGCTCTTCTTGTTCTCCGGAGCTCCTGGTATCTTCTGTTCTCCAGGAGACGCTGGGTTGTCTTGGCCACGCTTTGCCTCCCAGTAGTTCTGACAAGCATGGTACAGAACTTGCACAAACATGCATTTCTCTGCAGCTGAGCTGGCCACCCATTGATCAGTGGTGCGATCGAACACTAGGTCGAACTCAGGAGTGTCCTAACAAATATTCAGAGGAGTCAAAATAATGGAATGTACTGAAACATAAAAACTGCATTTAGAAATTTGGTCACCTTATCAGGGTTGATGCCATTGACCTGGCGAAGCTGCTCCACAGACCACTGAGACCTTTTAGCAAACTGTCGTGTGCCCTGATACCTCTTAACTTTGGTGATGAGGACTTGAGCTGGTCTGCTGTTAGTAACTACATGGAAACATGAGTCAATAATGTTCCAATTAAAGTTCAAGACTTCACATTGCTCAATAAATGTATACATATTTTTTCAAACTCCCTAGATTAGAGACTTAAAGTATATAAAGACACATTACCTGACAAGCAGAGGAAAGTTAAGTAGTCCTTCTTACGGCCTGCATTGAGAAACGACAGTCCCTTTCTCTTCGTCCTTCTCCTCACCTCAATGGCTACCAGTAACTTTTCACCTCTTGGGACAAAGATCTCACGGCTGATTGCTGACTGAATGTTCATCTTCAAAATACCTTGAAAATATTTCCACAATATATGAACAATGAATGAATTTTTGTGCCCAACACTAGAAAATATTGGGATATACAATTTAAGGCAATTGACAACTATACAGTGCCGGCAGTTCTGGGTAGTAACTGATTACATGGAATCTGGGTTACAAAAATGAAGCACTTGTAATAAGATTATATTACATTTTAAGATATTCATGATTAGACTACAGTTGCTATTCTATTGATTACATGATTACATGTCATTGCATATCTAATCAGCTCCTGATGAAAACATTAATTATTTGAATTATCATTCATTGAGTCGTTTAACAATGTATTACTGTCTTTGGAAGGCTTTTGCCTTTCAAACAAATGTACAAATATACAACATTTCATATTTACTGTACATGCAATGCAGGGATTTTTTGTTAACTTTTTTTGCCAGCTGGATCTCTTTGCTTTGTATATATTTACTTGAAGTAAGCCCTGAGATTTTAAGTTAATATGTTAGGTCTATAATAATAAGTAAATAATAATAATAAAATTATGTTCACGGTTCTCTGATGTACTCTGATGCATGTCATGTGACATGCAGGTTAACTTCTTTTATTATTTTTCTAGTAAATGTTTTATTTTGGTTGTTTTTATTTAAAAATTTTAAATTACTTAATAGCTTTTCATTAAACTTACAAACCCCAGTCTGGGAAACCCTGACATATTGTAATATTTAATGCACGTCATTAGGGCTGTCAAACGATTAATCGCGATTAATTGCATACAAAATAAAAGAGTTTGCCTAATATATGTGGGTGTACTGTGTGTAATTATTATGTATATATAAATACAAACACATTCATGTATATATTTGAGAAATATTTACAAGTATATGTATTTATTTATATTTTTATATAATTAATATTATATATAAATACAAATATTTTGTACATAAATAACATATTTCTCTTAAATATATACATTAATTTTGTTCATTTATATATATGCATATTAATTACACACAGCACTCACACATATATTAGGCAAACTCAAACTTTTATTTTGTAATCGCGATTAATCGTCATGTTGTTGATAACAAAGAATGGAATATATTTTCTTTCTCTTTCTCTTTGTATTTTTATAAGCCTATGGTACACGATTGTCCTATTCAAATGAATCCATCAGTAGTAATCTAAAAAGTAATCAAAAAGTAGTCAGAATACATTACCTAAAATGAGTAATCAGATCATAATCTAAAAAAATTGTTTCATGTAATTTGTAAGTATTCTACACTGTAAAAACTTATTTATATGATTTTCTCACAACTTCTTTTCCTTTTGTCAAATCAACTTAGATGATAAATGTGGTTCAGATAACATAATATTTTGAGTTTCTGTTGAAGTTGTATTTTGTATTTTGTAATTGTATTAACTCCAATTTTTATTTTCAATTAACTCAAAATGAAGGCAACCAGGTAACTTACTTTAAGTTAAACCAACCATTTTTTTTACAGCGTACCAGCACTGCATATTATATATATATATATGGTAGCCAATATTTAGAAATATCCACTAAATATGGTCAAAAATTGTATTTTATTTTACATTCTAACTAACATTTTTAAGACAATTAACGTATGAATGTTAAATGTTTTTGTTAAAAAGTTTAGAAATGATAGACCTCTTGCTAGCTCAACTGTTGCTCTAAAAGGTTTCCAAACACAGAACGACTTTATGCATTCGTAAAACTACACAAATCCTTGAATAAAGAGATGAAAAAACACACCTTCAGCTTGATCTTCCTGAGGCTTTCTTCCTCCCTCGAGCCCTGAAGAGCGGTGAAAAGTTTTCAGCAGCCCAGTCTGTCTGCGCCTCAAGCCATCTTTATCCTGCATGTGGTCTAATGAGAGACTGCTGGGCGTGTGGTAAGTCCCGGAGAAAACCCACAGGCTGTGTCCTCTATTCTAGCGAGCTGCCTACTGAGAGAGCGCTTCGGGGAACATAGACACGGTTGGGTCAGCTGAGCGCAAACATGCTGCCTAGATAGCAGCTCTTGGACTTGAGACAGAGCCACACTCACTTAAACACACGCTGGAAAGTGGTTGATGATCACGTGCAGCCCGGTTGGTAAGACCTGATTGGACATATCTAACAGAGCTGCCTACTGATATACTGATACTATATATTGATAATATAGAAATTGACTTTATAAACAACTCTAAAGTAGTTTTTATAAGTTGGAAACTGAAAACTTCATAAATTCAAACAAATACATAAATACATGCATTTGAATGAACGTAGAAATAGAAGTTTGAAATTCTATATTACTCTATAATTCTATATTCTAATTGTTTGATCGGAATAGGATTGGTTCCTAATATAATACAATAAGATATGATATCAGTTCAAAAGTGTGGGCTCGACAGGATTTTTTAATGTTTCTGAAAGTCTCTAATGCTCACATTACAAATACAGTAAAACATTAATATTGTGAAATATTATTACAATTTAAAATAACTGTAACTGTTTTCTTTTTAAAAATATTTTAAAATGTAATTTATTCCTGTGATGCAAAGCTGACTTTTCAGCATCATTACTCCAGTCTTCAGTGTCACATATGATATTGTGACAGAATTGTATTAATTTGTGACAGGAGAATGCATAAAAAAAAAAAAATAATAATAATCAATGGGAATAGGATGTCACCTGGTGGCTTGGATGTCAAAATATAGCTGCAAGCAGTGATGATGGGCCCAAGCCCTGGAGGCTTTAGGGAGACTGTGCACGACAGGCAGTATGCATTTAAACTGGGTGAATCTAAAAGGATTTTGTCAAGATATGAAACTCTTCCTGTTTGCATTTTTGTCATAAATTTAATTCCTTGTGCCATGGCAACACCGTTTGAGGTATCCAATATCTGTTCGCAGTGTAGCATTGTCAATGACTTGGCATCATGTTCAGAAAGTTTGGTCCGAATCATACGAGAAGTAGTTAAAAATTCAGAGCCTGACCTTTTAAAATATCCACATTCTAACCAAAATAGCTGGCGTCCTGTTGGTCGGAGTTAATGAGTGAAAATTAAAAGAAAAAGAAAGTTGTCCAGCTCGATCAGAACATTATATGTACAGGGTTTGGTGACTGTAGGTAAAACTAACCCCCACTTTTGTCAAAAGGTAGTGCTACAGAGCGCCTCCTCCACACCCATTTGTAAGGTTTTACCAGTGTCTACTGGCTGACAGCTCTGTGTGTGTCGAGTTTCATGCAATTTGATGCGTGCTAAGAGCCTCAAAAACACCCCCCAAAAATAATAAAAGTTTGATGTGTTGCCATGGCAATAGTATTTAAGATATCCAAGAATCATTTCGCAGGTCTACATCTGCCATGTCCTGACATTATTCTGACAAAGATTGTCAATTGGGTAAAAATAAGAGGGTGATTTCAAAGTATTTTGATACATGGTGACACACTTCCTGCTGCCAGATGGTGGCACTATGACTTTGACTCACAATAATCACATCCATGTGATCAGCCTCCTACAACGAACACGGAGTTGAAGTTTCATCAAGATGAATGTATGCGGAAGTTATAACACTTCTTGTTTCCCTTTTTTCGCCATAAATACATTGTCTCACCACAGACAAACCGTTCGAGATGTCCAATATTCGTTTGCAATTTAGCATCCTCATTGTCTTGTAATCATGTTGAAAAAGTTTGGTGTTAATTGTATTAGAGCAGTAGTTTTGGTTCAAAAAATCCACTGAAACAAAAATAGCTGACTTCTTGTTGGTCGGAGCTAATGACTGTAAATTAGAAAGTTGTCCGGCTCGATGAGAACAATTTATGTACTGAGTTTGGTGACTGTAGGAAAAAAACTAACCCCCAACTTTAGACAAAAGGTAGCGCTATAGAGCTTTATAGTAAATTTAAACTATATGCATTTTTTTTATTCTTTCATTTTCTGAAGAGACCAACTTTAGGTCTGTATTCCAAATCATTTATGAATTACAACCATTTAAGTTTGGATAGTGCATTTTCATGTCTATATTCAAAAAGGGTGGTGACGGTTAACAGGTTACAATTTATCCTGCAATTTTTTTCATTTTTATCATTACCATAGCCCAGCTGTATAGGCATAACAATGTCAAATTATTAACATGCCATTGGTGGAATAGAAAAATTGACAATTTTGAAAATGTATCAGTAAGCACACAAGTTCAGTTTACCATCTTAACACATACAACAAACACCGGCCCAAAATATTGTATTGGTATTAGCTATAATTCCAAAAGACAGGTAGATTTACATCAAAATACAGTAGAGTTTTATATCATGTACATCCTTTGACATTAATAAAGTATATGGGAAGCATTAAACCTTCTATTTTAAAAGTGTATAGTGTAAGGCGACCTGCGACACAACCCACCAGTTGAGAACAACAGTCTACATTGTGTATGGCTAAAACTAAATGACCCCTCAGAGATTAATAAAGTTGTATTGTTTTCCGTTGGCATCAAGGTCCACAGCAACTCTAGCTGATCCTTATATTAACTATACAGTCAGGATTTAAAAGCAATTCAGAGAATGAGACAGAGCAGGCGGTCGATATCAATTTTAATGAAAATCACGAGGTTCATAAAAGAGGAACAGCTCGGCGTTCACTGAAGCTAAACATGAACAGACACGCTGGAGTCCAGTTCTAATATATATGCACATAATGCAGACCGTACCCTCTGACCACAGACCTAATGAAGATCTCACTGTTCAGCTTATTGGCACATTCAAGGGTGAGGTAAGGAGAAATGTTAAGTGCTTTTCTCTTGTCATTGTAAAGGCATGGGGGTGTTGATTTTCAGGATTGCTGTAAACAAATCATACAAAATGAATACATAAAACACAAACTTAACACAAAAAAATGATAGTTATTTCAAAATGGCAAGGTCTTTGTGACTATGTGGTTCTTTAGTGCAGTAATACATTAGAAAACAGTAAGATGTTTGATATGCTGATTGCATATCATGGGCATAAAAGAGAATGCACATATGAAAAATGAGTTTCAACTTGGACAGGACTAAGAGAAGATTTAGTTAGGAATCTTTCTAACAGCCTCAGTGGAAAACATCCAGACTTTCTCTTTCATGCATGTTAAAGCATAAACTCTAATTCAGTGGTGATCATAGCAAAGAGTGCAGTTCAAATATGCAGTAGATTTCAGTGTCTATCATGCAAGTGTAGAGAAGAAACCAAAGCTTCAGTGTATCAGAAAAAAGTAGAAGGAACAGGACTGGAAATATCTTTAAAGGAATAGTTCAGCCAAAAATACAAATTCTGTCATCATTCTCCCAAAAGACGTTCTTTATTTCTTCAATGTAGGACAAATGGATCATTTCTTAAGGAATTAGTTCACTTCAGAATTCAAATTTCCTGATAATTTACTCAACCCTATGTCATCCAAGATGTTTATGTCTTTCTTTCTTCAGTCGAAAAGAAATTATGGTTTTTGAGGAAAACATTCCAGGATTTTTCTCCATATAGTGGACTTCAATGGGGTTCAATGGGTTGAAGGTTCAAATTGCAGTTTTAATGCAGCTTTAAAGGGCTCTACACGATCCCAGATGAGGAATAAGGGTCTTATCTAGCATAAAGATCGGTCATTTTCTAAAAAAAAAAAAGTATATACTTTTTAACCACAAATGCTTATCTTGTAATCATGTTGGAAAGGTTACATGTGATGTAGGCGGAAGTACTGCAGTAGGGCGAAAAACTCCAACTTAAAAATTGCCCAACATTGTTGTTTTACCTTTTTTTGTAAAGGGCATTTGAGTGTTAGTCTTTGTACGTTTGCTTTGTAGACACTGGATCGGTACTTCCGCCTAAGTCACGCGTGACATTTCCAACGTGATGTAATGCGTGGCACATCGCAGAGCTAGTGCAAGACGGGCATTTGTGGTTAAAAAGTACAATTTGACTAGATAATACTTATTCCGCGCCTGGGATCGTGTAGAACCCTTTGAAGCTGCATTGAAACTGAATTTGGACCTTCAACCCGTTGAACCCCAGTGAAGTCCACTATATGGAGAAAAATCCTGGAATGTTTTCCTCAAAAAACCTTAATTTCTTTTCTACTGAAGAATGAAAGACATCTTGGTGACATTTTAATTCTGAAGTGAACTAATCCTTTAAGAAAGTACTGGTCGATCTTTCCATGTAATTACAATGAATGGTATCAAAAGGTCCATAAACTTTGTTCGTTAATATGTTCGAAGTCTTCTGAATCCATAAAATATTTTTTTTTTTCTGAATCTGTTTAATTTTGAGAACCAGAATAAAGTTTAAGTGGTTATTCCCTGATAATCTTTTCCTAAAACGCTGTGACTAGATCAATGATTCAGCCAACTGAGTTCAGGAATAATGTGTGAATGAATCATTCAGACTCAAGATCTGACTCAAATAAAGATTTGTTCATTAATCAGACATTGGCTCGTCTCTCACGAACTATCATGACTGTGGAAAGAAGAGCTCAGACATATGTCAACATTTTTAGTGAATAACGACTTAAATCCAAAAGACATGGAATATTTTCCCTTTTGTGAAACTTTATGGTGCTTTGCGTTCTTTTTGAAACTTAAAAGCTTCAGTCTTCATCAAAGTTATTATCGTTAGCTAAAACTAAAACCATTAAAAAAAATTGTTTTGTTGCTTAAAGGGATAGTTCACCCAAAAATTTTAATTTTGTCATTACTTACCCTCATGTTGTTCCTTGAGTTGACTTTCTATCTTCTGTTGAACACAAAAGAAAATATTTTGAAGAATGTTGGTAAGCAGACAGTTGACGGCACCCATTGACTTCCATAGTAGGAAAAAAAATACTATCGAAGTCAATGGGTGCCGTCAACTATCTAGTTACCGTCATTTTTTTAAATATCTTCTTTTGTGTTCAACAGAAGAAAGAAACTCAAATAGGTTTGGAACAACATGAGGATGATTAAATTATGACATTTATTTTATTTTTGGGTGAACTATCCCTTTAATAATATAAGAGATAACGGAAATAATAAAAAAGGCAAGAATTCTCATTTTCACTTAGTTTAACGAAGCACTAAATTAACCAAAAAAACAAAAAAAAATTGTATCTAGACATTTTAAAAAAAGTATAAAAATGACAAAAAACAAACAATAAAATTACTAAAACTAACTAAAATTTAAACAAAAACAGAAAATACAACAATGGTATATCAATTATACTAAAATAACATGTCTCCATTCATTGTAATTGCACGGAAAAAAGCGACAGAATTGTAATTTTGTTGTGAACCGCGTGTTTACTGATGGTTATTCTCTCTGAATAAATCCACCAGGTCTGTGTGCACTGCTCCCGTCGACTATCAACTCAATATTTGGCCACTTTCAGGAGTAATTCAGATTGTTATTTTATCATCTAAATAATGTAAACACATAAGAATAATGCTTAATTTATAAAAATCTTCAAAACTATATTTTTAGGCCAAGAAATAGATCATATGTATTCCTCAAAAAAACCCTTCTGATTGTGAACCTCCAATTCAGCAGATTCTTTTCAGTCATACTATCACAACCACAAGTTAAGTTAATACACATCAGTCAATATGAAGAGTTCGCTGCTTTGGGAATCATCAAGGTGTGAATGGTCCTAGCTGAAACAAGTAGGATCATTGTCATCATTTCATTGAGGTTAAGAACAATCCTAGTTCGGGGATGTAGGGGAGAGAGTAAGTCTCTCCCATGGGTGTGCTTCTAAATTAAGGAAAAACAAGGCAAGGACAGGATCCCTGATGCACAGTGAACAAGGTCTGCTAAACTACATTAAGGGAGTGACCAAGAGTGTGAGAGTTCATATGTCTGTGTGTTATGATTCAGGGTTGTCCTCTGCCATGTCATTTGATTCATTTGGCCTGTACATGAACGTTAGCAGAAACAGAGCCACATCGTGCGAGCACCAATATGCCGTGTGTGACGTCACCGCTGACCAATAGCGGCTCTCCACCAGGCCCTCCCTCAGCTCAAAGTCAATGCGTTTCTCCAGCTCCACTGCAAAACAGTAAAAAGAAGGATGAATTTAACAATCATCGAAGCTCTTATGGAAGCCGTTTCCACCTCAGAGTAAAAAAATATCTCCAAACTGTGACTTTATTTCTTGACGACTGCGACTTTGTTTCTCGTAATTTTATATTGAACAATTTGACTTTATACCACACAATAAATCAAATTATGACTTTATCTCTCCAAATTGTGACTATATCTTGCAATATGATTTTATAGCTAACAATTGCGATTTGCAAGTGCAACCATTTTTCGTAATTGTGACTTTATATCTTATAATAGCAGTTTACATTCAGATTCAAATGTAAATTATGCACTGCTGCCATCCCATGTCTGGTTCTCTTCGTTTAGGGGTCACACTTTGCTCAAAAGAGACGGAAGACTTGAAATGTAACTTTTTTTTTTTCAGGAAAACCAATGCAATGTAATATATTTTTGTTTAATAATATTTTTTGATTATTATTTAAAATTTTGAGGGTGTTTTATGATACTATGCAATATTTATGCAATTTATATTAGCTATTTTTCCTCACTGAAAATAATACACTTTTTTTTTTAAATATATTTTTTAAATTAAAGCAGTATTCCACATTGAAATAGAGACAAGGCATTTAAAATCCAATTTTTGAAGGTGGATTAGTGCCATCTGGTGGGAATAAAAAAAGAAAAACTTATGTAATGCCATGGTGTAACCACTAGATTCCTATACAGTTCTATATAAAGTGGCTTATTACGGAAGAGGATTAGGGCCCAAAAGACAGGTATAAATCCAAATCCACAACTTTTATTTTTGTCAAAAAACACTAGAGAATGTATAAGCTACGGAAGAGGATTAGGGCCAAGCAATAATAAAAAAATAAAACCATCTCGAGATTAAAGTTGTTAAATTTCGAGAAAAAAGTCAAAATAAAATGTTGAGAATAAATTCGTTAAATTCCGAGAAAAAATGTTAAATTTCAAGAAAAAAGTAGAGATAAAATGTTGAGAATAAACTTGTTAAATTACGAGAAAAAACTCGTTAAATTTCGAGAAAAAAGTCGAGATAAAATGTTGAGAATAAAGTCATTAAATTACGAGAAAAAGTCATTAAATTACGAGAACAAATTTGTTAAATTATGAGAAAAATGTCGTTAAATTTCGAGAAAAAAGTTGAAATAAAATGTTGAGAATAAACTCATTAAATTATGAGAATAAAGTCATTAAATTACAAGAAAAAAGTCGTTAAATTACGAATTTGTTCTCATAATTTAACTACTTTTTTCTCGTAATTTAATGACTTTATTCTCAACATTTTATCTCGACTTTTTTCTCGAAATTTAACAACTTTAATCTCGAGATGGTTTTATTTTTTTATTATTGCTTGGCCCTAATCCTCTTCCGTAGCTTATACATTCTCTAGTGTTTTTTGACAAAAATAAAAGTTGTGGATTTGGATTTATACCTGTCTTTTGGGCATTCACATAGTCTACTTTTTGTCAAACTTTAGATTTTTTTCCTTTTTTTTTTTAAATGTTGATTTTTTTGAAGTGTCAATTTTTGCATTAATTTTACTACAGTCAAACCTAAACACAAAGGAGGACATTTTGTTACACATAACATCAAAATTCAATAAAAATTTAACAAAAATGAACAGGTATATTTTATCACAGCTTAATGAATCTGGGTCTGATCTGATTTCAACCTCTTATTTGTCTTTTGGCTCAATTTTACCATATAGCTAGAGCCACACCAGTTCATTTGTGCATATAATAGTGTATTGTGTTTATGTGTTTGAGTGGGTGTGTCTGTTTTGTACTCTTGTGTGACCTCTTTTTTTACTGCTTTGTGGCTGAATTATTGATTCGCAAAAACTTGCTCTGTGTTATAAGTTGCACTAGTTCATATATATGTGTGTGGGGGTGGGGAATGTGTCTATTTTGCACTCTTGACATTTTAGAGTGTCACCCCTTCTTTGCAGTTCACTTCTTTTCTGCACAGTGGCTGAATTGTCAGTTTTCGTATTTTTTCGTATTTCCCATTCATTTCCAATTAATTTTTGACCACCAAGGAGCCAAGTGTGACTTTTTTTATTAACATATCCGAATCATGACCATGATTTTTTTTGTGTGTTCACATAACTAATGCGACAAAAGTCACCAAGAGTCATTCTATTCTGATAAAGCAAAAATTCAAATTTAAAAACGTAAAGATGCTTACAAGAGGAGTTATCCATAATGACAGAGGCTGATTGTGACATGCTGGTGTCTCCTGCCTTCTCCTCGATTTTCTCCTCTATCTTCTCCTCTGGTTTATCGTCTAACTCCACAGATCTGCCCTCTTCCCCTTTCTCACATGCCCCACCTTCAGAGTCTGATGGCTCCTCCTCCACACCACACACCTGTCCACTAGAGCGGGAAAATCTGGAGAACAGGATACCGCCAATGCCTTTACCTATACTTGCCGCTCCTGTGAAAAATACACACATATGTTCACACCAAGGATGATAACTTTAACGATAAAGATAAAGTTCTAAAAATCATTCTACATATAAAAGAATAGCAGGGTCCACCCACAACTATAACGATAATGGCACAGAGAAAAATCTATCGTTGTAACCTGTATAACCTTTCCAAACTTTTCTTCTGCTGAACACAAAAGCAGGTATTTTGAAGAATATGGGTAAACAAACAACTGATGGGCCCATCAACTGTTTGGTTACTGACATTCTTCAAAATATCTTCTTTAACGTTCAGCAAACACACACACACCTTGAAGATTTATTATTGGTAAGAGCATTTCCAAATCTCCAGCTGTGTCTGACACTTCCTAATTGCTTTCTATTGATCAGATTCTTTGCTGAGTTGTTTCTGTTTATTGCTTTACACACTCAAATCAAAAGCTTTAAACTGCAGATGCTCAGTAATTGAAGGCAGACTGTCATTATCTCAATATTTGGGAACCGCAATCTTACTCCTATATCACAAACTATACATCCTGCACTCCCTGCAAGCGTTTTACATTTCCAGCCTTCTTTAATGATCTCCATCTCACCCATGATGCTGGCCTTGCCCAGGTTGGTGATAGACTCGCCGTAGTGTCTGCGGGGCTGTGGAGGGGAGGTGCAAGGGCTCGGGAGGCTCTCCGTATCAGACACAGAAGTACTTTCCTTTGATGGATTCAGTAGAGTGGGACGGATCTGGTCATACGGTGTGGGGCTGCTGGTGTTGTACCTAAAATAAAAGGGTAATTGTGAGATACAGTTTAAAGTACGAAACAAAGCCCCATTGTGAGATATGAAATCTCACTGTGAGATACAAAGTCGAAATCACAGACACAATGCACTGTAAGTTATAGAAAAACAGACATTTTTTTAAATACTTCAAATATTTTCTGATTTTTTTGAGAAAAAAAAAATTAATTTAGCTACGGTATCATTTTACTCACCAGTGAATCTGGACAGGTGATATATTACTGTAATGCTTCAGGATGAGAGGCTCCAATCTGTATGCCTGCAAGAAACCATTTGATTTAGATTGTTATTCATATTTCTGACTGATATTTGGATATTATACACCTTTAAGTACTATTAAGAACTACAGGTATTTTTCATACAGTTTTTATTTTATTTTAATTTTTTTTTTGGTCATGATTTTGTGGACATGTACATCGATTCTTTAGAAACATCTTACAAAGTACTATTATAATTTATTAGAATTATATTTATATTATTAATTAGAATTATAGAATTATATAAAATTATGGACCATTTTAACAGATTAGATCTAAATACTAATATGATTACATTTATTTTAATGCTACAATTTTGTATTAATGATACAATTTATAAAATCATTTTGTAACAGTTTACAAGTTTCATTTCTTAACATTAGTTAATGTGTTAACATGAACTAACTATAAGCGGTATATTTTTAAAGCATTTAAAAATACAATTGTTCATTGCTTGTTTGTATTATTTCACAGTGCACTAACGTTAATAGATACAACTTCATATTTTAAAGTGCCCCTATTATGTTTTTTTTTTTAATATTACCTTTCATGCAGTGTGTAATATAGCTGCTTGTGAATGTAAAAGATCTGCAAAGTTTTAAAGATCACAGTGCACAACAAATAAAGTTGTCTCCTAAAACAATTAAACAATTCTAAACTGCCAAAACGAGTCATCAGTAATTCCAGTTTCACTTCCTGTTACATTTGCATAATGCCATAGCCTATTGTTTTCATTAGCTGCCTGCGAAAAAAAGTTCAGTTTGTGCTGTCAACGTGTCGAGAAGACGCTGTTTTCAGCGCTGCAAATTCACTTTGTATGCACTTCAAAAGAGCAAAGTAGAGCAATCACAACAGACTGGGCCATCTGACCAATCATAGCAGAGTAGATTTGAGCACATGCAATTTCGAAATCACATGACACTGCAATTTTATTTATTCATTTATTTATTTTTTTTATATTTTAATTCAGAATATTTTGGAGTATTTTGGATTCAGGAGAGAGGAGCAAGGTAACAGCGAGCTGTCAGCGAGCAAGGTGATTTGCAAGACCTATGAGATTATTGCAACGAAATGGGGCAATACAACAAACCTGTTCCAACACTTAAAACAGCGCCATAAAAAACTGTATGATCAATGCATGTGACAAAGTCCACTGAAACTAACAAAAGCCCACCTCAAAGCCAACCTGAACCGACTGAACAAGCATCCGTCATTCAAGCATTTTCAAGCATCACACCTTATGAGAAAGGTTCAAAACGGCACAAAGAAATTACTGATCACCTAACATATATGCAAAGACATGGTGCCTACGTACATCGTCAGTAAAGACTGCTTCCGAAGACTAATACAAACGAAAGATAACAAAAGATGCCATCTCTGTTTATCAAGCTGTTAAAACTATGTTACATAGTTGTGAAATGTTTTGTTATGCACTTCTTGTGCACTGAATACATTTAGAATGTAGCATATTTGAAAAAGCAAAAACAATAGCCAAAATCGCAAATAAAATCGCAATTGCAATATTCATAAAAAAAAAAAAAAAAAAAGATTTGCAATATGATTATTTTGTCCATATTGCACATCCCTAATCACAACAGACTGGGCCGTCTGACCAATCATAGCAGAGTAGATCAATCACAACAGACTGGGCCGTCTGACCAATCATAGCAGAGTAGATCAATCACAACAGACTGGGCCATCTGACCAATCAGAGCAGTGTACACCAATCATAACAGCCTTAGCCATCTGACCAATCAGAGCAGAGTAGACCAATCACAACAGAGACACTGAATATTTGAGTGAACCATTTTCGGACTCTTTGAGAAATGAGGTGATATGCAATGTATAATAACTGAAGTGTTATTTTTAATTTGACGCATGTAAATCTGTTGTGGGAGACCTCCAAAAAAACAATTAGTAACCTTTTAGCACTTTAAAAAATGTATTAGTAAATGTCAAAATTAACATTAACTAAGATTAATAAATGCTGCAGAAGAATTGTTCATTGTTAGTTCATGTTAACTGATGAAATGAAACCTTATTGTAAAGTGTTACCAATCGTTTTAATTCTAAGTTTTGAAATCGGCTCATAATATAAATGGACCTGTAATTAGAAATCTGATGCTATATTTACACTCTAATAACAATCACACTCACTACAGGATCAGTGGGATGGAAGATGTTGAAAAGCCGCTGGCAGATGGATTTGGGTAGGATGTGGTCCTGCGTTGCGTTGTTTCCAGGACGGACACCTCGCAAAGCCAAGAACACAGCCAGAGGAGATCCCATGCAGAAGAAATTCTCCACCTACAACCCCAAATCACATGGTTTATTACATGAAACTTACACAACCAGATGGTGGGAAGGAGAAGAGAAAGGTATTACTAACATACCTTGAATTTGAGGGCTGGAGAGGGTCTTGAGGATGAGGTTTGGACATGCTGAAGCTTATCTTCCAAATCCCTCATTCTGCAAATGAATATTAAATTATTTTTTTGGAGAGGAACAGTACACACACCAGATTAACAGAGGGATTGTCATTATGGAGTAGAGTGGACACAAAACTAAAAACCTTTAAATAATACATCACCCTTTGAATGCATCAGAAACAACATGAGAGCAGTAAAATCAATGCAACTGGCAACCGAACAAATGAATAATACATTAAGAACTAACAGGAAAAGATTGTAAAATTGTAGTGTATCCTACAGCCGAAATGACTAGACTTTTACTTTTTCTGAAGAAAACAAGAGTGGTGATAGCCTGTGCAAAAATGACGGCCACAATGCAAGGATGCATGGTTATTATACATCATTACACAGCTGCTAAGGTAGGGCTGGACAACTCTGGCCCACAAGGTCCACTTTCCTGCAGAGTTTAGCACCAACCAACAAACACACCTGGACAAGCTAATCATGTGCTGCGTCTGAAAGCAGAAAATACTGCCTTCTGATGGTGCATTAGAAGGTAGGAAAGCATCAAGGCACTTCCAAATCCAATGTTAGATTTACTTCCTGCCTTCTGGGATACCTTCAAATTATCAATTTTTGAAGAATCCCTTTGATATCCCACAATCCTGTGCATTCCATTCCATGACAGTTGGAAAGGAAAAAAAAAAAAAAAAAAAAAAAAGATGCTGTCTGATGCATTTTGTTGTCAATTTGTGCGTAATTTTTTTTTGTTTTGATCTACATTTTTGATCAATAATTTTTTGATAATTTTTTTTTTATCACTTTTGATGTAATTTCTACTGAGAAATTAGTATTGTAGTAATTAAATATTTGCTTAGCTTTCAATTTTGCTGTAGAACATTAAACCGTTATGCTGCCTCAAGCCTGTCCGAAATCAGTTTCGTGAGGTACCTTTGTGTGAAAATGCTTCCTGTGAAGTCAGCGAGGCAACAAGTCAGCTACCTAAGCTTTTGAATGAATTAGAATTACAAGAAAGCTACAGGCAGGTGGTTGTGATTAGGGTTGGAGCTAAACTCTGAAGGAAAGTGGATTTTAAGGGCAAGAGTTGACAAGCCTTTTGCTCTGAGTTGATATTAGTATGTTGCTATGTAGTGGCTATGTTGTTGCTGATTGTTTGTGCATTGTCAGTGTGTTCTGGGTGGATGTTAGCATGTAGCTACCGTGTTCTGAATGGTTGTTGGTGTCTTGCTAGTGTGTCCTGGGTGGTTGTTAGCATTTAGCTACTGTGTTCTGAATGGTTGTTGGTGTCTTGATAGTGTGTCCTGGGTGGTTGTTAGCATGTAGCTACTGTGTTTTGAGTGGCTGTTGGTGTCTTGTTAGTGTGTTCTGGGTGGACGTTAGCATGTAGCTACTGTGTTTTGAGTGGTTGTTGGTATCTTGCTAGTGTGTTCTGGGTGGATGTTAGCATGTAGCTACCATGTTCTGAATGGTTGTTAATATCTTGTTAGTGTGTTCTGGGTGGGTGTTAGCATGTAGCTACCGTGTTCTGAATGGTTGTTGGTGTCTTGTTAGTGTGTTCTGGGTGGATGTTAGCATGTAGCTACTGTGTTTTGAGTGGTTGTTGGTATCTTGCTAGTGTGTTCTGAGTGGATGTTAGCATGTAGCTACCATGTTCTGAATGGTTGTTGGTATCTTGTTAGTGTGTTCTGGGTGGTTGTTGGTGTCTTGTTAGTGTGTTCTGGGTGGGTGTTAGCATGTAGCTACCGTGTTCTGAATGGTTGTTGGTGTCTTGTTAGTGTGTTCTGGGTGGATGTTAGCATGTAGCTACTGTGTTTTGAGTGGTTGTTGGTATCTTGCTAGTGTGTTCTGAGTGGATGTTAGCATGTAGCTACCATGTTCTGAATGGTTGTTGGTGTCTTTATAGTGTGTTCTGGGTGGTTGTTGGTGTCTTGATAGTGTGTTCTGGGTGGACGTTAGCATGTAGCTACTGTGTTCTGAGTGGTTGTTGGTGTCTTGCTAGTGTGTTATGGGTGGATGTTAGCATGTAGCTACTGTGTTCTGAGTGGTTGTTGGTGCCTTGTTAGTGTGTTCTGGATGCTTGTTAGCATGTAGCTACTGTGTTCTTAGTGGTTGTTGGTGTCTTGATAGTGTGTTCTGGGTGGATGTTAACATGTAGCTACTGTGTTCTGAGTGGTTGTTGTCTTGCTAGTGTGTTCTGGGTGGACGTTAGCATGTAGCTACTGTGTTCTAAGTGGTTGTTGGAGTCTTGATAGTGTGTTCTGGATGGTTGTTAGCATGTAGCTACTGTGTTCTATGTGGTTGTTGGTGTCTTGATAGTGTGTTCTGGGTGGATGTTAGCATGTAGCTACTGTTTTCTGAGTGGTTGTTGATGTCTTGCTAGTGTGTTCTGGGTGGACATTAACATGTAGCTACTGTGTTCTGAGTGGTTGTTGTTGTCTTGTTAGTGTGTTCTGGGTGGACATTAACATGTAGCTACTGTGTTCTGAGTGGTTGTTGGTATCTTGTTAGTGTGTTCTGGGTGGACGTTAGCATGTAGCTACTGTGTTCTGAGTGGTTGTTGGTGTCTTGATAGTGTGTTCTGGATGGTTGTTAGCATGTAGCTACTATGTTCTACGTGGTTGTTGGTGTCTTGATAGTGTGTTCTGGGTGGATGTTAGCATGTAGCTACTGTGTTCTAAGTGGTTGTTGGTGTCTTGATAGTGTGTTCTGAGTGGATGTTAGCATGTAGCTACTGTGTTCTGAGTGGTTGTTAGCATGTTGCTACTGTGTTCTGAGTGGTTGTTGGTGTCTTGCTAGTGTGTTCTGGGTGGTTGTTAGCATGTAGATACTGTGTTCTAAGTAGTTGTTGGTGTCTTACTAGTATGTTCTGGGTGGTTGTTAGCATGTAGATACTGTGTTCTAAGTGGTTGTTGGTGTCTTGTTAGTGTGTTCTGGGTGGATGTTAGCATGTAGCTACTGTGTTCTGAGTGGTTGTTGGTGTCTTGTTAGTGTGTTCTGGGTGGATGTTAGCATGTAGCTACTGTGTTCTGAGTGGTTGTTGGTGTCTTGCTAGTGTGTTCTGGTGGATGTTAGCATGTACCTACCATGTTTTGAGTAGCTGTTGGTATCTTCTTAGTGTGTTCTGGGTGGATGTTAGCATGTAGCTACTGTGTTCTGAGCGGCCGACAAATGCGACCTCCGGAGGAGGCTTGAGTGGTTGTTCTTGCTAGTGTGTTCTGGGTGGATGTTAGCCTGTTGCTAGAGTGTTCTGGCTGATTGTTAATGTGTTTGCTAAAGTGTTTTAAGTGGTGGTTAGCATGTCTTCGGAAAGGTTATTGCTGAGAGGTTTTTAGTGTCATACAAGGGTGTTCTGAGTAGTTGTTAGCATTTTGCTATCCTACAGATGCCTGCAGCTGTACATACTGTGCATACCATGAGTGCTTGTTCCCTGCGGATATTTCAACAGTTAAATGTCCTGTACTTCTGTCGAATGACCCAGCGAAGCCAGGCATTTGTGAATCAATCTTTTGAATTGGTTCTTTTTTTCATTAAGTTGACCAAACAGGTTTGTAAAACAGTCTGAATCAATTCGCATCCGCTGTGTCACTAAATCATCTGAAGCAGTTTCTCAGTCAGTAAAACAGACAGTATTGAGATACTGTGAGAAAACACTGGGTGAAGTGGATATTCACCTACAAACAAATTAAACAAAAGGCTACTTTTTGAGATGTGACTTTAAGAAAATACACACACTGAAAGAGTTTTGGTCTCCGCCCGTGCTGTTTTTCTGCCGTTGTTGTCACTGATCATTTAGCCTCAAATCTTATAAAAGCAGTTACATAAATACTAGACATTAGCAGAGTTTCATTTTTAATGAGCACATACTGAATTTTTGAACTTTTTAGTCTTGTTTTTGCATGTAGAAATCCTGCAGGCACCACTATGCTAGAGTGTTCTGCATGGTTGCTTATATCTTTTACTTCATTTAATGTGAGTGTAGAGTGTAACTATAATTAGTCATAAACCTTAAGCATGTGATACGAAGATCCTCCAGTAGCTGTCGCTCTTGTCTGCTGACATCAGCCTCCATGGCATCTACCACCTCTTTATGAACAAAGCGCACAGGGTCCCACCCTGTCATGATGTCGAAGGTGATGACACAGCCGAGCGAGTGGGAGACGATGGACACCTTTCCTTTCTCTGCAAATTCTGGGTTGCGCTCACAGAAGAGCATGTAGAGTCGGTTCAACTCATTGGTCAGACCCCGGGTGATCTGAGGATGCAAGTGCAGACAGCGTGAAATGAACAAGTGTGACACTTGATTTGTGCACAAGAAAAGATTGGGGCAGAGTGTGTGTCTGTGTATGAGTGGGACATTTAGTCAGATTTTACATGAGAGAGCTCTGCTCCCAAACCTAGTCAGCTGCCTGGCTTTCTACTGCCTATATAGGCAGCTGCCTTCTAAATTAGCATGCATTCTGAAATGGAACTTAATAAGTGACATATTTGGAATGGTCTACATAGTCAAATAAAAACAGCACTAATGTGAAGTGCATGGAAAATTCAGTAATTATGTAAAAATACTCTAATAAACATAAAATACATAGCACACATAAATATTTAAGTGTACTTAGAAGAAGAGGATTCTGGAATCCACTGCCGCTTCAATATATATCATCTAAGTTATTAATCTTTCTGTTAAATTATTTGAATTACTTTATCAACGTATGTTAAAGCATTTCTTTTGCTTTTCAAACACTAGAAAATAATTTTGTACCTCTCACTGAGAGAAAAGATCATGTTATCAGTGTGTTTTGTGAACGTTTCTTGCTCAGAGCAGAGCTCAGATCAACTTTAACCTTGAAAAAGCTGTGAAACGTGTGTATCTGTGTATATGCGCTAAGTGTTCTGTGCAGGTCTTTTGTACTGGTGGACAACTGGCACTCTGCTTGAGACCAGCAGACGCCATGTCATGACCCCAAAAGGACATCCAGTACCTAAATCCAGGGTCCCCTCGTCAACATCGTGACGAAGGGAGATATGCTTCTGACTATCTGTCCATGTGCGGAAGATTACCAAATTTGTCTATTTTCCTTAGCCAATCAGAATCATTCAATCTGAAGTAATGACGTAGTTAGTTGACTCTGTTAGAGTATAATTATTATGGAAATGTGAATGTACGCAGAGCGGCCTACAAACTCCTTGTGAGACCTGAAGCTGGCTTCTGCTGATGAAAATGCAAACTATTCTTCAGTAATATTTCTTCAGTTGATTGCATCTCTGAATCCTGGTCTTTCATTCGACATATCTGGTCAAAGGGTCCTGAAACTGTTTATCCCCAACAACTTCAAGAGAGTAAACTTTCATGATTATGTTTATTAGCACACTTAAGTGCACTATTAAAAAGAAAGAATACTTTGTAATAATGTCAAATTAAAAGTTTTATTAAATTAAATTTTAAATCATTGTTTTGAAGTGGATTTACGTGTTGTAGAGTTAACAAAAGTTATCATGAGCATTGTAATGTTTAAAGCAGGTGTCTTAACAAATGTCAGTAGAACGGTAAGATTTTAAAATGAGCAGTTTATTTATAAATACATAAGATCGCTGTGGGAATACAAGCCGGAAGTCAAAAGACAAAGAGCGCAGCGCTAAAAAGGGGCGGGGCTACACAAGGTCTATTATGTAGAAGAGTGTTGTGAGAAAGAGATTGAGTGAACGAGTTTATTACCTGCATTCAGATTTAGCATTTTCCTTCAGGTCAGTCCAATGTTCATAATAAAAAATCTGTTTAAATGTCCGATGTATTATCTTGTCCTTTTAACAGCTAAGGGGTTTTCCCGTTACTGACAGCACTAGTCAAAGCATTCAGTTGCGTCTTGTTCCGTGTTCACAACAATTCAGTCTTTTCAATGTAAAAGTCTTCGCTACTGACTGACACACTCATAAGACAGTCTTTGCCGCCATCTAATGGCGTAATAATGTAACTTCTGTTGCTGTTCACGGTCAGGGACTATTTTCTCTGGTGGAAGGAAGGCTTTTAGTGAAAGTTTACTTCATGAAAGTTGCATTAATAAATGTTTTTGGCTTTAATATTTGTATTGTGTGGCAACCGTTTTATAAAAGCAATAAGGTACTCGAGGCTAGTGCTGTATCGTGAATAAGTCACGGCTGGAAGGGTTGCAGGCACTAACGATTACAAATGTGTAATTACAAGTATATTTAAATACATGACATACAAGTCTCAAAAAAATTACATTAAAGTATATTTTAGTACATTCAGCAGTATCTTTAGCCATATTTCAAAAGACAATAGAATTATAAAATTACATAAAAAGATGCACTCTATTTAAACAATAATACATTTTAATTACAATTAATATGCAATTAAGGGCCAGATTTACTAAACAGGGCAAACTAGAGTGAGAGCACAATTCCAAAAAAGAGTGGAAAGATCTGCAAATGATCTACTGGTGACGCGCAAATCAAAGAACACAGACACAGCTGGATCATTTCCATATTGATCAACGCAATGGTTTAAGACATGCTTTTTTTTAAGGGAAGTAAATAATGGCGCAAATACCAGTATATTGACTAGTGAAAACCTTAGTAAATCATCTTGCATGATTCATTTAAATACTCTCCTCCAATAAATTTTGCATTTGAAAGGGAAATTCCTACAAATGCGTATGCAATAAGGTCAGCTGCAAAAATAACTGCGCCTTTTCAGTGCTAATTTTAGTAAATCCTGACAGTAGTTCTTTTAATGCCAAAAGAGGGTTTGAGTTGGCGCAAGCTGTTTGTAAATCTGGCCCTAAGTGTCAGAAATCATTACAGTCAGTTCGCACTTAAGTATTTTCTTTTTTATTTCCGTAATAAAGGCTCTTTTTAAAAGTATGCTGATATGTACTGTTTTTTTTTTCACATGGGAATACCTTCTTAAAAAATAATGCATGTGATGCTGCAATAAATTTGTAAAAATAAAGTATTTTAGCATAATCATGCATAATTTAAGTATACAGTAGCTTCCACATCAGGAGCACGAATATGATGCTTTAAAAATCCTGTCTTGTTTATTATGGATTAGAGAGTTGAAAAAAAAGAGCAAAATGAATGAAAGAGTGGAGGATTGTAGCTGTATATTACCTCATCCCTGTATAAAGGGCTTGTGTAGTACATAATGTCCATTGCACTGCTGTTCAACATGTCTCTCAGACCTCGCACTTTGTCTGGAGTAATGGAGTCCACGGTGTCTGAAAATCATAAATAAACCATAATCACATCTATCACTGATAATACTTTTCAAACATAATGTAGTTTATATTTTTTATCATTTTCCACAGGCAATACCTCCATCAAGGGCAAGTTTAGATCGCCATTCCACAGGAAGGAACTCAACATGTTCATTTGTTCGGTCAGAAAAGTGCTTCTCCTCCATCTTGCGGGCAGCATCACGCATCCTAATCATCAATGAAATTCATCAGTTAGTTTCAGGACTAGATGTTTTGTGCAGACTCAGCTGTGTGATTGGTGGACTTACATGCTTGTATTTCTAATGATCCGCCCCTGATCCATCTTTTGGCCAATCCCATGTACCACAAAGACTATGTGCGTTGTTTCAGGTGGCGTGTCCTCTGGAGCCGCCTCCTCCACGTAACCTCGGTGGAGACGTGTCCCACTGCTGGAGGCTAACCAGACATGATACACTGACAACCAAGCACTTTATTTTATCTTTAGTTTTAACAATGGCTTTAGTTCACCCAAAAATGAAAATTCTGTCATTAATTCCTCACCCTCATGTCGTTCCACACCCTTAAGACCTTCGTTCATCTTCAGAACACAAATATTTTTGATGAAATCCAATGGCTCAGTGAGGCCTGCATTGCCAGCAAGACAATTAACACTTTCAGATGCCCAGAAAGCTACTAAAAACATATACAAAACAGTTCATGTTTTGTAGTCATGACTACAATGGTTCAACCTTAATGTTATGAAGCGACGAGAATACTTTTTGTGTGCCAAAGAAACAAAATAATGACTTTTCAACAATATCTAGTGATGGCTGATTTGAAAACACTGCTTCGAAGCTTTACAAATCTTTTGTTTCTAATCAGTGGTTCAGAGTGCCAAAGTCATGTGATTTCAGTAAACAATGCTTTGTTACGTCACAAGTGTTTCAATAGTTCATGTAACTTTGGCAGTTTGATAAGTGATCCGTAAAAACATTTGTAAAGCTTCGAAGCTTCATGAAGCGTCGTTTTGAAATCGGCCATCACTAGATATTGTTGAAAAGTCGTTATTTTGGGGTTTTTTTCTCGTCGCTTTATAATATTAAGGTAGAACCACTGTAGTCAGATGAACTGTTTTAAATATGTCTTTAGTAGCTTTCTGGGCATCTGAAAGTGTTAATTGTCTTGCTGGCAATGCAGGCCTCACTGAGCCATCAGATTTTATCAAAAATATCTTAATTTGTGTTCTGAAGATGAACGAAGGTCTTACGGGTGTGGAACGACAGGGATTTATACAGGTTTGGAACAACTTGAGGGTGAGTAAATGATGACAGACTTTTTATTTGTTGGTGAACTATCCCTTTAAAGGGTTAGGTTATGTCATTAATGACTCACCCTCATGTCGTTCCAAACCCGTAAGACCTCCGTTTATCTTCAGAACACAGTTTAAGATATTTTAGATTTATTCCGAGAGCTTTCTGTCCCTCCATTGAAAATGTATGTACGGTAGACTGTCCATGTCCAGAAAGGTAATAAAAACATAATCAAAGTAGTCCATGTGACATCAGTGGGTTAGTTAGAAGTTTTTGAAGCATTGAAAATACATTTTGGTCCAAAAATAACAAAAACTACGACTTTATTCAGCATTGTATTCTCTTCCGGGTCTGTTGTCAATCCGGGTTCACGACTCCGCAGTGGCGCTGCTGACGTGTTATCCGGTGCGCTCAAGCTTCGTTTACAGTCTGAGGGAGACGCAGTATTGCTATATTTTTTAAAATGGTGCGTAAGTGTGCATTTCGCGGATGTCCTAATCACCAAAAACAATGACGTAAAAGTGCATTACCAACACCGGCAGATGAAAGGATTTAATGGAATCAATTCAATGGAATCAATTCAATGGAAAGGATTCCGGAAGAGAAGACAATGCTGAATAAAGTCGTAGTTTTTGTTATTTTTGGACCAAAATGTATTTTAGATGCTTCAAAAACTTCTAAATAACCCACTGATGTCACATGGACTACTTTGATGATGTTTTTATTACCTTTCTGGACATGGACAGTATACCGTACATACACTTTCAATGGAGGGACAGAAAGCTCTCGGACTAAATCTAAAATATCTTAAACTGTGTTCTGAAGATGAACGGGTTTGGAACGACATGAGGGTGAGTCATTAATGACATCATTTTAATTTTTGGGTGAACTAACCCTTTAAAGGGATAGTTCACCAACAAATGAAAAGTCTGTCATCATTTACTCACCCTCAAGTTGTTCCAAACCTGTTTAAATCCCTTTCTTCTGCTGAACACAAAAGAAGATATTTTGAAGAATGTCAGTAACCAAACTGTTGACAGACTCTATTGACTTCCATTGTATTTGTTTTCCATACTATTGTAAGTCAATGGGGCCCATCAACTGTTTAAACATTCTTCAAAAAATCTTTTTTGTGTGTGTGTGTGTTCAGCAGAAGAAAGAAATTCATACAGTTCTGTTGAACATTGAACAGTTCTGCGGTACCATTGACTTCCATAGTATTTTTCTTCCCTACTATGGAAGTCATTGGTGCCCCAAAGCAGCCTGGTTACAAACTTTCTTCAAAATATCTTCCTTTGTGTTCAGCAGAACAAAGAAATTGATACAGATTTGGAACAACTTGGGGGTGAGTAAATGATGACAGAATTTTCATTTTTGGGTGAACTATCCCTTTAAGTATACTTTTAAGAGACTTTAAAAATGTGCCCTTTGTAATAATGTCAAATTAAAAGTTTTGAAGTGTACTCATTTTTCACAAGGTTTAGACTATTCCACATCAAGTTAAAGCTGCAGTAGGGAGTTTTTAGAAAACGTTGACTTAGCCTGAAAATTTGAACAAGCACAACTCACAGGTCACTCCCCCTTGCTCTCTGCTGCGCTACAGCCCTCCCTCCAAAGCTCCTCCCCCATCACAACGGAGCCTGCCGTGAAACCGCAGGCTAGTAAGCAAGCAGGACCGATGACGGCGGATTTAAACAGTTATAGCACATTCACTGATACGGACAAAACATCAACAATATGATTTACATTGACTATGGCCTTCCCATACTCTCTCAAAACTCCGACAACGTCAGATCAAATTGTCAGAAAGACGCTATCTTTATCAATTAACCACAAATTTGAGCTTTAAACCAGCACATTCTCGCTTGAAAAACTCTTATAACTGCATATCATGAGTCATGACTTAAAGGTACAATATGTAAAATTTTTGCAGTAAAATATCCAAAAACCACTAGGCTAGTGTTATATATTTTGTCCAGCTGATTACAAACAATATCTCAAATTTTTTCAACTACTTGTAAATCATGAGAAAATTCCCATTCTAAACAGTGACACGGGGCAGTGCAGTCGCCTGTCAATGACGCAGTTACCTTTGTTACCGCCTTTACTGACGTAGAAACCACATGACAACAGTCACGTGGACAAATGCGGAAGTAGCGTCTAGCGTCCAGCAAACCACTAGCTTGCTTCAAGCAGTTCCTTATTTACTTCTTGTACGTTTTATGGTGGATTGTGTTACTTATTTATGGAACATAATTACTGTTTACCATCTGCCGCTGGTTCTGTCGACAAGGACAGCTCCCGTAAACTCATGACCGGAAAAGCGGAAGCGGCGCCGGCGACTGTGTCATAATAAAAGTCCCGCTGCTCGTGAGGCGTGTTGATCAATCGCTCCAGCTCCTCGTTCAGCTCCCGCAACACTCGGCCCTGCTCTGCTTCATACTACAGTAACGTTAATAATCGCATCCACGAACATGAGTTCTTCCAGACTCCAATCACTATTCTTTTGCACCGTCCGTTGAGATGGAGACCACATGTCCCAAGTTTCCGCTCTAAAACTTAGCGTCATCTAACTACGCCTTTGTTTTGAATAGGCTTCTAGCGACCTCTAGCGGAAAAAAATATCACAAATTGTACCTTTAATAGAGCCCGATGACACGAAAATGCGTATCAATAGTACGAGTTTGTAATCTCGTAGAATATATACGGCAAAATGAGTTTTTCGCGTGCATAAGATACGCACTTTATGGGGTATTATACGTACGAAACTGGATTGTTTGTCCGCCATAAGCAAAGCTGCTGCACACCGGTAATCTTGAATTTGAATGCCTGTACACGCTGTGCACTATGGCTGTGCATGACAGGAGTATGATCAGCGTGCACACGAGCTTGATTGACACTGCTAAGACACTCCTCCTGACTCTGATTGGTTGGTTCTTACCGGGAGCGGTGTATTTCTGCAAATGGCAATAGGACCACTGGGAGGAGCCAGAGGAGCTTGATTTTTTCACAGATTATCTGTCTCATATTCTACTGTCAGGACATAATGACAGGTTTAATAAATATGTAAAAAATAAATTTTTACAAAAGTTACCTACTGCAGCTTTAATACATAATATACTTCCTTGAATCGATGGTACAAAACCATTAAAGATCACATGAAATTTAAAATGCTTTTATTTTGGCTTTTAGTCCGTGTCTATTTGTTTTGAAATCATCTGTATGCTAATGTACTCTAATAATGTACATTAAGCAGATCCATGAATTGAAAGTTACTGTCTCTCTCTTCTGGGAAAACAGACCAAAAATATTGATGACTCATGCTGTGCACAGATTTTTGTCCAATCAAACGCAGGTTGCTCCCACAGCATTTGTCTAGCAAGTAGCAAATAGTAAGAGTAAATAGTATGCTAGTAGGTTATTTCAAGTTATTTCAAACTATTTCACCTATTTAAAAAATTGGGCCTTCAGTATTTCCTTCCCAAACTACCAGTTTTAACAGAAAATACTAAACATAACAGAACACTGAAGTCATCGTGCCATTTCATGTGGTCTTTAATTAAACTACACCACTGAGAATGTACTTACTAATCAAGGGTTTTTACAAACCTTTTGAGAATCCCAGTTTCTGAGTGACAGTTCGTGCGATCTTAGAGGTGGTGGCATCGCTGTAAAGGTACACTTCATCCACGCTGTGCCAGTCCACGTGGCTCCGGCTGAGTTTCAGACTGTGAATGGCTGAGTGAATTAAGGGCAGAAGTCAAACAGGTCTGTTTCAAATTACCCTACTGTTAAGTAATCTTCATGTCTAACTAGATCAGATAAATTCAATTAAGGGTCGTTTTGAGTACTCACAAACCAAACTGAAAATTGATCCCCCTTTAGTAGTATACAAGTTACCAGAGTTCAACTTAGTTCAAATGTGTGTTAGGAGACAAACAGGATGTCTGGGTTGGGTTGTAGCTCATTCATGACTGCGCCTCTGGATCAGCTGAACTAAGCTTCAATTTTAAGTCGATCTTTTTTGTGTGCTTGACCCCTAGTACAAAGCCTCCCTAACCCTGAGTCCTATTGGTTCAGTGAGCTATTACCATCTTTGCTGTCCACTGTGGTGGCCACCGCTTCCGTGTCAAAGGTGTCTTTCATCTGCTGGCCTCGGAAACGGGCCAGGTGCTCCAGTTCAATGAGGTCACTGTCCTCTTCCTCCAGAGGCAACCAGGTACCGTCCGTGAACCACTGGCCTCTCATGACCGGGATGTGGTCCTGTTCTGTAAAGACAAGCAGTCCGAATTGTTGTCCTGAAGCAACAATTCATCTGACTTAAGCACACTGTATGTTTTTGGTCACAGTTTTGCAATCTGAGACAAATATCTGGGATCCTAAAGGATTGTTGTTGTTGTATGGTAAAATTGTGAGTCTTTGATCACCAAACATAACCTTTGCTATGTTTACGGTTGTCTTTTACACTACTCCAGCGTTTTCGACCCTCAAAAACTGAGACTTTTCGAAAACACTGCAGAGCCCTTTTTAAGTTGAAAATGACCGTGTAAACGATAACATGGAGACTGAACTGCAGTCTTTGCTGGCCTTTGTTGTCATTTTTAGCAGCCAATGTGCAGTTAAACTCTGCATTTTTTTTAATACTGCAGTTACCTACATGTGCAAGAGGCAAATGTTTACACTTCTACGTGCATGACCAATGTGCCTGAACAGTCATGTGACATGTGTCTTTGTTTGTGTAGTGTAGACAGAGATCATTGCTGAAACGCTGTGGAAATGCCAGTGTAGACGAGGATTGCTTTCATTTTAAAACAAAACACACTAAATGTATGCTACTATGGAAGACCCACTGTTAATTTTTTATAAAACTCAAACAGTCAGAATATTTGTATTTTACCATATAAAAATGAGCGTGTTACATTTTTTTCAGATGTTGCTGTTTTTGTTAAAGCTGCACTTTTTTGTGTTAAATATTTACAAAAATTATATAATGAGAATATACGACATGAATTCATTTTCCAAACCGTGTTTTTGCCTTATCTTGAATCATTATGGTACACTTATAATAAGTGTTTATATTCAGACTATTTCAGACCCGACTGGTAGGACCCGCCGCAGTGTATCACAGTAACTGCATGACTCGCCATAGACATACACAGAGAAAAGTAGCTCCGGCTAGAATGTTCCTCCGCAAGACGCGTGCAGTTCTGTTTATTAAACGCTAGAGGGCCAAAAATCGGGGACAGCAGCTTTAATCAACATAAATTTACCTCTGTATTCCATCTAAAGCTACTACTACTGTCAACTCAGGTTAGTGTCAAATGCATTTAAACTGGAAAAAAATAATGATTTGACATTTATCGTGATAATTATCAATATCGACTGATATGTAAAAATTGTATTTATCATGATTTTTTTTTTTTTTTTGCCATATCGACCAGCCGTAGTCTGAAGGTGCGTCACATTTACCCTGGTTCGATGAATTTTAGCTTTGTTTTAGGATTAGACTGTAATGTGTTTTTCGCTGAAAGCCACATTCAAACATTGACGTCATTTCATCTTCCATGGTCAAATTTGAATATTCTTAAAGGGTTAGTTCACCCAAAAATGAAAATTCTGTCATTAATAACTCACCCTCATGTTGTTGCAAACCTGTAAGACTTTCGTTCATCTTCAGAACACAAATTAAGATCTTTTTGATGAAATCTGAGAGCATTCTGTCCTCCATTGACCGCCTACGCAACTACCACTGTCAATAGGGCTGCACGATTAATCGCATGCTATTCTCACGCGCATTTCGTCAGTAAAGCCGGTTCCCTGATTACCGCTAAATCGCCATCACCTGCTTTCAAATGGAGCAGCATTTAATAGACAGAGCCGTAGATCACTGAAAAGCCACGCAATATCGCGTTCATAACGCAGATGAATCGCCTGCGATAATGAACGCGATATTGCATGGCTTGTCTGTGAACTACGGCTCTGTCTATTAAAAGGCGCTTCGTTTAAAAACAGGTGATGGCAATTTAGCGGTAATCAGGGAACCGGCTTTACTGACGAAATGCGCGTGAGAATAGCATGCGATTAATCGTGCAGCCCTAACTGTCAAGGCCCAGAAAGGTAGCAAAGACATCGTTAAAGTAATCCATTTGACTCCAGTGGTTTAACCTCAATTTTATAGAGACGCGAGTGCTTTGTTTGCGCAAAAAAAAAACATAACTTACCACTTCATTTACAAAATATTAATCTCTTGCATCAACACAACACACATGCATTGTGGTGCTTTTATGAATGAGCATTGGAGATTAATACTTTTTAAATAAAGAGTTAAACATTTTTTTTTTTTTTTATGCACAAACAAAGCACTTGCACTGCTTCATAAAATTGAGGTCAAACCACTGGAGTCACATGGATTACTTTAATGTCTTTACTATCTTTCTGGTGCTTGAGATGCATAGGCTGTGGCTATGCATGTCTATGGAGGGACAGAAAGCTCTCAGATTTCATTTAAAAATCTTCATTTGTGTTCCAAAGATGAACGAAAGTCTTACGGGTTGGGAACATGAGGGTAATTACAGGGTTCACCCAAAAATGATAATTCTGTCATTAATTACCCTCACGTCACTCCAAACCCTTAAGGCTAATGATTACTTTGGCCATCCAACATTACGTAATTTTGACGTTTCAAAACATAGAGATAAAACTAATCCATATGAATTGAGTAGTTTATTCTAAATTTTCTTTAGAGACTCAATCACTTTTTATGATGAACAGATTTAATTTAGCCTTTTATTCACACAAACATTAATCAGTGAACATAAACAGAAGCTAAACAGAAACTGCTTGACGTGCAAGAACAAACCTCTTCTGGAAGCTCAAACATGCTGTGTAACAAACGAGAATGAACCTCACTTGTTCTCGGATGCGTCAAGCAAACATGTTTGAGCTTCTGTTTACCACAACTGATGTGTGTTGATCAATGTTTATGTCAATGTAAAGCCTAAAAAAATGGATTAGTTTTACAATCTCTTTGTGAACTTTTTGAGGTTTCAAAGTGTCAGTTGTGTCTATGGAGGGACAGAATGGTCTCAGATTTCATCAAAAAGATCTTAAAGGGATAGTTCACCCAAAAATGAAAATTTGATGTTTATCTGCTTACCCCCAGTGCATCCAAGATGTAGGTGACTTTTTTTCTTCAGTCGATCACAAATTATGATTTTTAACTGCAACCGCTGCCGTCTGTCAGTCAAATAATAGCAGTGATTGGGAACTTGAACAATAAGAGTCGAAAAAACTTCCATAGACAAATCCAAATTAAACCCTGCGGCTCGTGACGACACATTAATGTCCTAAGACACGAAACGATCGGTTTGTGCGAGAAACCGAACAGTATTTATATAATTTTTACCTCTAATACACCACTATGTCCAACTTCGTTCAGCTTCCTGTTAGTGAGGTCAAAAAACGCGTTGTGATGACGGAAGTGACGTCTCGCCCATATACTTCAATGAGCGCGAGACATCACTTCCGTTGTCAGAGCGCGATCAGACCTCACTAGCCGGAAGCTGAACGAAGTTGGACATAGTGGTGTATTAGAGGTAAAAAATTATATAAATACTGTTCGGTTTCTCGCACAAACCGATCGTTTCGTGTCTTAGGACATTAATGTGTCGTCACGAGCCGCAGGGTTTAATTTGGATTTGTCTATGGAAGTTTTTTCGACTCTTATTGTTCAAGTTCCCAATCACTGCAATTATTTGACTGACAGACGGCAGCGGTTGTAGTTAAAAATCATAATTTGCGTTTGACTGAAGAAAAAAAGTCCTCTACATCTTGGATGCCCTGGGGGTAAGCAGATAAACATCAAATTTTCATTTTTGGGTGAACTATCCCTTTAATTTTTGTGCCGAAGATGAATGAAAGAAGTTTGGAACAACATAAGGGTGAACTATCCCTTTAAATAAGATTTGACAGCTGCTGCAGAGATTTTTGGCAAAAACGTTTCAGTTGTTTCTCACACATCCTAAGATGTGTTTAAGAATTATATAGATTACTTTTAGAATACTTTAATGGCGCTTTTGGAGCTTGACAGCCTCAAGTAGCATGTAATATCGTCGTATGTAAAATTAGAACTACATGAACATTCGGCCAAACATCTCTTTGTTTTATAAACACAACATATAACAAATTGGTTTGAATTATGGCATCATGTTTGCTTTCTTTAATTAAATAAGTTTGTAAAAAAAAAAAAAAAAAAAGTACTCACGGTTCCAGTATACAGGATAACAGTCTTTCCCTTTGATGTCCACCTCGTAGAGTCCTCCACGGACACACACTGCATCCACGTTGATGCTGTCTGAATCCAGCTCCGTCTCGTCTGTTGAGCCTCCAGCATCCGCACTCTCGGGTACCGCTGCCACCGCCGCCGACTGTCTCCGGACCGTCGGTGCTTCACATTCTGATGGTGACTCGAATAAATCCTCTGCTTCTTCACTGGCATCCCTCCGTTTGACCTCGTTTGGGTTAAGTTCGCAGAATTTGCGATAAGCCAACTCGATTTTCAAAGAATCGTGTCCAACAAACGGTTTCCAGGTCCTCTTGTCCTCTTTGTAGAACCAGCGCACCTCTTCGGGTCCGAGTTCCGTTACAACTTCCCCGCGGTGCCGGGAGCTGTTGGAGCGGTTGCGTTTTTTTGTGGCGACGTTCCCGTCGCTTTCGCTGTAGTTCGGGTCGCCGGGTATGTCGAGATAATCTGAGTCCGGATCAGAACCGAGACGGCCATGATAGCCGGCGAAACCCTCTTCCACCAGGCCTAGCACCAGTTCGCGTTGGCCTCGGGGCAGCGGCAGATGTCCGTCTATGCCCGACTGCACCGCATTCATCCCGCCGTGAATCGCATCGCCCGTGGGTTCGTTAAAGCAGGACGTACACGCATCATCCATCCTTCCCCAGCCACTGCCGCTGACATTTTCCCTGCTTTCCGAACAACTCAAAGACGTTTTGTCCTGACAAGCGCTCATCGCTGTCACCGCTTTCTAGAAAACAGCAAACGGAGCGATTTCAGCACCGGTCAGCTGATTATAATAACAACAAATCTAACGATGTCAAAACCTCTACTTCCCCCGGCGCGACCAAAGCGGCCAGCATCTGTACGGATGCGTCAATCATACACGTTGGACTTGAAACGCCATTGATTAAAAGCGAATTCACTCGGACAGTCCTCAACTTATAGGGCGGACACGCCAACCTGTTCACTTTCCATTAATACGCCGACTGTATTTCTCCCTGTGGAGCCCCTCTCCTCTGTAGGGACGTCCGATTCGTTCGAATCATTCTGTTGAGTCGGATCTTTTCAGTGATTTGAAGCTGTTCACAAAATCAGTCTGAACGAGTCGTCCACTGTCCGAGCGGTTCTCGAGTCCTTCAACTCGGCTAGAACTGAGGACCCGTGGCTGTTTTCGAAATAGTAACATATTATTTTAGTCATAGCTGACTGGAATATGCCTTATCTTTATATGTTTGAAATAATATGAGTAGTATTATGATAATAAAGTTTTATACAAAAACAATCTTATTATCAAAGTCTATAGAATAAAGGGTCTTTATTATTCAAAAGTGGAATATGAAATTTGTGATAGCCTACAAATATTTATTTATTTATTAATAAAAAATTTCAATTTTAAGACCTCTCTCAAAACTGTTTTGCTTCACTGAATATTCTAAAGGGAATGAAAAATGCTTTATTTTACTTATATTTCTGAACAGTTCTCGGGGTCTGGCGGTACCACTTTTAGCATAGCTTAGCATAGTTTATTGAATCTGATTAGACCGTTAGAATCTTGCTCAAAAATGACCAAAGAGTAATTTTCGATTTTCTAGGCCGATATGGCTACTCTCATTCTGGCGTAATAATCAAGGAACTTTGCTCCCGTACCATGCCGTGCAGCAGGCGCAATGATATTAGAAGAGTCAAGTTTTAAATAGGAAAAATATCGATATTCCTTGGTCATTATTGAGCGAGATGCTAACGGTCTAATCAGATTCAATGAACTATGCTAAGCTATGCTAAAAGTGGTACCGCCAGACCCGGAGATCGGCTGAATAGATTCGAAAGCGGTAAAACTCAACTGTTTAACTCGAGGGGAGTTGGAAAATGAGACTATCCTTTAACTATGGTTTTGTTGTGGTTATACAAATGGTAGTCAATCTGCCAAAAAACATGGTTTTACTATTAGAAAACCATGGTTAATTTTCATAAGGGATGTAAGTTTAATAATATACTTTACAAACTCGAATACTTTACAAAATCAAGCTTTACAGTATTTATTTGACAACTGTACCCTTATTCTGATTTTATATCACTATATGTCATATATTTTTCTGTTTGGTTTTTGTATACATAATTGTATAATGTTCAATATTTGAAGGAGCATATTTAATGTAAAAGTAATGTTAATGTTTATTTTTAAAAATGTCCACATGACGCCGCAGTTACGCGATGACGTGAACAAAACGGAATCGTTTTTGAACTGTTTCATTGCACTGAGTACAAACTCTGTTTGAAAGAGCCGATTCGCGGAATGAATCGGACTTCTGTTCATGTTCCTGCTGTAGCTGTAACGCTCCTCCCTATGCGTGACGGTATTGGTGTCATGTGCGGATTTGGTCCTCTGGGCCACCGTAGTAGCGTCTGTCACAACCGGAAGTTTACGTTGGTGAGTTTAGCAGGGTGACAGACAGACGCAAGACTGGACAGGACACAAACAACCGCTTTTTTTAAGTATTTAATTTGATTGTATTAATGTAAGATATTGAGCATGGCCGCGGAGTTTTTAGTGATGTTGTATGAGTATTCTCCTCTCTTTTACATTACTGTCATATCAGTATGTTTTATCATCACTGTGGCTGCTGTGTTGGGCTGGTAAGTCCATGTTTATCAGGATAATAAATGAGCATTTTAGTCTAGTGTTAAGGTGGTGGACTATGTGTGATATTGATTTTTCTTTTGTCTAAATAGGGGATATCCAGTTGGTTGGTTCCTTTTCAGAAGCAGAAGTCAATTGGCTACATCCTTAATTGTTGTCTCACTAACTTTAGTATCTCCTGTCCAGGTTTGGATTTGATGTTCCTGTAATTTTACGCAGTTCAGATGAGACTGAATCTTTAATTCCTGTGCCTGAGAGGAAGATGGTGCAGGTGACCAATCCCTTCGCTTTGGAGATGGGCTCTGCTGCTTGTACATTAACTGGTGAGAATCAACTCACAATAAAAATGTTGAATCCATTTAAAATGAGTAATGCGTAGTCCATAAGTGGGTGTGTTTTCTGGTTCTGTCAGAGGGTGTGAGCTTGCGGCCGTATTGCCTTGAAGACTGTGTCCTCAGCTGTTTCTGGGGCTGTGGGGTCCAGGCTCTCCAGACGGCCTTTCAGAGTCACCAGCGTGAGCTCCGGCTCAGCACACCAGAGATGTTTCAAGAGGCTCTGCAATTAAGCTACCTCCACCACCAAAGCTTCAAGTATCCTTTTAATTTAATAGCTCTGTAATAACATTCCACATCATCTGTGGTGAGCACCAGATCCACAGGGGAAAGTGACGTAAGCTGTGCCACTTTTTACTTAAATTGTCTTCTAGGAAAGAAAATATCTAAATATATTTCAGGATGCGTGCGCCATCAACTGACATGTTGCTATTAAAATATGACTTATCGAAAAAGTTGTTCTGAGACAGAACCAAAATCCCTTTAAGACAAGTCTTTTCACTTGGCGGCCATCTTTGGAACGCCTCTCGGGCATGCAAGTGCAGCTCCTATGTCTTTGATTGGGGAAACATCAAATTCACAAACTGTTTGCCAATCTTATGATTAAATTTCATATTTGAAATCACCAATGAAATCTGACGACAACTGTCTCATAAATGTTGTTTCTAAATGCTCGAATCATGACAAAAAAAAACAAAAAAACAACTGTATTTTCAGACAGGACTAAACTAATGTGCATGCGCAGTCCTAAGTGTGCATCTCAGAAGTCTGACTATTTCTATATACAGAGCGCAGCGTAAATGAGTACACCCCCTTTGAAAAGTAATATTTTAAACAGTATCTCAATAAACAAAAAAAGTTTCCAAAATGTTGACAAGTTTAATATAACATCTGTTTAACTTAAAACATGGAAGTAAGGTTAATAATAACTTGGAGAACAAAATTTTCAGTTTTACTCAAATTAGGGTGATGCAAAAATGAGTACACCCCATTGAAAGTCTCTGGAGCAAAGATAAATTTTAGACTACAAATGTCTAATTTAACAAGAATTCAACCACAGGTGAGTCTAATTATTAGTTGTCCAGCAGACAGTTGAGTATAAAAGGGTGTTAAAACCTGTTCCCATTTCATGCTGTCAGCAATGGCACCACATGGTAGAGAAATGTCACAAGACCTGAGAAAGAAAATAATTTCTTTACATCAGAAAGGTGAAGGCTACAAGAAGATCAGCAAAGCTTCACTTATCAGTCAGAATACTATAGCAAAAGTGGTACAAAAATGTAAAAAAGATGGAACTGCAACCATCTCACAGAAACGTCCAGGTCGTCCTCGGAAGTTAACACCTCGACCGGAGTGTCTTCTGATGAGAAGGGTTGATGAAAATCGGCATGCAAGTTCAATACAGTTATCTAAAGAAGTAGAAAGCCAAACTGGGGTGACTATTTCTCGTGACACAATATGATGTACACTGCAGAGGAATGGCATGCATGGGTGCCGTCCACGAAAGAAGCCTCTCCTAAAGCCCAGGCACAAAAAAGCCCACCTAGGGCCCATGCTGACAAAGCTGAAGACTACTGGGACTCTATACTCTGGAGTGACGAGACCAAGATAAATGTTTTTGGAACTGATGGCTTCAAAGCTGTATGGCGTCGCAAAGGTGAGAAATACAAAGAAAACTGCATGGTGCCTACAGTGAAACATGGTGGTGGCAGTGTCCTTATGTGGGGCTGCATGAGTGCTGCTGGTGTCGGGGAGCTGCATTTCGTTGATGGTATCATGAATTCACAGATGTACTGCTCTATACTGAAAGAGAAGATGCTACCATCACTCCATGCCCTTGGTCGTCGTGCACTTTTCCAACATGACAATGATCCTAAACACACATCTAAGGCCACTGTTGGATTTCTGAAGAAGAACAGGATGAAAGTCATTCAGTGGCTCCTGATCTGAACCCAATTGAAAACCTATGGGGAATTCTGAAGAAACAAGCTGAGCATCACTCTCCATCCAGCATCCAGTCTCTAAAAGAGGTCATTCTCGAAGAATGGAAAGAGATAGATGTTGCAAAATGTCGCCAACTTGTTCATTCCATGCCTAGAAGGCTTGGTGCTGTCATTAAAAATCATGGAGGCCATACAAAGTACTAGATGTAGTAGTTTTTGTTGTGGGGTGTACTCAGTTTTGCACCACCCTAATTTCAGTAAAACTGAAAAATGTGTAATCTAAGTTATATTATTAACCTTACTTTCATGTTACAAGTTAAACAGATGTTATATTAAACTTAGTCTTGTCAACATTTTGGAAATTGTTTTTGTGTTCTTTGAGATATTGTTTAAAATGTTACTTTTCAAAAACTATCATGTCATCATGAGGATTTACTTGATTAGCTTGATTATTTTCGCAGCTGTATTACAGATTTATTACTTAATCACCCTCATGTTGTTCCAAACCTGTTTGAGTTTTTCTTCTGTTGAACACAAAAGATATTTAGAAGAATGTTGGTAACCAAACAGTTAACGATATTGACATCAATAGTATTTTTTTCCTACAATAGAAGTCAATGGGTGCTGTCAACTCAACATTCTTCAGAATATATTCTTGTGTGTTCAACAAAAGAAAGAACTCATACAGGTTTGGAACAACATGAGGGTGAGTAAATGATGACGGAATTTTCATTTTTGGGTGAACTATCACTTTGACTGAAACATTGAGTGATATATAGTGAATAAAGAATCTGTGTGAAAATGAGACATGAGGATTTGAGGGAGAAAAGCAAGATTCTTAGTGCATTCCAGTGAATTATTCATGGGATACATCGTAAAGTAAATCAGGATAGCATACCACAAATGCGCAGTATATGTTATCTTTTTTTCATGCTGATACAGCGGAAAACAAAGGGGGAAAATAAATAATCAGGAGGAAAAGAATTCAAATTCTGTCATTAATTACTCACCCTCATGTCCTTCCACAGCTGTAAGACCTTTGTTCATCTACAGAACATAAATAAAGATATTTTGGATGAAATCCGAGAGGTTTCTGACCCCCCGTAGATCGCGACTTAATTACCAATACTGAGTCAGCATTTTGGAAGTGCTGCACTGTGTTTACTACATTAACAGTGTAGGAGAATGACATTGAAGAGAAGACATTGGCTGCGTTCCACTACAAAGATTAATGCCCTTCACTCGTTAACCTCCCTCCATCTTGTGGACACTGATATGCGTCATTGCTTACGTTGCATGAGTGCCCACTACTGGCGGAACTCGTACATAAGGTTTAGATGGAACGCACTAAGCCCTTGATCACTTGGAATTCACTATGGCTGATTTATTATTTAAACCCCTTTTTTACTTATGAATTTGTTTAATGCACCATTCTATATGCATATACGTTGTTAGAGAAAATATAAAATCCTATAGGTATATTAGCTGTTGGAGAAAAATAAAATATCAATAGTATAAACTTTGACTGTGAACATGAGGTAGCTACAAGTATTATGCGATTAAATCTCAACTTAATATATTATACACTATAATGCGAATAATTCTTAAAATAATTAATATATAACACTTCAGTTTAGCATGATCTGCTGTTACGTCACAATCAAGTTGAATTGTGGGATATAGAGCTGCTTGTCAGAGTAGACTCACTCCCTTGGTCAAAACCGAGGGTTTGTCCATATAAACTTCCCTCACCCACTTCTCAGTGAAACGTACTTCAAAATGGCGGCGGGGATTCCCCCGAGGGGAAGTGCTTAGGGAAGTTTGCAAGTGCATGTCTAAAAGTGGAGTGGAATGCATTCAGTTAAATAAAGTTTTTTTTTTTTTTTTTTTTTGGTTTCGTCGCTTCATAAAATTTAGGTTAAACCACTGTAGTCACGTTGACTATTTTAACTGTCTTTACTACCTTTCTGGACCTTGAATGTGGTTATGTGGTCTTACGGTTGTGGAATGACAAGAGGGTGAGTAAATAATGACAGAAATTTAATTTTTGGGTGAACTAACCCTTTAAATTCATAAACAGAACATAATTTCATGATTAATCCTTAACATAATGTAAGTGTACAGAAAGAAGAAAAAGAAGAATACTTCACCCTGATGCCACCAGATCTTGGAGTAACTGATTTTGGGTTGCTCCCCCGGGATAAATACCCCTTGGTAGCTGTGCTGACACTGGCTAATCCGGAAACCAGGGATAACTACAACATTGTAAGCAGCTGAGAGTCTTTCATTACCAGTTTTGTTTGATAGGAACAGGTAGTTATTCTGTTCTTTTCTAGGTGGCTAGTGTGACAGTCCTCCATGTTCCTGATGACAAATACAGACTCTCTGCCAGAATCTTGTTCCAGTATCTTCTCACGGCACATGGGAACTTTTACGACCTGAAGGTATGAAAATGTATTTACAACATTTTGTCTTTTTTTGTGTGTGCGGGCCAATTTTGATCACATTTAACTTTCATCACCTAGTGTCCCTAAAGCAAAACGGGACAGTGCCTTTAAGTTAGTTAATTTTATCTACATCAGGATTGTGTGCATAAAACTTGTTTTTTTTTTTCCCCACAGCCTCTCTTCATGTCAGCAGACAACAGCAGCTTGTCTGGATCCACAGAGCCTTCGACTAGCACTCAAGGGGCAGAGGCACAACCTGAAATGCCAGGTGAAAAGCAGGAGGAGTCTGATTCAGAGGGGGAGTGGCCTGACACTCAAGGCAAGGACTGTGTGGTGTGTCAAAACGCACCGACAAACAGAGTGCTGTTACCATGCCGACATGCATGTGTATGCGACGGCTGCGTGTGCCGCTTCCAGCACTGTCCAATCTGCCGGGCTTTTGTCCTTGAATCTTTTGCTCTGTCTAATCGACCAACTCGTGATATAGAAGAGGAGGACTTAACAGAAGACTAAACCTGTTTAATGTCAGTATTAAAAGGCAAGCCTTTGCTGGAAAGGCTAAACCCGAAAAGGAGACATTGTAGCATCTACAAGGTTAAGAGATGCAGGCAGCTGACCTTTAACCCCACACGTGGACACTTCTAGTATTATATCAATTTTAGGCTTTTGAAGTTGGATGTGCTTGTAAAATGTGTTTAATATAGAGATTAAGTTGAATATATTTATTTTTTTCATTATATTGGTTAAACTAACAAATACACAATTAAGATTGAATCATTGTGGAGTCTTTCTTGGAGATTTTGAGATACAATGATACTGTGGAAAAAACATGGGAGTTTATTTTATTATTTATTTTTTTATCATTGACTTTAAAGATGTGGAAGGAAGCAGGCCAGGCACACACAGTTTATATAACTGATCACACAGAACTATAAAGAGCCTTATCAATTCAGGTCTACATACTTGGCCAACAGGTAATAATTTGTATTAAATTGGGGTTAAACAATGCATTAACTGAACAATTTAAATCACTTGATGGTAGTAATGGAAATGTTTTCAAATGTTGAAAAAAAATCTATTGCAGTAACTTAAAAAAAGTGTTTTGTCCATGGACAGTGTGTTGATATCTGACTAACCCCTCACATGTATACTTTGCACAAAAATGTGGTTTTATACAGGTTTGTAGTCCAGTTTGGACTCCAGCTTCTTGGAGTCTGCCACCTTCCTCACAGCTTTCATAAAATCCTCCTGAGTCACATAATCACGGTCGGCACGAATGGCAAACATACCTGTTGAACAAAAAGGAGGAGGTGGTCATACAGTTGAAAGGCTCAGTCAAAAGTTCAAGGTTAACATTACAACATTAGTCCCAAAAAAACAAACACTCACTGACAGCTATTAAAAAAAGTTTACAAGCAACATACAATTATTTTTTGTCCACATTTCAATGGACAAATGCATCTGAAAAGTATTGGAGGGCACAGACTGAGCTGCTCAAGAGAAGTATGCGACCACAAAGTTGTCAAACTAGTGTTGTCAAAAGTACCAAGTCGGTACTGAAATTTTAAACACCTCTGATTGGCCATTGCGTTCACGCTCTCATCAGATAATGTCTGTGACTGGCTTCAATGATCAAAGCTTCAAAAACATGTATATAGACGTCGATGATGCTCTTCACCGAGCGTTTGAAAGCAGGCATCTATCAGTGGACCACAAATCATAGTCTACATAAACACATTCACCACTTGTTTTCATAGCATTCAACTACTTTCACATTGCTCAATTTACCCAGGGTTAACAATTAATTCTGGGTTTTCATAAGATGACGTTTCACACTGTACATTCCTAAACCCTGGGTTAACATCCTTAGTTGCATATTTGTGGTGTCAGTGTCACTGATTGGACCAATGCTACACGCAACTTGTTTTTATAAAGGCTCTAGCACTGGGCATTCTCGTATAATATATTGCCGACTGTACTCCAGTTGTCACATTTTGTGTCACCGTTCGTCATTTTTTCAAAACATTGAAACTACTATTAAACTTAACTACACAAAAAGAAAAATAGACATGCAGCCCAACATGGTAATAATTCAAAGGAAAAAAAGATGAAAATTTGTATCCGTCGTGTAAACAATACAAAACTTTTGCCCATGCAGGCTTTTTTGAACAAATGCGCAAAAAAAAAAATCACACCATAAGCTATACACAATGAAACTTATAGGTTTCATTGTATTAAAAAGAACATGTAGCCAAATATAAGCCTTTACTGTTATAATATCAGGGATATTTTAGTGGATTTAAATGCCATTGTCTCTCCTGAAACTCTACAGTGGCCGTTGGTCCTCCTAGCAGCATGAAAAATAAAACTTTTTTTCAAACTGAATAGATTACATACACAAAGCGAGCAAAGAGTGCTCCCTTAATGACTGAAGCTGTCAATCACTTAAGTTGCAGCAAGATTGGCTACAATGCTCAACGCTGCAAATCGCATTGTAATTAGAACTGCACTTCAGACGTGTCTTCAGTCTACACAGCGTGAACACAAAGAAGCATGGGACCATTTGAAAGCTGCCTATCAGTGACATGTTACATCAAATATTAGCAGTTCACCCATCAGGTACCCTGACGCATTTACATGACAAAAAATAAAAACTGTTTTGACTTTTCATTTACACATTACATTTATTTTGGAAACCTGAAAACACCAAATTTTGGAAGTTTTTGAAAACGATACCATTATTTGTCTCCATGTAAATTATAAAACGCAAATTTGTGAAACCAGTGACATCATGCACATGCGTATTTCGTATTCAATCTGTAAGTAACGTCAACTACTGGCCTGGCATGCATAATACCGCATTTTTAATGGTTTTCACAGATCTGTGAACAGGAATCATTTTGACAACATTGTCTGTACAGAATTTTTTTCAAAAATGCAAAGGAAAAACTTCAGTTTTTCGTACATCTAGAACACAAATACAGTTAAGGTTTCTTTAAAACAAACTCTTTGGTACATTTCTTACCAGCTTCAGTGCACACATTCCTCAGATCTGCTCCATTGAAACCGTCTGAAAGCTTGACGATGGCTTCATAATCTGGAGACAAAAAGAAATGTGATGAGAGAGGAAAAGAAAATACTCAAAGAAAAATTACATCACAGCTGTAAAAAGGAAACAGGAAAGTCATGGAGGCACACCTATATCTCCATGCTTGGTGATGGGCCCAGAGTGGATCTTCATGATGTCCAGTCGAGCCTGTTCATTGGGCAACTCAATGTCTGTACGGTGGGGAAAGAAAAATTCATTCAATTTTCCAAGCACAGTCACTGAATGTGTGAAGAGGGAGGATATTGAAAGACAAACATACGGATCTTTCTGTCCAGTCGGCCAGGACGCAGTAGGGCAGGGTCTAAAGTGTCCGGCCGGTTGGTGGCCATGATCATCTTGACTCTATGTAGAGTATCAAATCCATCCATCTGATTCAACAGCTGATAGACAAAATATTTGCTGCAATTAACATCTTATTTTTGTGTAAATTTTGATATGCAGAAAGGTTGAAATTAATCACACGCTGTTTCATAACGCTCCAAAGCTTTCTGAAGCAGTGTTTTGAAATTGGCCATCACTATAAAAGTCGTTATTTTGTTTTTCTGGCGCACCAAAAATATATTTGCCGCTTTATAATATTAATATTGAACCACTGTACTCACATGAACTGATTAAAATATATTTTTAGTACCTTTATGGATCCTGAGAGAGGAAAATGTCATTGCTGGCTATGCAGGCCTCACTGAGCCATCGGATTTCAACAAAAATATCCTAATTTGCGTTCTGAAGATTACTGAAGGTCTTAAGGGTGTGGAACGGCAAGAGGGTGAGTAATAAATGACAGAATTTTCATTTTTGGGTGAACTAACCCTTTATGCATTAATTACAGTGGCTGAAAAAGCTCAATGTGCTGCAACTGAAGGAAACCCTTGTAAATAGAAAAACACCAGCAAATTAAGAATCAGTTCGACAACACATGCTGCAAATACTCACAACGCAACCAAAATACTTGTAGCATGTTTCTGTATTTGGCTGCATTACAAATAATCACAACGCAACCAAATACAGAAACGCGCATTTCTGTATTTGGCTGTGTTGTGAGTTTTTGCAGCACAATGTGTTGTCAAACTAGGGGCTTTCGCACCAAATAGTTCTAGGAACTCAGTTATAGGAAGTAGCCACTAGGATAGTTCCCCGAGAACTAATTTCTCCCCCGGGCCATGTTCCTGGTTGCATTCGCACAGGGAATAGGAACTCTGAAGCGGCCAACAGCGGCGTCTTTAAGCACGGTATTTACAAATGCTAAAAACCGGTGTATTGAGGATGCCGTGATCAGAGCTTTGTTGTGTGTCGTGGGTTTTATGATAATGGAGATGGAATGTAAACAATTTACGCGACTGAAAGTGCAAAAAGTGGGGCTAAAAGAAGAAATCTCCTATGACAAATTTCAGTATTATATAATCGTGGTGGAGAAAAGAACACAACCCTGCAGACAACTGCCGTTATCGCCGTTTTCCATGTTCATCAAGTAAATATGTTTACACAGCTTTTTAAAATGCTGGGTGTCAGTGTTTGACATGTATTTGACCAATCAACGTACACTTACATCACTAGTAGTTCCTATAGTGCTGGTTTTGACCCTACACTGAAGTAGAAGCTAATTTAGTTCCTTAATTGTTTTTTCTATTTGCATGTTTTCTTCAGTTGCAGCACGTTGAGCGCTCTCTGTCACCGTAATTAATAGAGAATATAAAAGTTTATTAAATACATTTTAAATAAAGAACATAGAAAAAATTAAACTGACAACTTTTGAAACCTCCTCAATACCTCCATAAGTGTCCTTTGGATCTCCCTATCTGCAGAGGTTCCTTCAGAAAACCGACGTCCACCTTCAAAAAAAAGTGTGTGTTAAATCAATTAAGAACAACTGCACAATTCCCATGGCTTGAATATGATATGAGGAAGAGCATTACCAATAGCATCGATTTCATCCATGAAGATAATGCATGGCTGATGGTCCCTGGCATAGTTGAACATCTCTCTGATGAGTCTGGCACTCTCACCAATGTACTTGTCAACAATGGAGCTGGACACAACCTGATAAACAACATGTTTTATTCAACACTATGGCCTTGTAGCATAACAGTTAAATGTACCTATACTAAACAGCGTGACTCGAGCTCAATGGTTCATGTACAGCATCTAAACCAACATACCTTCAGGAAGTTGCAGTCCAGCTGACTGGCCACAGCTCTGGCAAGAAGGGTCTTTCCAGTGCCTTTAAAATAAATAAATAAAATACTTTGTGTGAAAACAACACATTTGTTTCATATTCGCACATCTCAGTAACTAGCTAAACAAGGTAAAGTGTACACCAAACCATAATAGGGTAACTGACCTGGAGGGCCGTACAGGAGGCAGCCCTTGGGAGGAATGATGCCCACCCTCTGGAACAGCTCAGGATTGGTCAGAGGAAGTTCAATTACCTACAAAAGAGAATCCATCATTAAAACCATTGAAGTTCAGTAAGGTCCAAAGCTGCATTTATGCTGTAATGCACAGATTCAGCCTTTAAACACCGTTTACATTCAATATACATGACTATGTTTTATTTTATTAATGTTTTATCACGATATTATTAAATAAGAGGAAACTCAGATACAAGTGTTTAGACTTAAGTCAGATGACTGGCTATTAGATATGCATCAGATTTTAAAACTACATATGAAAATGGTCTAAATCACAGAAAAAAACTCTTCCTATTTAAAACTCACCTAATGAGCCAATTTGCACTCATCAGCAAAAATGTACATACTACTGTTTTTTACAGAAATTAATACTTTTATTCAGCAAAGACATTAAAATGATCAAAAATTAGTGAATAGTTTAGAAAAAAAAATCTAATTCAAAAAATTGTTATTCAAAGAATCCTGAAAAAAATATGTATATAGTATAATATAATACAGTCCACTGAGCAGCAGACTTGTTTTCATCATTGATAATAAATTTGAATAAAAACAATAGTAATGTTTCTTGAGCAGCAAATCAGCATATTCCATTGATTGCTGAAGGATCATGTGACACCGAAGACTGCAGTAATGATGCTGAAAATTAAGCTTTACCATAACAGGAATAAATGACATTTTAAAACATATACAAATAGAAACGGTTATTTTAAATTGTAATTATATTTTACAATTTCACTGTTTTTACTCTATTTTTGATCAAATAAATGCAGCCTTGGTTAGAGCATAAAAGGTGTTTTGAACGGCAGCAGTGTATTTGATCAGCTGACAATGATAGTGTCTTTCTAACCTCTCTCAGCTCACGGATCTGCTCCGACAATCCACCGATCTCCGAGTAAGAAACGCTGCCAGGATCTTCGTGGGACATGTTGTACACTAGAGGATCAACCTCCCGAGGCAAATACCTTGGGGAAAAAAAAAAAAAAAAAAAGTAAAAGTATTTAGAAAACTGGTTTTGGTAAAATGTACCAGCTCAGCTGAATATTAAAAAGTTTGTTTGTTTATGATTTAACGCCACGCGAGCTACCTCGGCTACATTCGTGGCGAGAACGAAAAAAAAAAGTATTTTTATTTTTTTTTAAAAATTAGATTTATAATTTTGATCTTAGATAAAAATTCTAAAACTAAATCAGGCCTTTCTTCATTAAAAATCTTTTCATAAAAGTCAACAGAAAAATAAAGAGTTTAACAGATTTCAAACTAACACAATTTATAAAAATATGCTTCAATGATAATAGATTCTGGCACAAAGGAGGATCTTAACCCATTCACAGAAACATATGGGTTAGCCTGGAGTGCCCTGTTCAACAGTGTGTATAAATAATATGATCCCAGCGATTTTCAAACTGAACACAACGTTTTGCACCAAACACAGGATTGATTTTATAAAGTTTCTTTGTTGTACATTTAGTTTGTCATTTCTTACAAATTTAAGTATTTATAATAAGTCTGAGATCTGAAGGTGGAATTGGGCATTTGAGCTCTGAAGATGAAGCTTCAATACTGAAAGGCAATGTAAACACACAAATGAACCTAGACTGGCATAGAGACTGAACCCCTTACCTCATGATAGTGAGAGTCGTCATGTCCAGAGCCACTCTAGTGCCTGGTTTAAGCTTGGTTTTATCCAGCTAAAATGAGCATATGGGCAAATAAGATTTAAAAAAACATGGCAATCACACAAAAATATTATTTTTAACACCACTGCATTATATTTGATAGGCCTCTAAATTATAAAGACGAACACAATCAACTACGTGCCTTCTGATTGATTTTATACATTTTAACAAGTAAAAACCTTTTAGTATAATTGTAAAAATGTCCACCTTTAGGTCGTGGTACATCTGTGAAATCTTTACTGATTTTTTTTTTTTTTTTTTTTAATAAAATAAATGTAAAAATAACCTTTATATTGTTGATAATATTTCAAGATTAACACTTACTAGACTGAAGAAACTTACTTTATTATCTATACTTTAAGACAAACCCTGTTAAAATCTGAGTATCAAATATGATATATCAGGCTTTTGAGGAACATTTATTTTTTCACCTCTCAATCATCATTGTATTGCATTCTGTTTTGCCCCACCATAAAAACGACAGAGCTTTGATCTTACTAAGACATTGAGAGATATAGAGTGATTATTAATATTTATATGAATTTTATCTAAGTAGTCTGTTATACTTTCTGTTGTACTGTTACAAGAATCTCATTAACATGCATTGTTAAAAATGCCTCAAGTGAACTATAAAAATTAAAAGAATGTCGCATCTGAAAGCTGCAGTCATTTTTTTTGTTGGTTAAAATAAATGGAGAATATCCCTATATAGCCTATAGTTCATGATAGGCTATAGTTAACAAGTTTGTGAATATTTTGAATAAAAAAGAAAAATGAAATAAGTGATACATCTGTCATCATACAGCGCTATTGTGCCTGCGTGATGTCATTAATAATAAATGCGCACATATTGTGAATTTATTTAATAAGCTTAGTAATCTAGCTTTCTTGGTAGCCTTCAGTAAATTAAATTCTCTAAGAAAATGATTCATAAAACATCAGTTGACCAAATGTTTACTTTCAATTTAATATTTCCATATTGATAAAAATAAATTAAAAAAAATAGTGTAGTTCACCCAAAAATTTTAATTCATTCATCATTTACTCAACCTCATGGTACAAACATGTGTAATGAATTCTATGTTGAATCAAATAAAATATTTCTTTCTGAATCTTCTTTTTATAATGTCTATTTGATGCTTTACAAAATAACGAATTCAAATCATCTTTTGGGGTTAATTTCTCAGCCAAATTTGATGTACAATAAATTTGAGATTAATTACATTAAATAATCACCACATCATGTAATATTTATTAGATTAAAAATGTTAATCACTTCCCAGCCCTAATTTAAATATCTTACTAATACATATTCTTGAGAGATATAGAGTGACAATTAATATGTATGAATTTTATGCAGGTAGTCTGTTATAATGTTACATGAATCTCACTGATTTACAGTACTAGCTAATTTCATCTTACTTTTTGCCCATATAAATATCAGCAACAGCACCAAATTGCATATATTTGCTCAGTTTGGGCCTCTGAATCAAATGTATATTTTGTCCTCCTATATGAGCCATAAAAGCATGATTTATCGATGATACAACAAAAACACGACAACTTTAAGTTGTTTTAATATACAGTTTGTATGCGTCAATAAAATCAATTTCTTAAAAAAAAAGAAAAGAAAAAAAGATTTGACTCATTTTATATGTAAGGCTTTTGAGAGTTAAATATAAAGTACAATCAATAAACTCACCTGTCTGCGACATCCAACAACATAGCGTGGGCCATTGGTTGCTTTGACAATAACTACAAAAGAAGGAGAAATTTAGGAACTGAGCAACATTAGACTGACAATCAACTACACCAGAAAAAAAGGGTGATCTGAACTTACATTTCTCTTCAGTCAGTTGTTTCAGCACCTCACCAACAATCTACAAAAAAAAAAAAAAAAAAGATTTGATCAAACCATAAGAAATGCAGATCTCTAGCTCTGTTCATGTTGGTATAATAAAACTCTACAGCAGATTTTGCTTCGACCTTACCTGTCCCACACTCTGTAAAGCTTTCAGATCATTCTCAGACTTCTCATACTGTTTAGTGAGCTCCCTCAGCTGCTCTCTCACTGAAACAGAGGTTTCAGACCAATGAAAAGATATAAAGAGTTTATTTACATACATGTACAAACGTGTGATAAAAAAGTTTCATCTACTTCATGTATCAGAGATGCTAAACATCCATTGGCGAGTGGTTTCTCAAGGAGTATAAATGACTGAAAAATGACTATTTTTAATTGTACAGGTTATTAATTTTAGCAAGAACGCTTAAAATCATGCTGTGCACATTAATTTATTCATTTTATTGGTGTCTGTCGGTAGTCTTAGCTGTTACCATTAGCCGCTAATTGATTTCAGCACTGCATGACAAAGCGACTTACAGCACAGTCTGCCGAAATAATACAAACAACAGCCGGAGAAGGTGTCAAACTGATCAATAACGGCCTGACGTGAACAGAGAAACACCTTACTTACACTCTTTGAGGCGTCCGTCAATCTCTTTATGCTCCAATAATTTTTTTCTGTAGTCTTGTAAACCTTTTTCCCTGTTATCCGCCATGTTTACTGCCGCTGCGCTCTCTTTTCTTCGTGCTTTTAATATTAGTGGTTGGCAAAAGCATAAGAGGGCGCATTACCGCCCCCTACTGGATGCATAGAGCGCTCGCATACTTACGCCAAGGGCTAATAAGAATTTGGCTGGTTAGCAAAGGGGGTAGAAGCAGTCTATTTTGTATTAAATTCAAAATTCTTATTTTTTATACAATATTGCAGTAGGCCTATTTATTAAATGATTTATCCGTACACGTCATTATTTTTTAAAATCATGTGCCCTCGTGATTTTTAATCAAAATATTGCAGCGTCATCTCTTCTCTGATGACACATTACTGGCGCGAGGGCGGGACAACCTGTCACTCACACGAGCTCGACCAATAGCAAACCTTTAAACTAAACCGCATTCAATAAATTGTTGTGATCTCATGTTTGGAACCCTTAATGATAAAATAATATTAAATGAAAATATAGAACCTTTTTAATCTAAAGGCCTATGTTTTGTTACGTGAACCTTTATAAAGAACAGATTTGGGCATTGGGACTGTGGCAACCTTGTCAGTCACTTGCAATACTGAAAGTAAAAGCTATCTTTAATTTTTATTTATTACTTTGAGGAATAAGCATGAATTCTGTAAATTTCATTTGTTTACGTATCACAGAATTAATGGCATTTGACCAGAGCATAATCATACACTATTATTTGGTAAGTCTTCTTTGATGAATATATGGTTATCTGAATAACCTTAATATTTTTAGTCCATTGTACTTTCACAATTTTTATTTTATTCTGTAACAAATGACTCAGTCAAGTCAAAACATTTTTTTTATTGTTTCAAAGCAGCTTCAAATACATATGTTTGTAATAACTTACTGCCTCATAGTCCACATGTAACAGATGGGCAATAGTTTATTACATTTGGTAACAATATAATAATAAACAGACAATATAATGATGAAATGTCCTATTATATAACACTTTTAGTGAGTAGTCATATAAAGTTGGATAATAGTTGGCAAGATGATGGATGTTTGGTGAATTCAAGCACAGATGTTCTATTAAGAAATCATTATAAAAATAAAAAATCCTATAAATTTGAATTCTTGACTCAGATCAACCATCAATCAATTATTACCAAACAACAATAAAGGCTACGATTGGAGGATATACAGCAAATAAAGAACAGACCTTGGCATGATTCATTTGTCTATAACTCAGAATAGAAGTACCGGTCTGTCCTTTTGTCCAGGGCATACAGGCATTTGGTGCAACCAAACAAATACATTAAATAAACAAAAAGCAATTTGAAGACCAACATCAACACCTCTTTGTTCATGTTAGTGACAAAACAAAATGCCATTTTTACTTAATAGTACATGAACATCTTTCTGCATATACATTTGATCATACTTTCTATTCGATATCTGTTTTATCAATGTTTTCATTGTTACTCTGCACTGTTCTTTGACTTTTATGGTAATATTTTAGTGCCTTACTATATATTTAAATAATGTGCAATAATATTTGTTTTGTGAAAAGCTATCTATCTATCTATCTATCTATCTATCTATCTATCTATCTATCTATCTATCTATCTATCTATCTATCTATCTATCTATCTATCTATCTATCTATCTATCTATCTATCTATCTATCTAGTCATGTATTACCATGCTTCCTCAGATCTGGCGCTGTGTGGTTTACTCGGTTCATCGTCACCATCCTCCTCCTACTCCTCATTATCACCACCATCACCATCACAATTATCATCCTCATCCAATTTTGGTTCAATTGGAGATAAGGAACTAAAAAAAACTAATAATAATAAATATTTAAAAGGTGCACGGATAAAATGACAATAAATAGAAAATAACACTAAAAAAACAGTGCAAAATTAAGAAATTATACCTGTTTCTTAACACTTGTGATGTATTTTTCTGACCGGGGTGACAAAGGGCCGGATACAATCAGTTCCCTTCTGTTGAGCATTGTGAAGCTGTATGAAAACTCTGCTTCTCTGGAAACACAAATATCTGGATGATACAGTGTTTGCACTCATTTTCATGAGTTAAAGTCAACATGAATTGCAATGCATTTTTTAATCCTTGGTGTATCAAATTAAATAAGATATTCATCAAGGAAAAATGTAGAGCAGGATTTGATTTTATGCACCAACTGACTGGATTATAAAAAAAATGCCCATTACTGTCACGGTTCACTAATCCGCTGTCTCATACTGTTGTCTGCATAGGTTTTGGGATGTGTCACTTGATTGTTCTGTGTGGGCGTCGCCGCTGATTGCTGATCAGCGGCAGCTGTGGATCATTAACGCCTTGTCTTTCGTCTCATGTTTGTCAGATCGTTTGTTGAAGTCCTGGTGTTGTCCCGTTGTTTCTCGTGTTTCTTGTTCCTGGATTGGATTCTCATCGCTGTTACCTGTTATCTGTTATTCTGTCTCGTTGGATTACTCATTCTAGATTTCATTCATGGATACTCACACGGACCATCATTCATCATGGACACTTCATCGCCCATCGAAGTCCCTGTGTTACCCCTCTCCTGCTGTCTGTGTTGCTGCTGTGTGTTTGTTGTCTACTTACCTGGCGTGAAGCTCTATTAAAGAGATATTAACTTGCATTTGTATCCAGTCTTCTTTTCCGTGACAGAACGATCTGACCAACTATGGATGCAGCAAGTTCAGCAGCTATCACGGAGTTCATCAACCACAGTATTTCTCGCATGGATCAGCAGCAGGAGAGCATCTCTTCCACCGGACGCGCTGTTCAGGTGTTGGTAACACAGGTGTCCGAGCTCTCCCAGCAGCTGCAACAACTTCGCGCTCCCACCGCGCCAGCCCCGCCGCCTGTTCCCCCACCATCACCGGAGCAGAGAGACCTGCCTGAGCCCCGCCTTCCCGTCCCACAGAGCTATGCTGGTGAGCCAGATTTTTGTCGAGCATTTCTTAACAAGTGTTCTCTTCATTTTGCTCTGCAGCCACGCACCTTCGAGAAGGAAGAATCTAAGGTAGCGTTTGTTCTAACCCTCCTGACCGGAAAGGCGGCACTCTGGGGAACGGCGGTGTGGGAGAATCAAGATCAATGCTGCTCCTCGTTCCCGGCACTCTCCGCCGAGATGAGGAGGGTGTTCGACCGTGCGGTGGCAGGAAAGGAGGCCGCCCGTCAACTCACCGCCCTGAAACAGGGCAACCGCACAGTCACCGACTATACCATTCAGTTCCGCACCCTCGCGGCGGAGTGCCGGTGGAACGAGGAGGCGCAGTGGGATGTGTTCCTGCATGGGCTGGCCGATCGTATCCACCGTGAAATCTACGCACTGGACCTTCAATGGACTGGTTGAACTCGCTCTACGGGTGGACTCTCGTTTACAGAGGTTAGAGCTTTTAGAAGAATCTGGAGAGAAGCACAGCTGAGGCGGCAGTCGTTTTTCCTCCGTGGTGGATACGGTCGGTCCTGTTTCCGATCCTGAGCCCATGCAGGTGGGGAGAGCTCGGCTTTCCCGGGAGGAGAGAGAGAGGCGGAGGTCCCAGGGTCTCTGTCTGTACTGCGGGGCGTCAGGACATATCATCAGGACCTGCCCGGTAAAAGACAAAGCCCGATAGTAAACTCAAGGCTACTATCGGGTGGGATCTCCGCCGAGAAGTCCTCGCCAGCCACCCTCCTAAAAGGCTCAACTCTAGGCAGGCTCGGTGGGCACTTTTTTTCGGACGTTTTGACTTTACTCTATCGTACCGCCCGGGCTCCAAAAACATTTTATTATTTTTGACCCTTCCGAACGCCCGTCCACTCCCGAGTGTATTCTTCCCGAGACGTTAGTGGTCTCCACTCTTACATGGGAGGTCGAATCGAAGGTCCTAGCGGCCTTAGAAGGGTTAACGCCTCCGCCCGGATGCCCACCGAATCGTTTGTTTGTGCCGGAGGGGCTAAGGTCCTGCGTTATCAAGTGGGGTCATTGTTCCAACGTGGCTTGCCATCCAGGGGTTAATCAAACTAGGTTAATCGAACTAGCAACGATACTGGTGGCCAGCTATGGCTCGTGATATTCGCAGTTTTGTTTTGGCTTGTTCAGTTTGTGCCACTGGTAAGACTTCCAACCGACCTCCAGATGGGTTACTCCAACCTCTGTCTGTCCCTTCGAGACCCTGGTCCCATATCGCACTAGATTTTGTTTCCGCCCTCCCACCCTCCCAAGGGTATACGGTTGTTTTGACCGTGGTGGACCGATTCTCGAAGGCGACCCATTTTATACCCTTAGCCAAATTACCCTCTGCTAAGGAGACAGCAGTTGCGGTCATTGATCACATCTTCTGGTTACATGGCCTCCCGGTGGATGTGGTTTCATCCCCAGACCATTGGTCAGACTGAGAGGGCCAACCAAGATTTAGAGCGAATGTTGCGATGTTTGGCGTCCAAGAATCCTTCCTCCTGGAGTCAACAACTCTCTATGATTGAGTACGCTCACAATTCACTGCCAGTGTCTTCTACGGGCCTTTCTCCATTTGAATGTAGTCTAGGTTACCAGCCACCTGTGTTTCACAGTCTGGAGTCCGAGGTCGCGGTCCCCTCCGCTCACGCCTTCGTCCAGAGGTGCCGCCACACTTGGAAGAGAGCCCGTGAGACTCTGCTGCAAGTGAGGGCGCATACCAAGGCTAAGACCGATCGCCACCGGTCGAAGCCTCCCGTATACGTCGTGGGTCAAAAAGTGTGGCTTTCTACTAAGAACATTCCGCTCCGCTCCGTTGCCAATAATCTTGCTCCCAAATTCATTGGCCCGTTTACTGTCACTAAAATTATTAGTCCAGTGGCAGTCCGCCTCAAATTGCCTCCGGTGTACAGGAGGATTCATCCCGCCGTTCATGTGTCCAAAATTAAACCTGTTTTCCGTTCTCATCTTAATCCGCCTACTCCAGTTCCTCCTCCGCCGCGACTCGTAGACGGGGAACCAACCTATTCGGTTAATCGTATTCTGGACTCTAAGCGGAGGGGACGCGGATTCCAGTACTTTGTGGACTGGGAAGGTTACGGTCCGGAGGAGAGAAGTTGGGTTCCTGCTAGGGACATTCTGGATCACTCCCTTATTGATGATTACAATCAACAGGTAAGGAGTTCTGGGAACGCCGTGAGGCGTTCCTAGGAGGGAGGGTACTGTCACGGTTCACTAATCCGCTGTCTCATACTGTTGTCTGTGTGTAGGTTTTGGGATGTGTCACTTGATTGTTCTGTGTGGGCGTCGCCGCTGATTGCTGATCAGCGGCAGCTGTGGATCATTACACCTGCCTATATAACGCCTTGTCTTTCGTCTCATGTTTGTCAGATCGTTTGTTGAAGTCCTGGTGTTGTCCCATTGTTTCTCGTGTTTCTTGTTCCTGGATTGGATTCTCGTCGCTGTTCCCTGTTACCTGTCTGTCTCGTTGGATTACTCGTTCTGGATTTCATTCACGGATACTCACACGGACACACGGACTCATCATTCAGGACCATCATTCATCACGGACACTTCATCGCCCATCGAAGTCCCTGTGTTACCCCTCTCCTGCTGTCTGTGTTGCTGCTGTGTGTTTGTCTACTTACCTGGCGTGAAGCTCTATTAAAGAGATCTTAACTTGCATTTGTATCCAGTCTTCTTTTCCGTGACAATTACATGATGGCATTAGCTGAAAATGAAAGTACATATATCAACTCTTCAGAAAGGTAGCTGTGATCTTAATTGTTAACAGAGGTGCTTTATAAGAAACTGATGGTTCTTCCAGCCTGTTAATTGACTCTTTTCATAGCTTCATTCCCCTGTTATGCAAATTCATTTCCACTCTGATTTGTATGTCTGTGTGTTTAGTCCAGCTATGCATTTGTGATTTAGTTAAATAAAACTTATGTGCATATTCTTGCGAGTTGATTCTGATGTGCTTGATAACGATTAAGATCACAGCTACATGCCAAGAAAGAGTTATTTTTTTCTGTGGCCACAGAAAATATCCTTTCAGAAGAGTTGATAGACGATCAATACTGAGTGTTCACTGACCGAACAGATTAATTGATTGTAAAATTAATTTAGCTATACATCAAGTTTATTCAATTAACTGATTCAAATATTTATAATTAATTAATAATCAGTTATGATTAATTATTCATATTTCCCTTTTGAGCTAATTCGCTACAACAGTTTGAAAACATTTATCCTTTTACAAACAGACAGAGTACTAAAATGAACAGTTGTCTGGATCTCTATGCTACTGGTACGTTACTGGCTAAACTTGGTAGGCTAAAAAAATAATGATAAAACAAAAATAAATCTTTCAATAGATAGTGACCAACCATAGATGATACTGTTTATTTAAATAAAATAAATTTTCACTGAAAACACAATTTACCAAAAAAATTAAAATAAAAAATAATAAAAAGTGCTACTTCTTCTGGATTAATGGAGTGTCCTTGAAAAGCTGAAGAAAGCAAAATCAGTCAAATTGTGTCCACAGATGATATTTTGCTATTTTAATTAAAATTTACACAGAAACTGTAAACATCAGCAGTCTTCATTTTTGACAGGTAGAAAATTTTTGAAGAAAGACAGAAATGTAAGTCAACCCAAAACAAATGTTAAACTTACCTTGCGTAGTTGTTACTTGAATACCATGTCTGTGGTGAGTGCTGCACAGCACCTGAAAAACGGGCAATTTCTTTACCAGACATAATTTCTCAAATGATATCTGTGGCAGAAAATGATTTGTGTTTTGTGATCAGTGTGATTCTGGTAAATGCATTTCTGGCCCCTCCTTTTATTTCTTTTTTCACAGCAGACCGAAAAGTCCCAGTTATGATATCAGGTGCAAATGACGCAACAGCAATTACGCAAGTTAATAAGAATCAATATTAAAAAGAATCAATATTAAAAAGGCTCTTAAAGGGATAGTTCACCCCAAAATTAAAATTCTGTCATCATTTACTCACCCTCTGGTTGTTCCAAACCTGTATACATTTCTTTGTTCTGTTGAACACAAAGGAAGATATTTTGAAAAATGGGAAGCTGAACAGTTTTGGGGCACCATTGATTTCCATAGTATTTTATTTTTCCTACCATGGAAGTCAATGGTGCCCCAAAGTGGCATGGTTACAAACTGGTTACAAAATATCTCCCTTTGTGTCCAGCAGAACAAAGAAATTTATACAGGTTTGAAACAACTTAAGGGTGAGTAAATTATGACAGAATTTTCATTTTTGGATTAACTATCCCTTTAAAGACTTTTTTTGCATTTTAATTTAAAGTGTCTATACTGCAATCATGCAATTTAGTACTGAGTAATATAAACAACAATCAGGTTTACAGTTTTAGGGTTTGGTTTAGGTTTAGTTGCATATTATTATGCATAATTTACTCAACATGATGGATACTTTAAAATAAAGTGTTGCCACGACTTCCCAGAAAAATAGTGCTGTCAAAGCTACTCAATAGTGTGTTTTTATTGTGATCACTTTCAAATAGCAGGGATGGACACCGTTTGTCTGATATCAAACTCTAGATATATATAAAAAAATCTAGTTCCCCAAACAAGTCATTATGTTTGACAACAACATTGAGTTACCACATAATTTCCTTTATTTGTTTTTTCTTTCCCCTGTTTAACTCTTGATTTTAGTTTTTGAATGATTTTTTGATCTTAGGTGATCTTAAACCATTTAAATCGTTTTAATATGAATATAAGCGATTGCCTTAAAAATATCTTTTAACTACCTTTTAATTAATGACATTAAAGATGAAACATTAATGAACACCAGCAGGTTGAGAGGCTTTGACTCCAAATCAACTTGTTTCTTAGAATAAGTTATTACTTTCAGTTGCCTTGTCTACAAGTCACCTTGTTTATCACATTGCTATCATTCATTTGTACGTCACTCTGCAGGAGTAACATGGTCATAAATGGAAAATGAAAGTTGCATGCTCTGTCACAGTTCTTTAAGGTTCCTTCTGGAAAAAAAATAAAAAATCACCTGACAAAACCAGTTATGGAATACACTTACAAACATTGTACAAATAGTGCCTGCAAAAAAAGTATTTGAACACTTAAGCAACAATCAAACATTTATAGATGCCTAAGATTTATGCAGTAGACCTGGAGGAAACATATTCTAGGTTTGGCATAGAGATAAGCACTGAAAAAACAAAGCTGATGACAAATAGTGACAAGCAGATCACTAAAAAAGATTGAAGTTAGTGGACAAGAACTGGAAACTGTGAGTCATTTCAAATATTTGAGCTCTATCATCAGTGAAGAGGGGTCAAAACCAGAAGTTTTAGTAAGAACAGGGCAAACGACAGCAAGCTGAAACCTGTATGGAGAGACAAAAATCTCTCTCTAAAAACAAAAATTTGACTTCTGTGTGCACTTGTCCTCTCAGTCTTCTTATATGCCTATGAGTCCTGGACCCTCACAGCAGAGTTGCAACGAAGAATCCAGGTACTTGAAATGAGATGCTATAGAACCATCCTTGGCATCTGATGTCTGGCACTCATTGTAGTATAGGCGCGAGAGATCACTTCCATCATCAGAGCATGTTTTCAGACCTCACCAACATGCGCAAGGCAGCTGGACATAGTGGTGTATTAGAGGTTAAAAAATGATATAAATACTGTTCGGGTTCTTTCACAAATCAATTGCTTCGTGTCTTAGGACATCAATGTGTCGCCACGAGCCGCAGGGTTTAATTTGTCTGTGCATGTTTTTTTTACTCTCATACATTTTGTTACCATTGACATGTATGATACGACTGACAGACTGCAACGGTTGTGTTCTACTGAAGAAACAAAGTCACCTTCATCTTGGATGCCCTGGGGGTAAGCAGATAAACATCAAATTTTCATTTTTGACTGAACTATCCCTTTAAGTCGAACCGCCACTGGGCTGAGCTCCTTAGTGATGGAAAACAGTCTAATAAATTTGGGTCCCAATTTACATGTGTGGTAGTTTTCCCCTACGCACCTGACTAAAGTTAACCTAAGGCGTTGTAAGGCTGGGATCTTTGTTTTCATGTGTCATTTGATTCCCCTGTTTCCCTTGTGTTCATGCCATGTGTTTTTGTTTTCATTTGTGTTACATTCTCATTGGTTCAGTGGTTTTATTGTGTTCAGGTGTTCATTGTGTTGTGCCGCGTCACCCCCTGGGTGGTTTCTATCGCGACCACGTAACACTATCTTGGTCACGAGCCACTTCCTCTATTCATATAACTCAACTCCTGTAAAAGGTTTACCTTTATAGATTCAGGAGGAGTCAGGTAGGCGTATAATATTTTCTTCTTAGATTATGGCCCAATCCCAATTCTATTTTATACCCCTTCCCCTTGCCCCTTGAAACAAAGTGTCAAGGGGTAGGGCTGAAAATATTCCCCTAAGAAATGGGACACCACTACTAGACCGTTACACGTCATCATAAGTCGTCGCTAGCTCCTACGTCATAGATACGCCGATGTTTATCACACACTTCTAAAGGCCAGTTCACACCGCACCGACAACACTCGTCTGTTGGAGTTTGTTGGATCGGTGTGATACCCCTGTTGGCGTTGGTCGGAGTCGGTTTTCACCCGACTGAACATGTTTAATCGGCGTTTGTTGGGTCGTGGAATGTCTGCGCGGTGAGAACAGTTTTCCAACAGACGGCAACAAACTCTGAAGTAATCTGACCTGGCCACGAACCGTTGCCATGACGATGAGGCAAGTCCCCTGCAAAGAAAGACAGCTGTTTGATCGCGCCTGCGCACACACAACAAAGCAGTGGAAACGTGACATCGCAGCTTGTTCATTATAAAAAATAAAATACTGTTAAAAGAGCAGCAAGAGCAGCTGCTCCACTTCACCAAAAGAGAGAGGTAACGTTAACCACTATGAGAGCAACGTAGGTTTACCTTCAGTTTCGTTTTTAATAATTCGCTTTGCCTTTTTTAGCTACATAGTTGTATATGCTTATGGGTCTCGTTAATAAAAAGGGTCGCGCTAAAAAAAATTGTTTGTTGGTGCGGTGTGAATTGGCCTTTTAAGATGCCATCGATAGCTGTAGTGATCTCTGTTGCTTGGGCGACAGCTATTTTTTTTGCATTTGTCTTCAGTTCGCATAAGACAAAGGAGACGAGCCTGCGTGTTTCCTCAGGAGTCCCTGGTTGATACAGAACATACAATACTGATGAATAAGCACGCAAACTGAATGCACTTTTTGTTTATATCATGTAACGTAACGTATTTATGGACGTAACCACAACAGAACAATACATTAATCAGGCATGCAGCAAAAAGACAAGTTAGCTGCCACCGGATTTTAATTTATGTTGTCAAATCAACGCGGGTTTCAATAAAATATAAAAAAATATGTTGTGGAACTATCATAAAGTAAAAAAAACATTAGCGAACTGTTTTGATAGCGATTTTAATTTGATCTGTTTTCGGAGAACATAACCGTATACATGAACACAAGATTAAAGGCAACATAAAACAAGTGATTATTTATTACTAAAATACTGTTTACCGTAAAAAAAATACTTACATTTATGGGTCTCTCTGCTCGCTTGGTTGGCCATGTTGGAAATTATCATACCCCTTCGTCTGAAGTGTGGTCCCGAAAAATCTTCGTTTGAAGGGCTACCTGGCCCTTCCCCCTACCCCTTCTCCTCCAACCAAATGAGAATTGGGACACCCCTACCCCTTCACGTGAACGCGCAAAACAAATGGGAAGGGGAAAGGGGAAGGGGTAAGGGGTAGAATTGGGATTGGGCCTATATTATCTCAGGGTCTACTTCTGATCACTACCGCACCTCCTAGGCCTACGGTTCAGATATAAACCAAGCCTACCTGGGTGGAGTGGGTTAGCCATGCGTGGGTTACTCCCACAGCCCACTCTGTTGAGACTGGTTGGCAACCTTGACTGACTTTGTGAAGTCCGTCGGGATATCTTTATAAAAATCTATCTTTTTCAGACAATCAACTTCTGATACCCCAAATGGATTCTCACTCTACAACAATAAACAGACTGAGACAATACTATCAGAGTTTGAGGCCAGTCCTCATTCTCATTTTATTATTTCAAAGGCAAAAGCTAAATACACCATCTCTATGCCAGCTAAGCTGGAAGTTCCATGGTCCAGATAAATAATTACATTTTAAAGCTTACCCTCATCTCTATTCAATACATATTTTCTCTAAGAAAATCAGGTGTCTTCTTTGATCTTCTGAGGGTTGTGGTCTGGCGTCGGCTTCCGCTTGCTGCTTGCTTGTATGCTCTTTCTTCCTTCAGCAAAACTACACATCTACTACTCCTAGAGCTATACAGGCCCCTGTTTTTATATTCTCTTTTGATGCACTTTATCTTTTCATTTACACACATGTGGTTTCTACTTGCGATAACATATTACCTGCCTGCGTCAATTGCTAGGTTACTTGTCTATCACCTTTTTTACTTGCGTCAATGCATTTCCTATTTGCGTCAATGGCTTAAGCAATACACACATTTCTTTTATTATACATTTTTATCAAATTTATTCCTTGCTAGACATTTATTTCCAAACTGTCTTCATTTTTGTCAGTTACACACACCAATGCTTCTATCCCCCAGAACCCATCTTCAACTACACACATAATGCAACATTTGTCATCTTTACAGGATGTGGTATACACTTCACTCAAGCCCACAGCATGTGTTTTTGTATGTCTCATTTATGAAAACTTCATAGACCCCAGAGATTCTCCAAGTTCAGCAATTTTCTGCTTTTTATTATATCTTTTAAAATCTTTATCAAATTGTTTGGAAGAGAACACTCCATTTCTCTTGACAGTGTTCCACTGACCTCCAGACATTGCCTTTGAATACAGTACAGATTATTTCAGTTTGTTACTCAGGTAATAAACTTGTATTTTATTCACAATAGAATATAGATAACATATCAAATGTTGAATGTGAGACATTTTGAAATGTCATGCCAAATATTGGCTCAATTTGGATTTTATGAGAGCTATATCAGAAAGGGGTTTCTCAGAGAAAAATTGCAAAGAGTTGGAAGTTATCATCATCTACAGTGCCAAATCCAAAGATTCTGGAACAATCCAAAGAATCTGGAACAATCTCTGTGTGTAAGGGTCAAGGCCGGAAAACCATACTGGATGCCCGTGATCTTCGGGCCCTTAGACGGCACTGCATCACATACAGGAATGCTACTGTAATGGAAATCACAACATGGGCTCAGGAATACTTCCAGAAAACATTGAACACAATTCACCGTGCCATTCGCCGTTGCCAGCTAAAACTCTATAGATCAAAAAATAAGCCATATCTAAACATGATCCAGAAGCGCAGCCATTTTCTCTGGGCCAAGGCTCATTTCAAATGGAAAGTGGCAAAGTGGAAAACTGTTCTGTGGTCAGATGAATCAAAATTTGAAGTTCTTTTTGGAAAACTGGGACGACATGTCATCCGGACTAAAGAGGACAAGGACAACCCAAGTTGTTATCAGCGCTCAGTTCAGAAGCCTGCATCTCTGATGGTTTGGGGTTACATGAGTGCGAGTGGCATGGGCAGCTTACACATCTGGAAAGGCACCATCAATGCTGAAAGGTATACCCAAGTTCTAGAACACCATATGCTCCCATCCAGACGTCGTCTCTTTCAGGGAAGACCTTGCATTTTCCAACATGACAATGCCAGACCACATACTGCATCAATTGCAACATCATGGCTGTGTAGAAGAAGGATCCGGGTACTGAAATGGCCAGCCTGCAGTCCAGATCTTTCACCCATAGAAAACATTTGGTGCATCATTAAGAGGAAGATGCGACAAAAAACAGTTGAGCAACTAGAGGCCTGTATTAGACAAGAATGGGACAACATTCCTATTCCTAATCTTGAGCAATTTGTCTCCTCAGTCCCCCAGACGTTTGCAGACTGTTATAAAAAGTAGAGGGGATGCCACACAGTGGTAAACATGGCCATGCCTTGTGTTGAAGCCATGAAATTTAAAATCAACTTATTTTTCCCTTAACATGATACATTTTCTCAGTTTAAACATTTGATATGTCATCTATGTTGTATTCTGAATAAAATATTGAAATTTGAAACTTCCACATCATTGCATTCTGCTTTTATTCACAATTTGTACAGTGTCCCAACTTTTTTGGAATCGGGTTTGTATTATATTTATAGCCATCTAGCTATGTCCAGCCATATGCTTCTGTTAATTCAACACACTAACTTTGGCTAAAGTACATTTCGTTCTCAAAAGCATACAAATGTTAAGCCTGAAAGGAAAAGAAATGTTAGTTATGATTAATTAAAAATGCAAAAAAAACAAAAAAAAACAAAAAACAAACAGGGGGTGCTGGTAACCTAAACAGCACTGGAAGGGTGATAGACCCATAGATGACACAGGCAAAGAGTTATGAGCATACTCGACCCAAACAAGCTTTGAACTTGAAGAGCAAGATAACGCATTGGGTTTCATTCTTGGAAGATTTCAATTTTAATTTTAAACACTTTATTTGTCCCCAAGGGGCAACTTACAAGGTCACGTAGAGGAACATAACACAATATACATAGGAAGCATCCATATATTAAAGGGTTGGTTCACCCAAAAATGAAAATTATCTCATTAATTACTTACCCTCATGCCGTTCCAAACTCGTAAGACCTCCGTTCATCTTTGGAACACAAATTAAGATATTTTAGATTTAGTCAGAGAGCTTTCTGTCCCTCCATTGAAAGTGTATGTACTGTATACTGTCCATGTCCAGAAAGGTAATAAAAACATCATCAAAGTAGTCCATGTGACATCAGTGGGTTAGTTAGAAGTTTTTGAAGCATCTAAAATACATTTTGGTCCAAAAATAACAAAAACTACAACTTTATTCAGCATTGTATTCTCTTCCGGAATCCTTTCCATTGAACTGATTCCACTGAATCCTTTCATCTGTCGGCATTGGCAATGCACTTTTACGTCGTTGTTTTTGGCGATTAGGACATCCGCGACATGCACACTTACGCACCATTTTTAAAAATAGAGCAATACCAAAATACAAACAATGTAGAATAGCTTGAATACAGCGTGCGTCTCCCTCAGACTGTAAACGAAGCTCGGGCGCACCGGATAACACGTCAGCAGCGTCACTGCGGAGTCGTGAACCCGGATTGACAACAGACCCGGAAGAGAGTACAATGCTGAATAAAGTTGTAGTTTTTGTTATTTTTGGACCAACTTCTAACTAACCCACTGATGTCACTACTTTGATGTGACTACTTTGATGATGTTTTTATTACCTTTCTGGAATATGGACAGTCTACCGTTCATACATTTTCAATGAAAGGACAGAAAGCTCTCGGACTAAATCTAAAATATCTTGAACTGTGTTCTGAAGATGAACGGAAGTCTTACGGGTTTGGAACGACATGAGGGTGAGTCATTAATGACATAATTTTCATTTTTGGGTGAACTAACCCTTTAACTAAAAAACATGTGCACAATGTACATATGTATTAAATATAACCTGCTACAGGCAGATTAAAAAAAAAAAGTCTGAAACAGTCACCATGTACAGTATTTGTATGTATATAACTGAGTGAAATTAAAAATATAAGTAAGTATGGGGAAAGTCTTGGCATGGTAAACAAGGGGTCAGAGATGTTGGGGATTTAAAAGATGTACCACTTTAGGAACAAACGTTGCCTTCCTACTTTGTGTCCTACAGCCTGGACAACGAAGTTGTCGCCCTGAGGGGAGCCACTCAAAAACAGAAAACAGGACATGTGAAGAGTCTTATAAAATCCTGCCAGCCAACCTCAGCATTTGTTGTTCACCTATAGTGGGGTATTGAATGCTGAAGAAAAGACAGAAAACAAAAGCCTGGCTGTGGTGTTGGTAGACTCAAGATGCTGTGATAAATACCTTTGCAACATCGACACCTCTGTGATATGCAAACTGAAGTGAGTCCAACTGTGGGTCAATTACCTTAGTGATATAATTTTTAATAATTTTCTCCATTGTCTTCATCACAAGAGAGGTGAGAATGGCCTCACAAGAATGGCCTGAGACCGTTTAGGTCTTTGATGAAGCTCTTTTTTGGTATCGGAATAACTGTGGAATGTTTCCACTGCTGAGGGACTACACCACTGGCCAAAGAGTTCTGGAACGGAGTCTGAAATAACTGCTCCATGCACAGTGTTTTAAAATTCGGCCACTGGTTTTCTTTTCACTGGTTTTCTTAGTACTGCACTCCAGCATTTTCTACTCTCTTGGGATGGTCTCCAGTACGATTTTAATGAGCCTTCTGAGCTGCCGATTACCCTCCTTCCCTTTTCGGCCAAACTGAATACCACACTTTATTTAATAAATCTTTTGGGTTGCCGGGATCTTGTGCTGCAGATCGTTGCAGTATTTGCTGGTTTTCAGATGTAATCGGTGGGTAGTGTGATGTTCTATCCCTACTAGATTGTCGGATTTGTTTAACAACTCCTTTAAAAACATAATTGGCAGACGTGAGTCTTAAATTAAATTCCATGAATGGCTAAGAGGAGGTTCATTGATATGGCGCTGCCCGAAGACTCTTTGATGTGTTTGAGGTTGATACTGAGCTCTTTTTTGGCTAATCATGTCTTAAAAACAATTAACGGCCCACGTTATTTTCGTGTCGGTTTTTTTCTAAATCGTCCAAATCAGCAGATGTAACGGCTAGACTTCTTGCTGTTTGCCCTGTTAACAATTTCTTCAACTGGTGAGCTTTTGTAGTAGGGCTGGGTGGAAATCTAGATTTTTTCAGAACAATTGACCGCAGTAGAGTGTTTACCCACCACGCAAAGCAGGCAACTGCGTGGTGCCCCCGTGAATTCTCCCGAGGTGGACCCCATGGTGGTGTAGTCTACGTGATATGCAGGTATATGCCGTATACCTACTAGGAAAGGTCAAGGATTTGCATATACCCATTTTAAACAGCATGAGGATATGGATTTGGCGCTCTGTAAATGTGCCGTGACAGATCGTAACGCCTCAGTTCTACGTGCACGTGAATTGATACCAGTTACAGCATGAAATAAACATGAATGAACAACGAAAGGTATGTTAAAAGATACAGTTCAACATATCAAAATCCATATCATGTCTCGTGTAATCGCGCTCAATCTTTCTTTCATATGCGGAAAGACGTTAATAAAAACGCTGGTAAACAAACAAACATTTACCTCAAAACAAACATATTCATAATGACCATAAACTCGTTAGTCAGCTAGAAAAACTCTAGAGAGGAGCATTTAGCTTAATATATGTACCATGTTACATATTAATTATATTTTTTAGCGTTTTGTAATATATAATGCATTATTATTAATAATAGTTGCAACCTGCACTCTTAAATGCGCATTGAAAATTGCCAGCTGATAAACCTCCGGGAACGTAATCACGGGGCCCCCTCCTGGAGATTTACTTAGGGCCAGTAACACCAGTAATAGGCTATTATTAACAGCAAATGCTTTGTAAAAAAAAAAGAAAATAACAGCAGCTTTCAGGCTGTCACCATCAGCTGTTTGCATGAAATTAATATCAAACATTCAGTAGTAATTCTTTACAGGTTTTTGCATTCCATTGCACTATTTTTCCTTTTGTTTTTATGTTTGGCAGACGTGTTTGTTGCACTTGTGACTCATGTCTTTTGCAGCATCTCACCCATGAAACCGCATTCTAAAAACGCAGCGGTGGCCAGTCTTCGGTAATCCATATCACTGATCGATTCACAAGTTAATGTTCCAAACAGTCAGTCAGATACAATGCGATTGGTTAGCAACCATAGAACACACATGTAGCCATACCAAACTGACATTTCTGCTACAATATACTACAGTTGTGCGTGTCTTCTCAATATAACATAATCTGTCTGAATAAATATCCATAAATGTCTAAGTAGATGCACTAACTATACTAAAAAACATAGAAACTATAAAGTTATGCTACTCTACAAACCAACCAATCAGCCGCACGAACAGTGACCTGATCGTCAAGATTGAGAGAAAAAATGAGGATGACATCAAGGACGTTGCAGAGCGTCAGTGTTTACGTCCGAACAATTTTGTTAAATGCTGTCTTCCATTTGTCTCCCTCCCTTATGTGAACAAGATGGTAAGTGTTATGCAAGTCCAATTTAGTAAAGAAGGAGGCTCCCTGTGAAAGTTCAAAAGCCAGTGACATCAATAGTAAAGGATAATGATTCTTCACCATGATGTCATTCAATCCTCGGTAATCAATACAAGGTCTTAGTGAGCCATCCTTCTTTTCTACCAAAAACCCTGCACCCACTAGGGAGGAAGAGGAATAAATTATTCCAGCTGCCAGAGAATCACTAGTATATTTTCCATGGCCTCTCTCACAGGAGTCAAAAGTGAACAGAGTCTACCCCGAGGTGGAAAAGTGCCTGGGAGAAGATCAATAGTGTAGTCGTAAAGGCAATGGGGAGGAAATGAAGAAGCCTAGGACTTACTGAAAACACCCTTCAAGTCATGGTAAGCTTCAGGTACCCCTGTGAGGTCAATCGACACCTCCTGTGACTACGGACATGAAAAAACAGGGGACAGATAGTCGTGCTCTCTGGTTCAGGAGAAGGAACAAGGGTCTGGAAGGATGATCTGGAAGGATCATCTTAAATCTCATCTTTCACCTTTTCTGAGAGCCCACACAGAAAGCGATCCCACAGTGCCTGTTCGTTCCACCCACAGGAGTTTGCCAGGGTGTGAAATTTAATAAAATAGTCTGATACTGATGAACTGCCTTGCCATAGCTCAGACAGGTCAATGACCACTGCTGCATCCATTTCACCTCGGTAAAAAACCATATAAAGTTCCAGGGAGAACAAAAGCAACATTTGACTCATCATTAGGAAATGCAGATGGTTGCAATGCCATATAAAAAGAGCACTGGGACAGGAATCCATTCATAACTATGTTTGGAAACCTTAACTGATGTAAACTACACACATCCATTTCATACTTATTCAAATAAATAAGTATTCTCAGTGACAGATATTTGTAGTGCAACATCTGAACAGAAAAGTTGGCGTTTAGCCTGCCATCTACTCGTTATGTTTTTATTGACTTTTCTGTTTTTATGCTGCCATCCGTTGATCGTTTATGATCATCAACAACTCATTGATATTTGTCAATTGATGCCAAAGCCTTCTGTATCTTACTCTGACCTAAACCAATGTGAGTTTTACTCACCACCTCTGCAGTCTAACTCTTTTGATTAGGCTATCTATGTTGGCACGTCTTTGATGTCCCTTGGAGGAAATCAGAGGAGACGCGGAAAACAAGGATGTGCGGCGGCTCGCCTGGACACTGGACTCCTTTTCCGCCTTGGTGTTGTCCTCCTTCATTGTCGGTGGATTCGCGCGATTACCACAGATCACCCCCCAAGCTCACTCAACGGTTTTGATGTAGGAAAGTAAACCACCATAACTTGCGTCCACTTTTGCAGAGCTTCTGACATGCAACAAGATTTACCGCAGCTCAGGATGGCACTTGCTAATGTTCGATCCTTGGTAAACAAAACTTTCATTTGCAACAATTTCATCTCTTCAAATAACCTGGACTTCTTCTTCATAACTGAATCCTGGATAAAAACAGGTTCCTCCTGAGTACAATTTTTTTTTAACACCTTGTGACTGTATTTAAAAAATAAATTACAGTGTCGCCTATTGCCACCTGTTACTCTGACTAGTTTTGAAGTTCAGGAAATACATCTGAATTATTATTTTCCTTTTCTTTTTTAAAGATTTTGTGTTGCACAGGGGAAAGAAGGGTGGGCAACACTGTGTGTGCCCGCTCTGATGCCAGCAACCAATCGCAGCACTGGAATGGAGAAGTGCCAAATTGAATTGCAATCTTTCAACAGACACTCCTTGATCTGAATCCCAGCCTGCAAGTGTGAGACTGTAACAGATGACAGATGTCTGTTGCCTAATACAGGGAAGGCAGCAACATATGCAAGTTCTGAGTCTCCTGTTCACCTAGAGAGATAGAAACAGATATATTCAAGTTCTGAGTCTTCCAGCCGGTGAGACAATAGCAGATTCCATGCTCTTCTTGTTCTGAGCCTCCAGTCTGTGAGGAAAGAGACATTAATAAACATGTTCAGAGTCTTTGTCCAGCCAGACAATATCAGATGCAGCACATTCCAAGTGTCCATACCAGAGAGACAAAAGTGGATTGATCAAGTCTTGCCCATAGAGGCAGAGGATACACAGAGACATTTGCAACAAGGTTAAGCTCAGGAGAGCAAACCTTGTTGCAAACACTTCAAGGTTACTTTGTCTGCGTGGTCCAGATTGTTAATGACCTTCTGCAGCTACGTCAGGGCCTCATCTGCATGTTCCAGATTTTAGGCCCCTTTTGGTGTTCCAGGATATTAGCATCCCACAGAGCTTTGTGTTCAAGGCTGTTGAAATGGATTCCAGCTCCCACTGCATTTTTACCCTGCACAACCAGTGGAAAACATTACCGCCATCAGACTGCTCAATCAGAACAACAGGAAATGGAGACCAGATGAGAGAGGAGAAAACTCAAACATAAAGAATGAACTAGCTAAGGAACATGAGAGGTAAAATAAGTCAGTTTAAAAACTTCAGACGTGACTGACTAGTCTAAAGGCTTCACATTTGACTTAGACTCTAGTTTAAAGACTTCAGACTTGACTGACTAGACTAAAGGCTTCACACTTGACAGAATCCAGTTTAAAGACTTCAGACTTGACTGACTGGTTTAAAGACTTCAGACTTGACACATAATCTAGTTTAAAGACTCCAGACTTGATTCAGACTCTAGTTTAAAGAGTTCAGACTTGACTGACTGGTTTAAAGACTTCATACTTGACACAGAATCTAGTTAAAAGACTTCAGACTCTAGTTTAAAGAGTTCAGACTTGACTCAGGATCCAGTTTAAAGACTTCACACTTGACTCAGACTCCAGTATAAAGACTTCAGACTTGACTCAGACTCCAGTTTAAAGACTTCAGACTTGACACAGAATCCACTTTAAAGACTTCAGACTTGACTGTCTGGTTTAAAGACTTCAGACTTGACACAGAATCTAGTTAAAAGACTTCAGACTCTAGTTTAAAGAGTTCAGACTTGACTCAGGATCCAGTTTAAAGACTTCACACTTGACTCAGACTCCAGTATAAAGACTTCAGACTTGACTCAGACTCCAGTTTAAAGACTTCAGACTTGACACAGAATCCACTTTAAAGACTTCAGACTTGACTGTCTGGTTTAAAGACTTCAGACTTGACACAGAATCTAGTTTTAAGACTTCAGACTTGATTCAGACTCCAGTTTAAAGACTTCAAACTTGACTCAGACTGCAGTTTAAAGACTTCAGACTTGACTCAGACTGCAGTTTAAAGACTTGACTCAGACTGCAGTTTAAAGACTTCAGACTTGACTCAGACTGCAGTTTAAAGACTTGACTCAGACTGCAGTTTAAAGACTTCAGACTTGACTCAGACTGCAGTTTAAAGACTTCAGACTTGACTCAGACTGCAGTTTAAAGACTTCAGACTTGACTCAGACTGCAGTTTAAAGACTTGACTCAGACTGCAGTTTAAAGACTTCAGACTTGACTCAGACTGCAGTTTAAAGACTTCAGACTTGACTCAGACTGCAGTTTAAAGACTTCAGACTTGATTCAGACTCCAGTTTAAAGTCTTCAGGCTTGACTCAGACTGCAGTTTAAAGACTTGACTCAGACTGCAGTTTAAAGACTTCAGACTTGACTCAGACTGCAGTTTAAAGACTTCAGACTTGATTCAGACTCCAGTTTAAAGTCTTCAGGCTTGACTCAGACTGCAGTTTAAAGACTTCAGACTTGACTCAGACTGCAGTTTAAAGACTTCAGACTTGACTCAGACTGCAGTTTAAAGACTTCAGACTTGATTCAGACTCCAGTTTAAAGACTAAAGACTTGACTCAGACTGCAGTTTAAAGACTTGACTCAGACTGCAGTTTAAAGACTTCAGACTTGACTCAGACTGCAGTTTAAAGACTTCAGACTTGACTCAGACTGCAGTTTAAAGACTTCAGACTTGACTCAGACTCCATTTTAAAGACTTCAGACTTGATTCAGAATATAGTTTAAAGACTTCAGACTTTACTGACTGGTTTAAAGACTTCAGACTTGATTCAGAATATAGTTTAAAGACTTCAGACTTGACTCAGACTCCAGTTAAAATACTAGTTTAAATAATTTAGACTTGATTCATAATCCAGTTTAAAGACTTAAGTATTGACTCATCAGACAAAAGACATTTCTGTCCAGTTTATTATATACTGTTGTTTGTGTGCAGTCTTTAATGTGGTCTCACATAATTGGCAAATAAAGACCCCATGGAATCACATTTGTTTTGAGGGTTTGTAAATTAATGTACTCCTAAATGTTTCCTATTGACTGTTTTATTAAAGGACCTTTTTCAATAAATGATTATTTTCATTTGTCCCTCACAAACAAGCCGATTCAATCTGCTTGTGATGCAAAATTAAATTTTTGTAAATTTTCTGAATGAAAGATCAAAGGATAAGCAATTTTACACAGACTCATATTTACCAAAAGGGTTCCAATAATTTTGACCATGACTGTACTACATACCTTTTTGATGAAAATATTTCCCCCCCTTCAAAAACCAATATCAGAATTAGATTAGATTTCCTTCTCATCATTTTGTTAATTCTGTCATCAACCACATCCAGAGTTGCAGGCGTATGGTTCATTAAATGCAGATTTCTGATTATGTGTGTTGTATTAAAACCAAAATAATTCCTGAGAAGCTTGTTCCATATTTGCTCAGAGGCACCAGGATATGTTTATTTGTACATCTCTCAACAACCCTAATTGGCCACCCCCCTGCTGAACTAACACCCTCCTCCCTGTAAAACTTGTGTAAACAAGGCAGCGTAACCACATAGTGGCAGCACAACCATTTATTTCAAGTAAATGAAAGATAAAATCTGTGTGTAAAAGTACATAAGAATTTCATGCATTTGAGTTAAAAAAAAAAAAACACAATCTGGATATATTGAGCTTTTATATTTTGTAGAAACAAAAGAAAAAGTTTTAACTTTGCTCACATCACAACAAAACATATGAAGAGTTTGCAGGTGGAGTTCCTCAAACATGAATATTTAATAAAAAAGTAAATAATGAAAGAAAATATTTGGTAAACAGTGTAACAGAAGTTGATGTGAAAGGCAAAGTTTCACAATTAGGACTTAAAACCAAGATTCTGCATTTTATCACTTCCTCTTGGTGAACATTTGACCACTTTTCCCACAGAGGACAAACTGTTTACAGCATGACGTTAATGGAATGTTTCACCCAAAAATGACAGTTTATCTTTACAACCCCATGTTATTCATGCAATTCTTTGTGTTTTTTTTTTTTTCTTCACATCTTCACATAGGACTTTTTTTTTTTTTTTATCTTCACACAGGACAATTTTATGGATCTTTTATATAGTTCTTTTTTCAAGCTGGACAAACTGTGGTCACTATGAACTATCATTGCAAGTATATGAGTAAATAATAACAGAATTTTCATTATAAGGCAACTTTTCCTTTAATAAGCAACAGAACGTTGAATCTTCGCATCACGGCACCATCTGCGATTCTGTCTCTATATAAAGCTCTGTGGTTCCAGAGAAGCTTGAAAGAACATTCTGTGGTTAACAATGGATTTAGTGTAAATTCAGTGTACTAAAACAAATGAAAAACACAATTAAGGGGGCATTATTTTATTTGCAAGAATAAGACCACAGCCAAGAGGGAGACTTACACTCTTTCATTTAATCCTCGGCCTGTTTGAACAGGCAATATCAGTAAATCCACAACTCAAATCTTTGTTATCTCAGCAGCTTGACTTACTGCAGTAATTTTATTTGATATCAGTGTATATTGGATCGACAGCAGCACTTACCATTCTTTTAATGGGAAGTCTGACGCCAAGTCTGTGTCCTCGTCAGATCCAGGAAATAAAGACAGTGGGAAACACTTGAATTCAGTTCACCACGAAATGTCACAACAGCCAATCTTGACTCACTTTCACATCCTCTCCACTTTTAATATGTAATCAGTCTAAGTATGCCTTTGTGGACATAAACTATTCTTCCTGGTGGATTGTTTAGTTGGTTTATAAGGACTAAAAGCTAAGAAATGTCTGACCTCATTCTCATTAATTATCTTGCTCATGCAAAGGAGCCTGGGAACATTATACAACTGACACAGAAACAAGACATCTGGCCTTCTTATACATAAGAGTCTCCTTAGAGAGAATGGGTAGATTTTTTGTTGTTGTTATGTTGGCTTGAGAAACCCAACATATTGTAATACAATTTAAACTTATTATTATTAAAGGATTAGTTGACTTTCAAATAAAATTTTCCTGATAATTAACTCTCCCCAATGTCAACCAAGATGTTCATGTCTTTCTTTCTTCAGTAAAAAAAAAAAAAAAAAAAAGGTTTTTGATGAAAACATTCCAGGATTATAGTGGACTTCAAAGGCCTCCAAATGGTTGAAGGTCAAAATTTCATTTTCAGTGCAGCTTCAAAAGGCATTAAACGATACCAGATGAGGAATAAGGGTCTTATCTAGCAAAACGATCGGCCATTTCGAAAAAAAAAAAAAAATTATATGTTTTATATAAACAAATGATCGCCTTCCAAGTGGTTCCGCCAAAACCGCACTTTCGTATTCTTCAAAAATCTTCACTGTATGCCCTACGCCTTCCCTATTCTTATTCCCTATACTTATGGAAAAAATGGAACTGGTGCTGCGTTCGTTCAGTAAGTAGAATTGGGAAGGCGTAAGCGTAAGCTTTTTGAAGAATACGAAAGTGCATTTTTGGCAGAACCACTTGGAAGGCGATCATTTGTTTATATAAACCATATACATTTACATTTTATTTTTAAATGATCGATCGTTTCGCTAGATAAGACCCTTATTCCTCGTCTGATATCGTTTAAAGCCCTTTGAAGCTGCACTGAAACTATTATTTTGAACTTCAACCATTTGAAGGCCATTGAAGCCCACTATAACGAGAATAATCCTGGAATGTTTTCATCAAAAACCTTAATTTCTTTTCGAGTGAAAAAAGAAAGACATGAACATCTTGGAAGACTTGGGGGTGAGTAAATCATCAGTAAAATTTTATTTGAAAGTGAACTAATCCTTTAAGTTGGCTTGAGAATCCCAACATATTGTTCTACAATTTAAACTCAATAAAAATCAATATATTAATTAATCATCAAAATAATCTTTTGTTACAGCCCTAAATACAAGAAAAATTTTATTTATTTATTTATTTATTTATGTTATATGGCAGGGCCAGCTCCAAGACACAAAACAGACATGTGGCTCTTTTGACTCAGGCTTTCTCAAGTAAACATTAAAGTTTGTTCACAAACTTTAGCTTTTATGCTGTCGTTATTATAGTCAATCATGGGAAGTAAATGCGGTGAATGAAACATTACATGTTGTCTCAATATTGCTGAGTCAGACATCAGATCTGAAGTCTATCTGTGAGTCGAAACCTACCAAGAGAGTAAGGTGTCATGCTGTATTTGTTATTGCCGGTCATTGAAATGACGCACATATTACACATGAAGCTGAAACAATGGCATCAGAGATGATTACTATAAATAGATGAGGAACACAAGACCTGTTCTTTTCTGACATTTAGTGAAACACTGTATAATTAAAACTCTTTTATTGAAAACCATTACAAGCAGTGTCTTCATCTCACGTGAGTGCACACCATTCAGAGGATTCACAAAACCACAGTTTATTTCTTAATATTGAATTCTACAAGCAGCTCAGCTTATAGCAATAACCAAATTTGTTCAAAAAGTTCCTAATGTTAAAGGTGCCATCGAATGGAAAATTTAATTTACCTTGGCGTAGTTGAATAACAAGAGTACAGTACATGGAAATGACATACAGTGAGTCTCAAACTCCATTGTTTCCTCCTTCTTATGTAAATCTCATTTGTTTAAAAGACCTCTGAAGAACAGGCGAATCTCAACATATATCTTTATAAATCTCTCCAGCAGTGTAGCATTAGCCCGTTAGCCACGGAGCGCAGCCTCAAACTCATTCAGAATCAAATGTAAACATCCAAATAAATACTATACTCACATGATCCGAAGCATGTATGCAGCATGCATGACAAACATTTTGTAAAGATCCATTTGAGGGTTATATTAGCTGTATGAACTTTGTTTATGCACTGTATTATAGTCGAGAGCTCAGGGGCAGGGAGCGTGAGATTTAAAGGGGCCGTGCGCTGAATCGGGGCATAGTTAATGATGCCCCAAAATAGGCAGTTAAAAAAATTAATTAAAAAAAATCTATGGGGTATTTTGAGCTGAAACTTCACAGACATATTCAGGGGACACCTTAGACTTATATTACATCTTGTGAAAGAACGTTCTAGGGCACTTTTAAATATCTAGGGCATAACCTGAACATAGACAGTTTTAAATGTTGTGATGTTTTTAGTGTTACTGTGCCCTGCAGTTCCAGTTATTTAAGGCTTAAAGAACGTGTGACTCTGTTTTGTTTAGACAGCCTGACAATCTGCAATGCCTGAGCTAATCATAGTTCATTGCTTTGCGGATGAAGCCATAAAGGAATGTGCATTAGGCAGCATTCTGAACAGGAGCTGGCCTGGTGTCCACTGACATATTCCAGATTTCACACTTCCTCTCCAATCAACCATGTGAAGCATAAAGTTCTATTTATTATTTGGGTTATCTTATCTCATGAGTATGATTAAAAGCTAAATAACAGGCCTGGGTTTTATTTATCTGTTTGAAATGAGAGCATGGATTGTTTGCTAGCAAGCATTTTGTACAGATGTTGTGTACTGTTTATATTAGTCTTAGTGAGAGTAATGGAGCATGTTGAGCCAGCAAACACAACCGATAATTTGTATCCTCCTTGAGACAATTCTTTTTAATTTATTTCTCACTTTTCACTAAACAAAGGGCTAAAAATCCCCAATTGTAAAATCATCTGTCTAAATTTGTCTCCTTCACAGATAAATTACAACATCTGTTGAACACGTTTCCTTCAAAATGATTGATGCCTCAAATTAGGACCACAATGTGCATTAAAACATCAAAGTGTTAAGAAATCTGTGGCTACATGTGTGATTATTTTCTGTCATGACAGCAAATTACTCATCAAAATTATGAAATATATGGAGGAGGAGAACAATGTGTTAAGATGTTTTTACAAAATTTACAAAAAACAAACAAACAGCAGAATTCGTTTCATCATTTTTGGAACTTTTTTGCCAATAGTCTTGAACATTTCCACCACATCTCAAACGATGTAGGCTATTGTGTTTAATAACTGTCAGGGTTCTCTCACTCGGGTTGGTCTTATTTTCAAGGTATGTTTCCGATCTGCTAAAAACAAAAATGTTTTTCCATTGCTTTATTCATGAAGAGACCGCAATGTCGTCAAAGCGATCCCCATTTGCACGGATCCATGAAAACAACTAAAAATGCTGGATTATTCATGCCAGGCCAGTTGTTGGCGATGCCAAAGAAACTACGCGCCTATAAATGAACAAGTAATATGCACACTCATGGCGTCACTATTTTCATAAATTCACGTTTTTGTAGTTTACATGGAGACGATAACGGTATCATTTTTTAAAAACTTGCCTTTCATTGTTACCCTCTTTATTTTTCTTCCTTATTTATTCTCCCTGTGTTCTCTGTCTTGTGTCTGATCATTACCTAATGTGTCTGGATTGTGTGCTTCCTTTGTAATCTGCGATGCCCTGATGACTGTGTTTTCCCCTACAAGGTAGTTTTTTGTTTGCTTTTGTTTTGCTTTTTTCATTAAATAAAATCACTCTAGGCGACTGAGTCCTCGCTTCTTCCCTCTACACCCAAAACCTAACCAATAGCATTCTATGATCGAAATGGCCGCTGTGTAAATGGCACTTTAAGCTTTTTTTTTTTTTTTTTTAAAAATGACTTCTTTATATATGGAAGCCCATATTTGACATAAGTAAAATTATAACATAGTAAGTCATATTTATGCAATAAAAAAGTAAATATTATGATTATGATATGAAATGACTCATATTGACTTTCGACTTACTATGTCATAATTTTAAGTTTTCATCTCATAAATACAAGTTAGTATGTCAATTATAATTTACAAAAACGTTTTTTTTTTTTTTCTTATGTGGTGAAAATAGGCTTTATGAAATTAATCAATTATCTATTAATCAAAATTATGGACTTTTTATGTCATAATTAAGACTTACCAAAGCATGATTGGTAAATTATTAAAAATCAATTGTTTCCTTGGTAAACAATTACAGGGGCAAGTAGGGGTTTGGTGTGATAAAAATGACACCGCATTTGTAGGACAGTTGTAATGTAAGCTTATAATACAATCATAGCTTTTTAAATAAAGCCATATTGTATTTGATCAATAACATTGTATTGATGAGTGAAATGTTACTGTGTTAATAAAAATGTTACCTCATTATTTTACGAAAATTTTACATAAACTCTGTGTCACGGTTGATCAATCCGCTGTCTCATTCTGGTGTCTGTGTGTTTGTGTGGGTGTGTCTGGTTGATTGTTCTGTGTGGGCGTCGCCGCTGATTGTTGATCAGCGGCAGCTGTGTGCAATCATTATCTGCCTATTTAACACCTTGTCTTTCGTCTCGTGTTTGTCAGTTCGTTGTTTGGAATCCTGGTGTTGTGTCCTGTGCTCTCTCGTGTTTGTTTGTTCCCCGGAGTGGATTACCTCGTCGTTGTTTCCTGTTCCCCGTCGGACTCTCACTTTGGATTGCACTCACGGATTCGGACGCACGGACTCACGGACTCACGACACCATCTCACCTCACCACAGGATTTCCAGCTGCCCATCGAAGTCCCTGCGTCACCACTCTCCTGCTACTGTCTCTCCTCGTTTAATGACTAACTCTGGTGTGAAGCTCTAATAAAGAGATTAACTTGCACTTGCATCTGTCATTCTTTCCGTGACACTCTGTGATTTTTTTTTTTTTTTTCAAAATTGATGAGAATTGTTTAAATATATGTATAGGAAAAAACTTTTAGAAGATTTACTAGTATCAACTCCTTTGAAATCAGTGGATTTAAAGATTTTTTTTAGATCATTAGTTCTCTGTGTAAGCTATACATTGCTGTAACACAGTTTTCGTTTGTGTATGGGAAGGAAGAGGACAGGGATGGCGAACAACTGCTGACTGAGCTTTTATTGAAACGAATGTTCAACAGAAAGGTCGTGCAGACGCACGATAACAGCACCACAAATAATCCACAAAGGGCTTCACTCCAGGTTCGGTAAATACAATCCACAAAGGGCTCCACTCCAAGTAACTCGCTGTGTTTCAGTCAGCAGTTCCCCTCTCTCTCACACACTCCTGCTTCTCACGGCGTCTTATCCTGTCTCCGCGCCAATCACTAGAACGAGAAACAGGTGTTCGTGATTTGCATCCAACCCACTCACTTACCAAGCGTCTCCCGCTATTCTCTCCGGTTGCAGACCTCGCTGAACCACTCCCCCCTCGCCACAATTGCCCTGTTTAGTTTGTCTTTTGTTTGTTGTTGGGTGTGAACCAGAACCAGCACCACTAATGCTATAGACCTAGAACCTGAGCCTACTGCAGACCTAGAACCAGAGCCAATGGCCGTCACGGAGTCAAAGCCTGATGCCACGTCTGTCTTATAGCCAAATCCTGCCACCAAGTCTGACCAGGTGTGTGAGCCAGTCCCTATGTCTGTACAAATAAAGATTCTAGTGGAGCTGGACTGTGCTGAGGAGTATTCTAACAATTCTCCAACCCCAGACACCTGGATTATATGACATCCTGATATCCTGTTCTCAAACCTTATTTCCTCCACTAGTCCCATACAACCTCCTGTCTCCTTCATTCCGCTCAGCTCCAAGTCTCCCTTGTCGCTGATGGTCCCACCCAGCCTCACACTCCCTCCTTCTCCAAGTAAGCCATCAAGTACCTCTGTGTCAGCTCTGCTGGTCCTGTCCAGCTCCTCCTCCTAAGCCCAGCTATGCTACAAGGCCTTGGGCCTCCCAGTCCCCAGCTGCGACTTAGTGTGTTGATCCCCTGCCTCCACCTTGGGCCTCTGAGCCAATTATTCCACCAAGGCCCGTCAACCAGTTGGCACCACCTTGGCTTCTCGCTCCCTCGGCTCCACCTGGGACCATCGTCCTCCTGGCTCTACCGGGCTCCCTCATTCGTTTGGTTTTACCTAGGTCGATCGTTGCTCTACCTCTGCCATGGAATTCCGGGCCCTAAGCGGAGCCTTGTTCCTCTACCCCTTCGGCTCTGTCAAGCACCTTCTTCCCTCTGGCTCCGCCTCAATCATCATTTCCATCGGCTTCACCTCAGTCATCCGGCACCCTGGCTCCACCTCGGCCACTCATCACCACGGCTCCACCTTGGTCTCATGGTCCTCCATTGTTGCCTGGTCTCTCCATCCGTCGAACTCTGCCTGGCACCTCAGTCGGCAATATGACTCCATCCTGGCTCCTCCCTCCCTCCATTGGAAATCTTAGTTTGAGACAAGGGTAAAACAATGAAATCTTAATTATTTCAAATTATTTTAATTTAATCAAATGGGTCCTTGGGGTCAATCTGACCCCAATGACAGTTTCCTTTATTTTTAAAACGTGTTCCCTTCATCTCAGGGGCATGAAACTCTGTGAATTTTCCTAAATAATCTATCTAAACATGCACAAAAAATCTGGGCTTGATTTGATTGTTCTTGTTACGTACAGAAGGGGACGGAGACACAGGTATAAATATACAGTTTACTGAACAACCAGAGCTCGAGTGCAGATGAGTGGAAGCAGGTTAAGTTTATGACTGAAGATGATACTGGATCTGATAGTATCTTTATCTTTCCCAGGGATCGTGGAAGCAGGCAGGCGTGGAGTAGATGAGACACGATGACACTCACAGGAGATGAGGACACACTAGGAGTCACATGGAACGCTGGATACGGGTAAGTAGAAGTTAGCAGAGTCCTTGAGGTAAGCTTAACAGGTAGGTATGCGTTAACAGGACCGGACAGTGACCAAATGCTCTGGAGTGTCTTTTATGCTGCTGTGGTGATGAGTGCTGATGCGTGTCAGGTGTGGCTAGTTAATACTCAGCAGAGGGAGTGCGTTGTGATTGGGTGAGTGTAGAGCCTGGCGTGTCTGTGACAGTTCTTAAGGTGTGTACAAAAAAAAAAAAACCACACAAAAAAAAAACCTCGGGGTCAGATTGACCCCACATTGAAAATGAATGGGAAAATTTAAAAAAAAACAAAAAACTTTTTTTTAAAAATGTTTTTTTTTTTTTTTTTTTAAAAAAACAAGAATAAATCTGAAATGTTCTACTTTTAAATTAACATAAACACAAAGTGGAACAAACTTTCTATCTCATACACACACACATGTGTGTGAGACTGCAACAAAGAGCATTTTTATAGAAACTGGCAAATAAAATCAACAAAAATTTTACATGTAAATAAAGGTCTGGTCCTTGACCATAAACTCAAAGGTGAACGAACGTTCTATCTCATCCACACACATAAACACAAACATACAGTCTCTATTGTCCTCTATTGGATATATGTGGTCATTGCACTTTCTTTAACTATAATTCCTAAAGTTTTTCCACAAACCTGTAGATGGTAGTATTCTATCTCTAACACATAGAGCAATGTCCAAATACAATTTAGATTGAATTAAGTTCATCATTAAAGTGATTTTTTCATTAAAAATCTACTTTTCTTAAGCCAATTTATGACACGCTTAAGTAATTGTGCAGTAAATAGGTAAAAAAATACAAAATATCCACAAAAACACAGCATAAATGCATAGATGAGAAGTAAATCATACAAAAAATGCAATCTGACCCCAAGGGACTAAATTGTCGGTACAATTAGGGACCATTAAGAGTTAAGTCAGTTATAATGTGATGATTCATACTTTATGTTAAGTATTTGTGTGTCCCTCTTAAAGGACGTCCAGACAGCCACTGTAGAGTAAAGGCTGCTGATGATCAAGGCTGCTGAAAAGAGAGCATGGTTCCAGAGTAAACTTTTGTAAGTAAACACAGCTGCTTCACTTGTACATGCCAAACCTTGGTCTCTGTGGGAAACAAGACATTTAAGTTTGGTCTTCAAGTAGCTGAGGGGGCAATTCATAATGAAGTATATAATAACTAAGCACTAACATAAAACACTAGCAGACCTAGATGGAATTTATTTATTTAAATATCATTTATTTTTATTATTATTATTGCATTGGTTTTAGGGGAATCTGGGGCTGGATGCACCAGCTGTGCATAAACTCAGCCTAGTTTTTGAGGTAAAGGGGCACTAAGCTGTATCTTGCACACTACTAAATTTGTTTTTAGCTACACCATTTAACTTAGTTAAAAAGTAACAATTAAATACAGAAGTCTAAGACAAAGAGTAATGTTGGAAAAAATAAAGCAGCAGAAGGCAGAACTGCATCAATAAGCTCTTGTTTACCTGACAGATGTCAATCCTTTAGAGATATATGATAATGCTGACATTTACACAAGCTTACACTTTGAGAAAGAACATACAGTAATGTGAATAAATTGCTTAGTTACAGGCTCTTCAACACAAACCTGACCTAAACAGCATGACTCTGTGTGCATGTCAAAAAAATACACACAATAAATAAATGTATTTGTTTATTGATTCTTATTCATTTCAAATACACAATATTATTTGCCTATTAACATATTTATTATATATATTCATTATACATACATATTTATTTATTAACATGATTAAGTAGTATCATGTTACAGTGGAAATATTTTTTACCGTTACATGAGGCAAAAGAAGTTAGAATCAAGGATAATTCATGGCATTTCAACACAACTTCTGCTTACATATTTGAAGGCTACGAGATCATTGACAGTAAATGTCATATTATGACACCACGCATTACTTTATGGAAAGTAAAGCTTATGAGCCATAGCTACATTCTGCCTTAAGAACAAATGCAACCAAAGATTAGTATGTCTGAATTCATAGTACTAAAGAGTAGGTGAATTACCCGGGTGACCTACTACTTCTGGCAAGATTCTGAAGTGTGCGTATGATCCACAGGAGAGGATTTGTGAATGGCAGTAAATTGACGCGACTGACGCTGGTAGGTCACATGATATTGACAACATGGCAATGTAGTACGTCCAGATTACATTCATACTACACACATTCATAAAATATATAGAACTTTTTTTTTTTTTTCTAGGTCACAAAGTACTTATTTAAAATATTCAAGAGAGTATGCGATTTCGGACACAGCCACAATTTCAAAATTTCTATTTTAAGTCTTAAGTTAAGATCTGACAAGTTAATTTAGTTTGCCATAGTTTTTTGTTGTTGTTGTTGTTGTTGTTTTTTTTCCACAAATTCGTATTACAGAAGCAAATCTTAACTTGATTTAGGATTCTTATCCAATCTTACACAATCTCATCTTATCTATCTGTAGTTAGGAAATCTTAAACCCATCGAGTTCAGTAATCAACCCTCAGGTCTGTTTCCAATCAACTAATGATGCGCAAGCAGCTGAAGTAAATGCTAAAGATTAAAATGGAGAAACAAAATGTGTGCTTTTAATTAAGTGCTGCAGAAAGTGAAGGTTTGAAAAGCTTGGTAGAAATTAAAGGCAAAGCATATCACTGTATATCATGGGATATAACTTTATCAGTGTTTTGTCATAAAAGTGCAGCACATCATTTGGGTGTTTAAAAGTCTTTCCACCATCAAACACTGTTCTTCATCTTGAACCATTAATAAATGTGACACCATTCTCAAACAGGGGAATTGATATGTGATTTTTACAGTAGGCTTTCAAATAATTTTGAAGTTAGGACTCCAGTTGGGTTATCCTAAAGTTAAGACAGGTTTTGTTGTTGTTGTTGAGTTAGGATCGTTCTGTATACCCTTTTCCTACCCATATTTAAGATAAGATAATGCACTTAAGAAATCTTAATTTAGGACTCCTAAATGAGGTACTAACTGTAATGGTTACCAAACAGATAAGATGGGATTCTAAAGTTAGGATCTAGTCTCCAGCATGCTGAGAACTAACAATCCACCGACCAGCACCACCCAGTTTCAGATGAAGTGCAACAGAAATGATTAATGTATTCCAAACACTAATGGATTGAGTAAACTTCAATTATTATATTATATACACATACTAGATTGAACACAAAAAAGTTAAGTTAGGACAAAATGTATAGCATTTGTGTTGTTTTAGCTCATAACTAAGTAATTTAAACAAGCATAAACTTTACGTTCATATTTAAGTAAGAACTTACGTATAAGAACGGTTAAGTAAGAACAGTTGGTGCAACTAATCCCTGATGAATGTATTTAAACATGGTAAAAAAATAAAAAAATTAAGGATGAATGAAGGCAGAGCTTTGTGAATGACAGGTTAAAATTATAGCTTTCTGCGGTTGATTCTGTGTGGGCAGAAGAACTGTAGCAGAATGTGTTGAGACAAGTCCTGGAATGGCATCAGGCAGTATCCCATTCTCGAGTTTCCAGGATCTGCGGATATTTCCTCAACTTTTAAGTTTATCTTAATGATGTGCTAATGTTTCGCATCCTCTTTCCAATTGAATGAGCGTGATTTACTGATATTGCTAGTCACGTTTCGCCCCCTCACACCATCATGATTCACGCCCATGCAAGACACACAGGTTAGGACATCTTTATAACGATGCCACAATTGCATGTTTCAGCAATTTACTCCAAGGCTTGTTTTGTGACGTGATTTGTGTAAAACTGATGTGAGAAACAGCCAAGAACATGTTTTGCATTGCAATGCAACTACATTTCTGGTGGAGTTATGAACTTACAATAGAGACAGAGCGCATTTATGTTAATCTGAAAACCACGCCCACCGGGGGGGAAAACAATACAACCGTCTCCATTGACTTTGTATTGCGTGATGCTGCCTCCTTGTATTTTCTGACTTATTACAAAAAATAGAACAATGTCTAAAAGCTGCTGTGTGACAAGGTGCACAGCTAACAAACTAAAAAAAAAACAGAAATAGGTTTTTATAAGCTGTCGACCCCAAAAAACGAATGTTTAAGGACATAAAAGTGGATACAGGCAGTGAAACAGAGAGCAACGGGTCATATTACTATATGAAATGCATTGGAGGGGAACGTAATCGGCGACAGGTGAAATAATTCTTTGACATGGTAAAAAATAATGAATGGTTTGTTTAGCATATGTTGTCGCCGATTAGGCTATGACCCCCTCCACTGTATTTCTTAAAGTAATTATGACCCTTTCTGCTCTTTCTCACTGCCTGTACATCTTACAAAAACTTATTTCTGAGTTTTTTAGTTTGTTAGCTGTGCACCTTGTCACACAGCAGCTTTTAGACATTGTTCTATTTTATGTAATAAGTCAGAATTGACAAGGAGGCAGCATCACGCAATACAAAGTCAATGGAGACGGTTGGATTGTTTTCCCCCCCGGTGGGCGTGGTTTTCAGATTATGACACGTGTCGCTCTGTCTCTATACTGTGATTACATTGTAGCCTACATATAATATAATTTACATAATATACTGATGATTATTTGAATATTCCACAAACTGGCAGTACATTCTTTTTATTTAATTAATATTACTGTCACAGTTCTGTTTAGTTAGTTTCATTTTCATGGACTTTTATCTTAGGTCATGTGTTTCCCATGTATCATGTGACACTGATGGTGTAACGTAAAGTCCACTGGATTTGCACATAGACAGTAAAAGAAATGGACACAGCGACCCCATTGGAACTCGATTGAGTCAAGTGAAGCCCATTTTTAGCGATTTTTAGCACTTCCTTTTCTGACGCGCAGACTCACACTAAGCTTGATGACGTGCGCAACCTGTCTGACAGATGTAAATCTTCTAGTAGCTGTGCGTGCAAACTGCCATCGTTAATCTTGCAGAGACGGCGAGCTTGTTCTCAGTTCTTTGGCGTGAGTGAGCAGGAGTAAGTATTCTGATTAATTATTTTGTATAGTATTTTAAAATGTAACGCCAGTACGCCATATTAAGATAATCTCCCCGATTGCCTGCGAGCTTCTCCTCCTGTCTGTACGGCAATTTCGCTACTGTGCGACAGAGAGTCGAGTGGTTATGACGCAATCGTTAGCTTATTTTTTACAAAAACTGTTTCTACAGGGCCATAATGTAACATAGAAGGTAATGGAGCCCTTTATACATTGTCGTGTATCTTTAGAAATAAATAATGGACAAATGGAGTCTTTAAACGCCTCAGATGTAAAGTTATTCACTGTCAAAGTGACGCCAAAATGAATGGGAGTCAATGGGGATGCTAACGCAAGTGAAATTCTGCTACAAGATGGCGGCACCCGGCCGACTTCAACTACCGGTCGACTTCCTTGGGCACTGGATTTGCAGAACCCATGTGCAGTTTTATCCACAACAAACAACCAAAATACAAAAAAAAAAAAAAAAGGCTAGACTTTTCTTGGTACAAAAACAACATAGAACTCACCATCAGTGATACAGGGACAATTCTAAACAAAGGACAAGGCAAACATGAGGGCTTATGCTGTGTTCACACCACCTCGTATTTACCGGAATCTTGAGATGACAACACGTGACGTTATATTCGGAGCTGTTCACGTCCTTGGACTGGGAATTATGCATTTCCATGGCACCTCTATCAACGCCTATGAATCTACAGCGGTCATCTGGGAGCTTTCAGAAAACTCCCAGCTTACAAGCTGTAATCACGAGCTCTACGAGGACATGAACGCTTTTTACAAGCTAGAATCTTGTAACTACAACGAGGCTGCGTGAACGCACCTTTAAAGGATTAGTCCACTTTTAAATAAACTTTTCCTAATAATTTACTCAGCCCAATGTCATCCAAGATGTTCATGTCTTTCTTTCGTCAGTCGAATAGAAATGAAGGTTTTTGATGAAAACATTCTAGGATTTTTCTCCATATAGTGGACTTCAATGGTTGAAGGTCAAAATTGCAGCTTCAAATGGCTTTAAACGATACCAGACAAGGAATAAGGGTCTTAGTGAAACAATTGGTCATTTTCGAAAATAAATACAACTGTATATGCTTTATAAACAAAATAACGCCTTGAACGTATTTCCGGTTTTCGCATTCTTCAAAACTCTTACGCTGTATGTCCTACGCCTTCCCTATTCTACTTATGGAAAAAAACGAAACTGGCGCCGCCTTCATTCTGTAAGTAGAATGTTTTCATCATGGATGACATCGGGGTGAGTAAATTATCAGGAAAAGTTTATTTAAAAGTGGACTAATCCTTTAAATACACAAGGACTAATCACAAACAAGGAACACATGTACACAATCAACCAATAAACCAATTACAACATAGGACACATGACAAGGAAGCACATGGCAAGATCACACGATACAAACAAGGGAATCATGACATAAGGGAGCACATGGCAAACACGGAAACAAAGCAATGACAAAAAGGAACATGAATCATGACATGATTCATGAACACAAAACCAAAACTATACATGACAGATGGACACTGCTGTTAGATCATTCTATTTTGAGTTATTTAATAAAACTTGTGTTATTTTTATAATAATCTTCCTTGGCTATAGCATGGCAATTACCTAAAAAAAACTAAATAAATAAAGTGTTGTTACTTTTTGAAAACTGCATTGTTGTTGTCTAGAATCAAGACTACTAAGGATGCCAAAATAAATAGCATGAAAAGTCGTCTTTTTGAGGTTTGGTGGACTCTACTGCAGGGATTTCAACAGGAACAAAAATATTGCTGGATTATATCCAAGATACACATTTTCACAATCTTATGAACTCTGATATTTTCCCAGAAAACTGAGATATAAAAATAAATTTATCTCAATCTAGATATTTATACTAATTTTAAACCTTTCTTTTACTTTGGTCCTTTAACCTTATCATTTGATTAATAGTCACACATTCCTCAAAATCTCATTAAGTACACACATAATAAATAGGTAAAGCAATTTTACCTTTTTTGGTACAGAACACAGAACACTGATATGAACATGAACATGCATTGCCTTATAGATATCAAAGGATATTTAATCCATTATCCACACAGCTAAAACTCATCAATGACTTTGTGTTTTATTTAAGTTTGTTTATAATTTACTTTCAAGCCCATTAAATTATGCTGACTTCTTTATGGGGGAAATCTGTGGAATTAATGTAACTGCTATTGGTAAGCATAATAAAAGCCAAAATATTTCAGAAACAAACATCCGGTTTATAATGACGCATATTTAAATTCTGTGGAAATCTGTGTCACTTTCTGTGGAGCTCTTAAAGATTACGTGTGAACCTGGCAGAGTAGAACTGAAACTACCATCTTAACCTCAAAATAGGTGGAGCGTCTTTTGTCTATTTACTGATATGACGAGACACACACAGGTGAGTGACGCATGTACACAATTTCCCGCAAAAACCATCCCACTAGGTCTAACATAGGCTTATCATAGTAAATCGGGGTAAGACAAAAACATGATTTGGAAGAAGGATTGATGTATTGACTCAACTGATATCGGTATCACTGGTTCAGCTCTTTCCTGGCTCATTTCCTACATCAGTGACAGAAAATATTATATCGCCATACAAGGGTATAAATCTGCCACTACTCCGGTCTGAGGGTGTTCCTCAAGGTTCTGTTCTGGGTCCACTTCTGTTTATCATTTATATTGCATATATGCATGGACTTCAATTGCATTGCTATTCTGATGACATTCAAATCTACCTTACCACCAGCTCTGATAGGCTATCCTTGCCTGACTCACATCTGAATATTGCAATGCTCTATTTCTTGGTCTGCCTAAAAAACTCATAGCAAGGTTACAGTATGTTCAAATCTCTGCAGCAAGAGTTCTCACCTCTACCAGGCGTTCTGCTCATATTTCTCCTCTACTCCATGAACTTCACTGGCTATGGCATCACATATTCACTTTAAGATATTACTTCTAAGGCATTAAATGGTCTTGCGCCTCCATATCTGTCTGACTTACTCTATTCCTACTCTCCTGCCCGGTCCCTCAGATCATCTGAGCTTGGTCTTTTGTCCATTCCTCATTTTCGGCTGTCCACTGTAGGTGGTTTAGTGTTAATACTCCTAAATTATTGAATTCGCTACCAATTACACTTCATATTATATCATCTTTGCCTACCTTCAAGACTCAGCTAAAAACATATCTTTTCAATATGTATTTTGGATAATGTGGCTAAATCTGACCTTATGTGTTTGTGTTGTGTATATGGATGTGCAAATATATTGTATAGCACTATGTGAAGCGACCTTGAGCTATGGAAAGGCGCTATAAAAATAAAACTTTTTCTTCTTTTTCTTCTTCTTCCTCTTCATTATTTAACTTTGTTAATTTTGAAAAAAAAAAAAATGCATAGTGTACCTTTAAATAAGTATAATCAAATGGGCTTTTTTTTTTATTTAATCTTGCCTAGTTGAATCACGTATAACTTAAAAAAAAATGAAGCTGAAACTGTTTAGATTATTTTGATGAGTTAAATGGAAAAACCTGTGTTGCCATGAATTGATCATATAATTTTTTACAGTGTAATACAATCCTTATTTAGTGTTATTCTAAAACAACACACACAAAAAAAAAAAACAATGAGAATGTGTTAGTGAAAATAATTTCAGCAGGTAATGAGATTTCTCAATGTTTACTCTGAATGTTGTAACATCTGAATGTTGCTCAAGGTGGAACTCCTGCTATTGTTTAGTCATTTCAGCACAGTAATTAAAGCATCTGACTGCTGTTATGCAATCTTTCAGTGTTGATCTTGCAGTTGATGTGAGTCCAAGAGTGCCAGGCAATGTTTCTACAGTTCCCTGTTAATGATGTTCTAATGTCGGCAAATACTTGGATGTGCTTCTCAGGACATTAGCCTTATCTCGCAGTGATCGCAGTATGTTAACTACCCTTGGAGCCACACAGAGAAACAGACGGGTCAAATAGAAAAGAAAGCAAAAACTATGAAATCATAAGAACTTGGTCTTGCTATAAATGTAAAAATATTCCCTATTATTTCACCAAGAGTGCTTGTATGGTGAAGATGCATATTATCACTTTCAGAATGCAAAATCCCCAGATTTAAAGCAACTCTGCTCAGAGAACCTATGGTCCCTCTCTACATATAGTTAAAATAACACTGAAGCAGAATTAAGTTAATGAGATAATATGCTGTTTGTGCAGTTGTTTAATCAGATCTTGAGAGATTTAATGTTTTTGATCTTCAGTTGATTTCATCTAAGGCTGTGGCTGGAAGTCCTTTGTAGTTATTGTGTTTCTCTTCAGTGATTATGCTTGTTAACAGCAGGTGTTCATCACTAATGCTCAATCATAACTTAATCACTTAATTATCTCATTAACTTTAACTCTGCTTCAGTGTTACTTTAACACTATTTAGAGAGGGACCATATGTAAACTGAGCAGAGTTGATTTAACTCTGGGGATTTTGCTGTGTACCATTCATGTTAAAAAAAAAAGGACATCTGAAGAATTATGGTCCCAGTTAAGTGTCCTTAACTACTATGTACTAACAATTAAATTAATCATTTGATACCATGCACTTATTATGTACATACATGTTTGTATATTGTACTTATGTTTAAAAATACTTGCATATAATTACATACTATATACATACATATTATATCTATAATTACACTGTTGACTCTTCTCTTACACCTTAACCCACCCTTAAACCTACCCATACCACCAAACCGGTCCCTAACCTTACCCGTATATTTGTTTGGAGCTGAGACTTCATCAAAACTCCTTGAGAAATGGGATTTCCTGAAGGCCAAAGTAATAGAGCAAGCCAAGGACATCAGCAAGACACCCCTGCTTGAGCATCTCATCCAGTCTGCAGAGGAGAACACTGATGAGGATGACGAGGTCCCAGGTAAATAATTTACATGAATCTGGTGTGTATCTTTCAAATGTCGACTTACTTAATTTATTTACCATGACAAATAGTTGTGTAGACAAATAATATATTTTTTAGGGCTGCAACAACTAATCGATAATGAAAATAATCAAGAAAGAATTTCATAATTGATTATTTGGGTCTGTGACATCACTGTGGAAAATTCCAGTCAGTGATGTCACTTCACAATGGTGTAAAAAGCATTTTCCTCAGCATTTTACACAAAGTCCTGACAGTAATTGAATCTTTGTAAACTTCACTGAATGAGCGCAAGTCCGTGTATCAATCAAACGGCAGTGGGAATGGAAGCGCAATAACCCTTGACTGAAGCCCACGTAGATTAAGTTACTACCATTTTCATAGGCTTCAATTGGCACAATGTTTGAAGGAGAGCATTGTGCAGAATAAAATTTCCTTGATATTTTGGACTTTTAATCCAACCAATTGATTAATAATTGACAGGTTAATCGATTATCAAAAAAAATGTTAGTTGCAGAACTAGAATTTTTATTGAAAAGAGTTTTGAGTTTTAATATTGATGTAGTATCAAAGGTTTTGGTTAGGTGTATATCATGCTTTAAGCAGGTGCTTCTGCCTTCTCAGGTTGGGATAGTGACATGGCCTCACTGCTACTGCTGGTCTACCTACTGCCACCACCTCCAAGTGGAAAGAAGGGAGCTGTAAAGATCAGTACCCGGGAAGCTGTGGACCGTGTAGTCAAATTTCATAAGGTCAGTGTGTCCTGATCTTTAATGGCAATAGCTGTTGTCAAAAGGCAATAGTTTAACCCCCCAGATTATTAATCTATTTCTTTTCAATGCCACATCCACAGAATTTTAAGTCTGATAATTTATGTTTTGCCTCCTGGAAGTGCATAGCGAATAGAGAGTGGGGTTCACTCTTTTGACCGCAGTCTTGTGCTGGTTCATTCTTATTTTCAGTTGTCTGTTTGTCTTTCCAACGTATTAGAGTTTGCAGGGACATGTGTTAAGGTAACCAACATTGATGACCTCTCTGTTTAATTCCCTCTCTTTGTGTGACCATGGTACAAAACCTTGGTTGCCTTATCACATGCTAAATATATCCTGCATGGGAAAGCTAACTGTGCCATCAAAGGGTTCTATCAGAGTGTGACTTATCCATCAAAATGTGATGTTCAGTGTAGATTCATTTCAGTTTATTGTTATCTTACAGTCATGTCGCAGCCTTCAGGAGCACTCTGGTCCAAACCAGCGGAGGCAGCCCTACATCCTGGCAGTTGGGACGACAAGAAAGCACATCCACGAGTTCTACATTGCATTGGATGGTGATCTCCTTCCCTGCAAGGGCAAGTCTTCCCTGTCAGCCTTTGATGAACTGTTCAAAGCACATTATGTTTTCGGCATCTCCTATGACCAGGCCTTAAATGGCATGTACACATTTGTGCAGACCACCATCTACAACATTGATGTAGGTCATTCTCACGAAACTCCCAGAGTCAAGGACCTAAGAGCTAAGCTCCTCAACTAAAGAGTTATGATGTTCAGATGCTTTGTTTGCAAGTCTAGTTTTGTTACCGTTCAAATGTTGAACTGAGTATCGTCCAGGCCTTTTAGTTTGCACAGACAAAGAGGACGATTTGCCTGTATTTAGTCAGATAAAAGACATCATTGCATTTAATCGAGAATATTTTCTTGTAACAGAGGACTTTCAGACACTTTGTTTTGCAGAGCATTTTCATTCCTTTCATGTGACGTAGGGAAATGATCTGAATGTTTCCATGCTTAAAGTTGATAAATTGCACTTCTTTAAGCCGTTTGATCTGCAAACTACTTATGGTTTTGATCGAGATTATCAGTATGTGGTTCCTGTACATGCGTTTGTATGAGTTTGTGGTTTTTGCACATCCATGAACTGTTTAATAAAACAGACATAAAAAGCACTAACTTGGAGTATTTTTCATTCACTGATGTTTCTAGGTTTACACTGCAGGTGTTGGAAACTATTGAAACACTGTAAATAAAAAAGTACTGGCTTTAGAGTACATTTGTACTCTCCAAGTGTTAAATAATAAGCTCAGCAAAGGTTCTAGGTTTACACTGCAGGTGTTCAAAAGCACTGAAACAGTGTCAAAAAGTGCTATGTATAAGAGTACATTTTAACTCTCCAGGTGTTCTAATGTAACTATTTTTGAGAGTATATATTTTACACTTTTTACAGTGTTCAACGAACACCGAACTCTTGGACCTATATATACACTGAAACCAGTGTTCAGTGTACTCCTATAGAGTACATTGAACACTCTGATTTTTGCTGTGCATCAATAACAGTAAAAGTGTTTTGCAATACAACATGATCATAATAAGTACATTGTGCTTAGATAAGGACACCTAATATAAAGTGTGACTGAAGTAATAAATATACGGAATTCTTGGGGAATTACACTTGCACACAGCCCTGAAACATAATATAAAAAAAAATAAGTATGCTTTAGTGCCTGAGTTTGTTGGTGCATTCAAGTCCTCCAGGGAATTTGGGAAGTCGTAATTACGACATCAGAAAAATTCTGCAAGATTTATAAACTATACATCTACAAAATTATGAATAATGTTTGAATAATAATGAATAAATAATTATAATGATGAATAATATTGCGATGAAGAAAGTGCATCAGTGTATTTGTTCTTTATCAAATTTATGAAGGTGCTGTAAATTGAATCGTTATGTGTACAATACTATCATATTTTGTACATGCAACTTAAATAAAAATGATTTCATTAATTTAAAAAAAAATTACCATTAATACAGACTGCATCCTTTGCGTCTGACATGTTTTCTCACTGACACAACTCAGAAACTTTTTTTTTTTAATGTATTTTTTGCCTTTATTTTTTATTGAGATAGGACAGTTAGTTGACAGTAAGCGAACTGGGAGAAGGGATTGGGAAAGGTCCATGAGCCGGGACACAAACTCGGGTCCCCCGAAGCGCAACTGCGGCATATGTCGACACGCTGCCCACAAGGCAATCAGCTGAAGTAAAATCCGGGGCAAAGGCAAAACTTGAAGTAAAATCCGGGTTTCCCATTTGTAATTAATGCTGCCTTCATGTGCCCTCGGAATTAATGTAAATACAGGGTCTAGGGACTTTATTATTGTCATTGCATAGTTAATACAATGAAATTCAGTTTAAAGCAATCCAGTATACAGCACAATAAAAATAAATCTATATATTTAAGAACAGATAAATAAGAGTACACATAGTTAAAATGAGTTATTGCCCAGATAAATGCTTAGATAGATAGATAACTAAGAATATACACAGTTAAAAAGTTATTGCCCATGTAAATAAATAAATAAATAAGAGTACACACAGTCAAAATTAGTTATTGCCCATGAGTCCCAATTATTGCACATAGTCTGCTTACTATTATGTGTGCATAAATTGCACTATGCATAAAGTGCATTGTATGTTTGTGTCTGGGGTTACTGAAGCTTCTGCAACCTGTCCACAGCCCTGGGAAAGAAACTGTTCTGCAGCCTATTTGTTCTTGTTCCTGGAGTTCTTAGTCTACCTGAGGGGAGGGTGGCAAAAAAAAGGATTCCCAGGATGTAAGGAGTCCTGCTGGATGTTTGTAGCTCATGTGAAAAAACGGTTTGAGTAGATGTTACCCAGGCTTTGAAAAGAAGAGCCAGCAATCCTTTCAGCCATCCTCACAACCCGCTGCAGATCTTTCCTGTCTGCAACAGTGCTGCTGGAATACTATGCAGTACAGCAGTATGTTACAATGTTCTCTATCTTACAGCGGTAGAAGCTTATCAGCAGTCTCTGGGGAAGCCAATTGCATCTCAAAGTCCTCAGGAAAAACAGCCTTTGCTGGGCTCTCTTGATGATGGAGGAAATATTTAAAGGATTAGTTCACTTTCAAATAAAAATTTCCTGATAATTTACTCAAACCCATGTCATCCAAGATGTCCATGTCCTTCTTTCTTCAGTCGAAAAGAAATTAAGGTTGTTGATGAAAACATTCCAGGATTATTCTCCTTATAGTGGACTTTGATGGCCTCCAAATGGTGCAGCTCCAGTGCAGCTTCAAAGGGCTTTAAATAATACCAGACGAGGAATAAGGGTCTTATCTAGCGAAACGATCAGTCATTTTCGAAAAAAATATAAATGTATATTCTTTATATAAACAAATGAACGCCTTCCAAGTGGTTCCGCCAAAACTGCACTTTCGTATTCTTCAAAAAGCTTACACTGTATGTCCTACGCCTTCCCTATTCTACTTACGGAATGAACGCAGCACCAGTTCCGTTTTTTCCGTAAGGAGAAAACAGCGTAAGCTTTTTGAAGAATACAAAAGTTCGGTTTTGGCAGAACCACGCAGAAGGCGATCATTTGTTTATATAAAACATATGCATTTACATTTTTTTTTTTTTTTTTCGAAAATGAACGATCATTTCTCTAGATAAGACCCTTATTCCTCCTCTGGTATTGTTTAAAGCCCTTTGAAGCTGCACTGAAACTATAATTTTGACCTTCAACCGTTTGGAGTCCATTTAAGTCCATTATAAGGAGAATAATCCTGGAATGTTTTCATCAAAAATCGTAATTTCTTTTCGACCGAAGAAAGAAGGACATGAACATCTTGGATGACATGGGGGTGAGTAAATTATCAGGAAATTTTTATTTTAAAGTGTCCGGAACCTCCTCTCTGTAGTCAGTTTCGTTATTATCAGTTATGAGTCCCACTATGGTTGTGTCGTCTGCAAATTTGATGAGGGTATTAGTTGTGGGAGGAGGTGCAATCATGTGTGAAAAGAGAGTAAAGTGCTGGACTGAGAACACAGCCTTGGGGGACCCCAGTGTTAACAATGGGATCTATCTGATCCAGTGACAGAGAAGGGCTCCCAGACCCAGTGTTTGTAGTTTATTGACCAGTTTTATTGGACTAATGGTATTAAATGCGGACCTGTAATCCACAAATAACATCCTGATGTAGCTGTTAGGGTTTTCCAGGTGTGTGAGTGCTGTATGCAGTGCAGTTGAAATTGCATCGTCCGTGGACCTATTGATCCTATAAACGTATTGATTGTCCAGGTCTGAAGAAATGCATGCCTTGATGTGGGACAGAACCAATCTCTCAAAGCATTTCATGATAACTGGGGTGAGAGAAATTGGCCGGTAGCCATTCATGCTGGTAACAGCAGAAGTTTAAGGAATGGGAATGATAGTGCTGTAACAACAGGTTGAAGATGTGTGTGAACACTGCAGTGAGCTCATTAGCACATTACTTCAATATTCGTCCCGAAACGGCATCCGGTCCCATTGCTTTATGGAAATTAATGTTGTATAATGCCTGGTAATAACCTGGTAATTCTAAAAAACTGATATCTGCATCTGGGTCTGTAAGTTTCCTAGGTAAAAATTGCACATGAACGCCCTCCTATTTGTGCATTCAACTTGTAAATACAATTTCCAACATGACTTGAATGCACCATATAATTCCTACTTTAGAGTGCTATTTTAAAGGTTCAGAATTTTGTTTTGGAGGTCTCCTGCAACAGGTTTACATGAATCAAAGGTCAAAAAACACTTTCATTTTCTCATACATTGCACAACACCACATTTTTCAATGATTCTCAAACGGCTCGTCAGAAGATTCAGTCTCTCTAAGCCCGTCCTTTCCGACAGCCTGCTCTGCTCTGATTGGCCACATGGCCCAGTCTGTTGTGATTGGTCTACCGCTTACAGCGCGTGTCGGAAACGAAATGACTATTACTAAAACTGAACTTTAGGTTTCCTAAAGCTCAGAGATTGTACACACTGTAGAGAAAGTGTATCATTAACTAATAACAGTGCATTAGTTAGCCGAGCACTAACGTGAACATACTTGCTCCCATTATAGTAACAGAAGCCAACAGTGTGCCAATATGGCACTGACATCTTGAGTCTCGAGTCTGCGCATAGTGAACTTGGAGCCCGAGTCTGCGCAGCAGTGAGCGTGAAGTGAAGCCGCGATATAATGTACCGCCCAAACTCATAACAACTCATTATATCGGTGTGAAATAAACAGTTATGGAAATGTAGAAATTAAAGTTAAAGCTCCAATCACCTTGCGAAGATCCAGAAAAAAGTCTGTTGGCACCTCAGTGACTACTTCACTCAGTGAAGCTGTCAGTCTCAGCTGTCAATCATGATGTCACACCCCCGTTTTTTATAGCATCAAATAACTAAAACCAAACTTTTTAAAAGAACAAACACTAACACCGGCGTGACAAAAACTGGCTAAAATGACAGAAATTATCTTTGGAAAAAAAATATTTGAAGTGTAATTTAATTGTTTAATTATTGTAATACATTAAGAGGACGGGGTTTATGACCTATACTGCTTCCAGCCACTTGGGGGCGATCAAGACGCTTTGGTTTCACTTTTCAGGACTCGTGTGGCACGCTTGAATGTGAATGACTGATGTAATTTTAAAGTTTGTAAAACAAATCTTTATCATTACTATCATTACTCAAAGTAGTAAGAACATCAGACAATATGCATTAATGGACAATTTTAGGTAGTGGACCCACAGCTGATTTGCTGAAGTAAAAGTAAGACAGTAACGTGAGTTAGCCGATTAGCCGAAGACCTACACAAAAGTTGCATATTTTGAACACCCAGTACAAAATATGCAGTATATCCATCTTTAATGGATATGCTTTTTGTAAATCCCATGTTGTTCTCACAGAGATCTGAGAAGGTTATACTGCTGTTGTATTGCTGTGGTAATTTTAACCACTGACTCTTCACATCCTCATTCTTTGGAAGAGTTTACAAAGGCTACTTTCACACAGCAGCAGAATACGGTTGTCAGTACTATATTTGAGTCCTTAATACGGTTACGTTCACACGCAGTACGGTTATTTATGGGAGTGACAACCGCATTCTATAGCCGAACTCACACCCGTAAATTTTCAGGACTCACCACCGCATTCTCGGAAATTCCGCTCTGTGTGAACGGAACGAAACAGGACTGGGCTAGTTGTCTGTCACGTCTTACAGTGCGAGAGAAACACTCTTCTAAGGTGTTTTATGTGTGGTTTCACTTTAGGTAACTTACAGCGACAGGGATGTGAGCTGTGTGTCATCTGAAGGTGTTAGATCCAGTCACTGTTCTCCACCGGAGCGGCTCCAGTCAGTTTTGTGTTTCTTTTCCAAATTCAAACATCGTGTCATGCGCGAGACGTCGCAAAGGATGTGACACGCGAATGCAACGTTAAAGACTCCGTCTAGCGTGTTTACATTGATGCTGCTGTTGGTTAAAGAATGGATCAACTCGCGGTTCAGTTGGTCTCTTGTCATGTCAAAGTGATGAGACTTTTTAGTTTTATGGACGTCGCAATCTTTAATATTACGTTGGTCACTATCGTTATGGTTAGTAGTAAGAGAACACGGGCTTTACTCTCGTTGCACGTTCATACAGTGTTCCAGATGCTACTGTAAGTTTCTGTGTGTGAACAGACATTTCGAGACTCACACCTAAGTAAATTGCCGTCAATCCCAAAAACTGACAGTTTGAACGTGGCCAAAGAGAATTCGCTTTTGCAGAGCAGAAAACAGTGTCTTAGATGTACACTACACGAACACTGTAAAAAATGATTGTATAGTGAAGTAAATACTACAGAAAAAATAAATGTAATTTTTACATGAAAAAGTTAGTCCAGGCAAGAATAATAAAAAAAAAAACTAAGTAGCCTAAATTCTATATTAGTACTCAATTTAAGCTTGTAGAAATTAAAGTGTAAATATCAACATAATAAGTAAAACTACTCAACTTTTCTGATACTGGTGTTCCCATCATGCACTTGGCCTTGAATAATTAATGAGGTCGATTTTTTGCTGTTTTCCAGCTGTATTTACACTGTTTTATCATTGCTTTTGGGGTTATGTTTAGTAACTTGCCATTTTGTGACATTTGGAGTTAATTTTCTGCTCAAAATGCGACATTCACACAAAAAAAAAAAAAAAAAAAATGATCCATCGAATGTTAGGCTACCGATATTTTGTATTGTGTACCAATTTCTCAAATTGCTCAACCTTTCAGCCTACTGGCAATGTTAAAATTATTTATTTTCTTTGTTAATCTTAAGCTGTTGACACACCTAACGATTGTAAGGCCGATTATGAATGAAATTTGATACTTACGACTGATCATGTCCAATCGGCCCGAGTCAGAGCCAGTTGCGTTCAGTCGGTGTTTACAGTTGGTGCTTAAAATCGTGCAGTGTGCTGTGTCTAAAGATTCTAGTCTTAGAATTTTAGAAACAGTCATTGCCAGTCCTCCTCACAAAGATTCTTCTCAAATTTGATAATTCCCACTTCTGAAGTAGTGATTATGAGCAAATCGCATTCAAGTTTCGTTATTTTTTTTTCAAGGAAAGTCATCTTTACAATAGCACTGAGAGCACGTGAAGGCAGCATAATATTTGTGACCGATGACGTCTCTGTTTCCTTGGAGACTGTGTCAGGCGATTGTAAACAAGCGGCGAAATGGCGTCAAAAAACGTTTGGACAACCGGTATGGAAGAAAAACTGGTTGAACTCTGGCAATTACGAATACAACATATCTTCGAAGGAATACCATAGTAGAAGCGATAAGGAAAGAAGCTGGGCTGCTATTGCGGAAGCTTTGAACATGTCAGGTAATGTACAGGGCCGGATTATCCATAGACGGCATTGGGCGAGTGTCCTGGAGCACCAATAGGGGGGCAACAAATGATAAAGATAATACTTTTTGTTTTTTTATCATGTTTTGTATATATATTATTTATCTGATACGGATACAAAATTAACAGTTGATACAATACAGAGAGAATATAAAGAGCCCTGCCCCTTTGATCGCAAAAGTGAAAGTGCCCTTTGAGGTCGCATTGTGGTAGTATAAAGTTACTTCTGTGGTAATTTAATGGTCTGTATAGTGCCGTTTCAAGTCGAACAAGCTTCATTGAGGATCGCAGCTTATCGTTGCTTAACAACGGCCGACACCACCGGAGTGCAAGCCCTAAAAATAGATTTAACAAAGTTTAACGTTACTCACCTCAAATTCTCTCTGTAGAGAACAAATCCATGTTGCCTCTCCAGCCAGGACCTCACACATATCCTGCGCGTTTTTCCACTTTTTTAGTTATTTTCCGCACAAATATAGCTGCAGATGAAGAGCGCGAGCTGTTTGTTTACATCCATTTTCAAGATCCCGCGCAGTGTGTTGCTTAGCAGCGGTCTCAATCATAACGGTTTGTGTTCTTCTCCGACTGTCAACGATTAAAATCGGCTCCAGTCGAAGGAAACAATCGGTATGTGTGTTCAGTTCAGTCTTAGAATGTTTCAGCTAATCGTTAGGTGTGTCCCCGGCTGTACTTAACTTAGTTAAGTAGAGTTTACTTAATTCCATGTGTAAAATTGACTAAAATATGTGCAAAAACTTGCAAAATTAAATTGTACATATTGTTTTTTTCAGTGATAGACTTTTGTATAAAAAATTCAATAAATCATAATAAATTTATAAGCATTACTTAAGTAAAATTTATGAACAAAGAGTCAATATACTTTACTGGGAAGTCCTAAGTAAACCTAACTTAAACATTTCTAATTAAAGCTACTAATAATTATGTAGGCTTTTACTTGGCAAATTTTTGTAAATTTACTAGCCTTTTCTGAGTGAAAATTGTTTCAAAGCTTTTTTCAAGTAAATCCTGTAGATACAGTGTTTGAGCGTCAAAGTAGACCTTGTTTGTGGGAAGCCAACGAAGACCAGGTGGGCATTATTCAAATGTGTTACTGTGTATGCAGGTCATGGAAGTGAGACTGGAATTCCTGACGACTAGGCGGTTCAGAGTCGATTCTTTCTTTTCGGAGACAATAACTTTCTTTTTTTAATTCAGTTTTTTTTTTCCCCACTGTAAAAGTAAGGTTGTTATTTTATTTTTATTTTTTTGTTATGACGTTTGGTTTCTCCATAAAATGTTTTTTTTTTTTTAAGTATTTTTTTAACCTTGTGATTTTGTTTTCATTTATCAGGACTTTTGTATTAGCAGTGTCGAAACACTTTGTTGTGAATATTTCAATAAAGTTGGTAAAGTTGGTTGCACAAGTGAATAACCCACAAAATATAGAAGAAAAAAAAATCTGTTAAAGATATTTATAGCTACATCTCAGCTCAGAATGAATATTCATTTTAAAAAGTTCCAGTCCTTAAGTGGATCTCGGGATAAAAGCGTATACTTTATCCTGCAGCGAAGAAGATATAAATGCAGCTATTACCTGCACAAATTCAACAAAAGAAAATACACAGAACAGATAGTCTCTTCAGATCAGGTGCCCATAATCCATCTGTGACAAACTGCCACAAACGCTGGATAAACAAGCTCTGATTTCTGGAGTACTTTGACTTTATCAAAGAAATAACATCTCTGAGAGGTCCTGTGCAGACTACATCACAGCGACCACACAATAGTCTGTAATATACGACCAGATTGACAGATAAATGTTTCCCAGCAGTCTTGCCTTATAAGGATCCCTTTCTCTCCTCTTCTCCAAATGTCCAATTAAAGGCGCATATTAAATGAACACACGGACCTTGTAAGAGTTTCTGTGCATGGAGGTGAACAACAGGACATCCATTCTTTTTTTATTAGCCTGAGATTCACTATTTGCAATGCAGTTAAAGATTAAAAAACAACATGTAGACTCTTAAGGAAATGACCTGCAACTAAAAACACATGTTTTACACAAAAGCTGGTGTTTATTGTGGGAAACAGCGCAACCGCTTTAGCAGCCTCTGGTTTTCCCAGGACAGTATTCAATCTAAAATATAAAACAGTTGCTATAAAGTGTGCATTTCAGATGTTCAAGTTTGATTCTGTCACTGTAATGGAATTAATTCTCAGAAACAAGAAAAGGCTTTTAAAAAGGACATTTCTGTCATAGTTCTTGAGTTGAATACCAAGCTCTGCATTTGGGACTGTAAAACCAAAACCACAGGAAAGAGTGAGCTGATGGAAAAAACAATCACTCATATAATGTCTTACATTTGTTAAGTGGTATTGGGAATGGTCATGTCTGCTGACACATAATGACCTGAAATAATTGCTAGACTCGACCTTGAGTCACAGTTGCAAGATCATTAGATGAAAGGTCATGAAGAGTGTAAAAAAGTGTTGCTCAAGAAGACACAGACTGAACATGCCTGTGTTCTGCTGATAAAAATTACAGCTACTTTTCACTTTAAGATGACACAGAGATGATCGCTAGAATGCTCATAAAGAATTGGGGAACTAAAAATGATAATTCTGTCGTCACTCTTAACCTCATGACATTACAAACCTGTCTTTCTTCTGCAGAATACAAAAGAATATTTGAAGAATGCTGAACATCATTAGAGCCCGTTGACTTGTGACTCTGAATGAACAAAAAAAAAACCCTGACGTTTCTCAGAATATCTTTTGTTCCATAGAAGTTTTGTAACAACATGAGGTTGAGTAAATGATGATAGAACTTTCATTTATTGTGAATGAACTCTTCAACACATTAGCATTTGATTTTCTCTTTATAAAGATTCTCGTTATCAATAACTACCATTAAACAACTTGTACTCAGATTTTAAAAAATAATTGTAAACAATTTGTTTGGGACTTTTAGTTCATAATAGTGTCTAGCAATACCAATTCAAACATAACAGAATACCTCTGAACATGACTAATCCAAAACAAACTTTTATTTCCTCAGTTTAGCCTGCTTCAACTCCTCTCCTTCAGTCATGTGACTGTTACACAGTTTAAGTGGTTAGGCTCTTTCACAATGAACTGACTTGCTATGACATGATTCAGTCATGCATATATTTGCAACGGAACGCAGAAAACAAAACCGATGAAGCATGAAGTCACACAGAGAAAGAGAACCGCATTCCACATGCAGTTGAAACAGGAAGTATGGGTTCATTTCAGCCTGTACATGTGTTTATATATATTTACCAATAGGCTTCCTGGTAAATAAACTTTTTCTGCTCAACAAAAATGTTGTTTTCCTCTCCATAAATAAAGACAATAAATAAATTTAATTTGCTTTCATATTCTCCATGATAGATATTATAGGTGCTCTTTCACCCTCAGGTATCATATTCATCTGTTCAGGTATCCAGTGACCTGAAACTTCTGCATCCATTATTTTCATAACATGGATGAGCAACCACTCCATAATCTTTCCCATGAAGATAGGGAGGTTTTAGAGATCAGGAGCCAGCAGTTCCTGGAGTTCCCATGTACATTTTCAGAAAATTCCCTCCTTCTGTATCTCCAGGAGGGCTTGACTGATACATGACTGGATGAATGCTGCGGACATTCTCCTGCGTGGGTTTGGACTTTGCGGTCTTACACATCTTGTTCCAGAGCAGACGAGGCACTGGGGGACTGAGGATGATGAAGACCCAGGGGTCTATGATGGGGTTGGCCGATACTAAAAGAAGGGCTATGCGATCATTTTTGTGACTTTCTTGGTTGAGAGTGTACCTCAAGTACACTTGAATCTATGAAGAAAAAAAAACACAATGTGAAACTAAACATTAAAACAACAGTATCAACATAAAAACATGTTATAGCATAATAATTTTGTGTATACATTTTGAACAATGTTTTTATTACTTCATAACGGAAAAAATACTGTAACAAACATATTTTTCTGACATGTTTGTCTTAATAAATCCTGCTTGTTTCAATTTCAATATTTTTACACACTTTATATGGAAAGCCAAATAGTTATTCCTTTAAAACTATAACTTACGTCAATTTTATGCAGTAGTACTTATTTTTAAGTCACTACTAAGTAATCCAAAAGTAATTTCTTTTTTTAATTCTTAAAACTATTTATTCACTAGTACCTTTTCATTAGATACTAGTTCCTGTTCCAATAGTGACTTGTATGTATTCATTTAGTCACTATTTATTCACTTCATACCACTATTTATTCCTTTGCAACTAACTAACTCAGTAGAGACAAGTAACTATTTCATTATTAACATATTGCACACGCCTGCCGAAGAATTCTATGGGCATCCCTGGTTTATATAACTATACGATTGTTTTTTTTTTTTTAAATGTTATTTGTCTTGTACGCTCTAAAAATTTTTTTTTTTTACAAATTTACATAGTAAAATACCGTTTTCCACTGAAACAGTAATATATCGTATAAAACAATGCATTCTGGGTAACCTACTTGTCTCGAAAATGACAAATATTACCCAGAATGTATTGTTTTTACAGTATATTACTTTTGTATATCACAATGCATTCTAGGAAATATTATTTGTCATTTTTGAGAAAGTAGCCTAAAGGCCTCTCTTCTTAAAATGACAAATATTACCCAGAATGCATTGTTTTTATGGTATATTACTGTTTCAATGGAAAACGGTATTTTACTGTGTAAATTTGTTCCTTGTTTACAGTTATTTTTTAGATTTAGTAATATATGGAAGAATAAAAAATGTAATTGCAACTTTTTTTATCTCACAATTCTGACTTTTTTCAGAAATGTGAGTTCATATCTTGCTATTTTGAAAAAAAAAGTCAAAATCGCGATATGTAAACTCGCAATACTGACTTTTTTTTTCACAAATGTTTATGTCCCACAATTCTATCTTTATAGCTTGCAATTTATGAGTTTATATCTCACAATTCTTTTTTTCTCAGAATTGTAAGATATAAATCGGCAACGAGTGATAAAGTCAGAACTTCAAGTTTATAATCACAATTTTGACTTGTTTAAAAAGTCACAATTAGCTTTCTCTCGCAAATATAAACTCACAATTCTGACTTTTTTTCTTGCAATTTGGGTTTTCATCTGACATTTCTTTTTCTGACAAAACTTTTTTCTCAGAATTGTGATATATAAACTCACAAATGCAAGTTATAAAGACAGAATTGCGAAATTCACAATTCTTAAAAATAAAGTCGAAACTGCGAGAAATAGTAACAACTGTGAGAAAAAAGTCAGAATTGCAAGATATAAATTTGCAGTTGCGAAAGAAAAAAAGTCAGAATTGTGAGATTAAAAGTCGCAATTACCTTTTCTATTTTTTTATTTACTAGCAGAAACAAGCTTCCATACATACTACTACGATAGTGAGAAGCAACCGAAAAAGTTGCTAGTAGCCTATGTAATGAACTTGTGACTAATTCATAGAGGCTAATAAATATTGGAGAAGGTACAGTACTTGTATTTAATGGGAAAAAAAGATGCTAGTCATTACTGTATAACCTAATAGATAATTGAAAAAAAATAAAACTTACTGTTGTACATATTTGTAAGTACTATTAACATGAAAATACAGCCTGTAATTTGGACACTAAACACCATTGTGTCTTTGAACATACAGGAACATTACATTATTTCTAGTAGTCAACTCATGTAGGTGAAACTTTGATAGGGTGGTTGATAATTCTGTAACTGCCTTACCACGAGAGGAAGAGAGCAAATGACGAATGCTATGGTCATGAACCCGAGCAGCACCAGGTGTTCTAACTCCTTCGTGATGGACCGCTGCCTCTTGTGTCCTCGATGCCGTTGGATTGAGCTCCGGTGCGCCTTGCGCCTTCGGTTCATGAGTGAAAGATGATAGATGACGGACACGTTGCACAAAACTGTACATATAATCATGACGAGCAAGAAAGTCGCGTAGATGATATTAAACACTTTGTGCGAGCGCACAGATGGGTCCATGTCAATGAAGCACCACGTACCCGGACAGTATTGAACATACTTCCCAAAACCGAGGAAAGGTGCGACACAGAAAAGAGCGCAAATCAAGTAAATGAGTGCTATGGTGATGTACCCGCAGCGTTTACTCAAGCGCTTCTCATAAAAGTAAGGATGTCCTATGGAGAGCCAGCGCTCCACAGCCATGGAAAGAAGAATAGCGAGAGTGACCACACTGAAAAATGTCATCGCATATCCAAAGTGGCCGCAAACGAATCGGTTTTCATTCATCCCGATCAAAGACTCATTCTTCAAGTACGCAGTTATAACTAGAGGACTGACGGAGAAAGTTCCCAGCAAATCTGTGATGACCAAAGATGTGACGAGAACCTGGAACAAAGATGCGGGTTGTTTCCTCCGCCGTATTTCCAAGAGAATTAATGCGACCACGTTCCCAAGGACACCGGCGGAAAACATGATCGCAGATATTGTGGGAGATCCATCAGAGACGGTGAGGCGCACTGGGCAACTGTCGTTTTTTGGTTCTGATGCCATAAAACACCTTTTTTTCTGGCGTAATTTTGCTGGTTGAAGTGTATTTGAGGAAAATGATGTATCACAGCAGAGAAGAATAAGACTCCATACTTATATACTTTTACGCACAGCCCATAACTTTCAAACGAGAGGAGCAACGACCGTAAGCAGAGAGTGAGGAGGAGTTTCAGCAAACATGCCCTGATGTCAGCAGCTAATGACTCACTACATCTAACGTAGTATTAGTCAAGCAGATTTAAAATGCAAGCCTCCTGAAGTGCAGTAAGCTAGTGTAATATGTTAGCATTCTGTATAGTTCAGTAAGTTAAATGAAAAGTAAGTAATAAATATGTTAAATAAATAGCTACAATGATAAATCTAAAACATTCATAAATATTTATTACAAACATATAGGCTATAATACAACATATTAATTTTATATCAGTTTCTAAATAGTACTTAAAATAAAATGACATTAAGCTACATGTTATTTATTTGCAAATTACATGCTATTTATGTTTAAAGTTATGTAGAGTTAATGGGTATAAAATCTTGGTTTTCCCTTCTGCCTTTTATCATGACGCCTCCCAGTGGGGAACATTTAAAAGTCAGACAAGTTTTAGGAGAAACCTAATTTCACAATACAAAACAGTAAGGTTAAAACAAGTGGAGGACAACGTTTGCATTTAGTACAGTACTGTGCAAAAGTCTTAGGTAGCCTACACGTCAGCATTTTCACTCCCCAAAAAGGCTTTAAAGGATTAGTCCACTTTTAAATAAACTTTTCCTGATAATTTACTCACCCCCATGCCATCCAAGATGTTCATGTCTTTCTTTCTTCAGTTGAAAATAAATTAAGGTTTTTGATGAAAACATTCTAGGATTTTTCTCAATAAAGTGGACTTCAATGGCCTCCAGACAGAAGGTTATAGTTTCAGTGCAGCTTCAAAGGGCTTTAAACAATACCAGAGGAGGAATAAGGGTCTTATCTAGCGAAATATTGGTAATTTTGGAAAGAAAATACAACTGTATATGCTTAACAGAATATATTGCCTTGAACGTACTTCCGGTTTCCGCATTCTTCAAAAAGCTTATGTCCTACACCTTTCCCATTCTACTTATGGAACGAACGTGGCGCCAGTTTCGTTTTTTCCGTAAGTAGAATAGAGAAGGGGTAGGACATACAGCGTAAGAGTTTTGAAGAATGCGGAAACCGGAAGTACTTTCAAGGCGATATTTTGTGTTTATAAAGCATAGTTGTATTTTTGTAGAAAATGACTGATTGTTTTGCTAGATAAGACCCTTATTCCTCGTCTGGTATTGTTTAAAGACCTTTAAGCTGCACTGAAACTGCAATTTGGACCTTCAACCGTTTGGAGGCCATTGAAGTCCACTATATGGAGAAAAATCCTGGAATGTTTTCATCAAAAACCTTAATTTCTTTTTGACCGAAGAAAGAAAGACATGAACATCTTGGATGACATGGGGTGAGTACATTTTCAGGAAAATTTTATATGAAAGTGAACTAATACTTTAAGTGATAAATAAAATCTATTTATGACAGTAATTTTGAAAGCATCCTCACTTTACAGCATTTTTACACAAATGCACCGGCTGTTGTCAGACTCCTTGTGTATTCAAAAATCTCACTGGATTATTAGAATTAATGGCAAAATTAATGTTTGGAAATGTAAACTGATCTTTCCTACTGACACACTATAGAAAAAGATATAAATAACTGGCTTAAAACCATTTTTGGGGGGGTGAAATTATTGACATGCCTAAGACTTTTGCACAGTACTGTATGTAGAAATGGGAACCAATCATACCACATAACTTTCATAATTAATGAAACAAAGTGTGCCCATTAAGCACTTATGGTATATTGTCATGACTTCATTTTCAATTCAACCGGAGTTCTACAGGGCTCAGTAATAGGACCACTTTGAATCTCTCTTTACATTGAATTACAAGCAAAGTTTTCAAATCTAATAGCTTTCTTTATCATTCTCAGCTGATACTTGATTAAATCTTTGTTTCTACCCTCTGATAAACAGGATTGAACTGATTGAAAACAAAACAGCTGTTCATAGGCAAGTACCGCCCATTGCCGAGACCATGTCATTTCACTAGACACACTCAACTATCTCACCCACTCACACAGCCAAGAGCCTTGACAACGACCTGTTGTTTGCACCTTAAATACCACAGTCAAGACATGCAGATTCCGCCTGCAGAAAATCTAGAACATTGGTGGAAAAACTGCTCTATATACTGACAGTTCACAAGCAGTAAAAAATGCAACTGCAGAACAGTGTATTTCGGAACTTCTAGGACTGTGTCACTAGTTTTCTTATTTAAATAAAACTTAAAGTTTTGTACATTTAAAGGGATAGTTCACCCAGAAATGAAAATTCTGTCATCATTTACTCACCCTCATGTCGTTCCAAACCTGTATTTATTTCTTCTGCTAAAGAAGATATGTTAAAGAATGTAGGTAGCCAGGTAGCCAAACAATTTCAATTCCCATTGACTTCCATTGAATTGTTATATCCATGCAATGAAAGTCAATGGAACAGAAACTATTGAGTTAAGAACTGTTATTTTAAGCATTAGTCTGTGATGTCTCGAATTATGAAAATAGTAATATTTAAAGGGATAGTTCACCCAAAAATGAAAATTTGATGTTTATCTGCTTACCCCCAGGGCATCCAAGATGTAGGTGACTTTGTTTCTTCAGTAGAACACAAATGATGATTTTTAACTCCAACCATTGCGGTCTGTCAGTCGTATAATGCATGGCAATGGGAACTCCATCTATAAGAGTAAAAAAAAAACATGCACGGACAAATCCAAATTAAACCCTGCGGCTCGTGGCGACACATTAATGTCCTAAGACACGAAACGATCAGTTTGTGTGAGAAACTGAACAGTATTTATATCATTTTTTACCTTTAATACACCACTATGTCCAACTGCCTTGAGCATCCGGTGTGTGAGGTCTGAATGCGCTCTGACAACGGAAGTGATGTCTCAGACTCATTGAAGTGTAGGCACGAGAGATCACTTCCATCATCAGAGCGCGTTTTCAGACCTCACACACCGGATGCTCAAGGCAGTTTCATTTGGATTTGTGTGTGCATGTTTTTTTTTTACTCTTATAGATGGAGTTCCCATTGCCATGCATTATACAACTGACAGACCGCAACGGTTGGAGTTAAAAATCATCATTTGTGTTCTATTGAAGAAACAAAGTCACCTACATCTTGGATGCCCTGGGGGTAAGCAGATAAACATCAAATTTTCATTTTTGGGTGAACTATCCCTTTAAAATATAAATTTGTTTTGTTGCACAAATCATTTTCTATTCAAATTTGATGAACATACTGTATGTGCATTGGATGATGCTTTGTACTCGCCTACCAAAACCCTCCAATAGACATTTTGGTAGCAATGTGGTTTGTGGTTGAGGCATCCTTTCATTTTAAATCACCACATAGTCACATCTCATGAACTTTTTCAGGGACAATTATATTTAAGTGCTCGGATCGAAGCTGCTCCCTCTCGAAATGAAGAACTGCTGGGTATTTGCTTTACTTTTTACAAATGTTTATTTCACGAATGCAATTCAAAAGGACAAACTTTTCCTTTTTGGACTATCTGAAGGCGATTCAGTTCTTCAAGAAGGTGATGATGAAGTGTCTGAAGCCCTGAAGCTAAAAAAGCCATTACAGTTCTACGAAGAGCAGTTCAACATTCTTTATGTAAGCCACTCTATTGTTTTCATTTTCATTGCATTTAAATTAAACAGTATTTTAGCATTAAATAATGCATTAAATTACCAGATCTATTGAGCATAGGAGTCTGAATGCTTCTGTATTCATACAAAATCATGAGCAAAAATGTTAAGATGCATCCAATTATTCAGGTATTACAATATGAAAAGTCATTAAAATATTGAGTTATCACACGCTCTCTATTCCTCAGGTTGCCACAAATGGCTTCTTGTCCCTTCAGCTTCCTCCAGAAGAGAGACAGTATTTAAGAACCTTGTTTCCTCTGAACTTCTCAGTCATAGCTCCTTTCCTGACAGACATTAGTTCAGGACATGGGAAAGGATCTGTGTTTTACCGTGTGGAGGAATCTTTAGATGTATTAAACCGGGTTTCTAATATGGTGCAGCATGGTTTCACTGGTTCTACATTTAAGTCCAGCCACACAGTCATCGCCACATGGGACAACGTTGCATGTGAAGAGGACAAGCTACTCCAATCACCATTTACACATTGTGTAATATTATTTTGCATTCCTTCATCTTGCCTTTTTACCTATGTATCTAAAGGTTTCAAAAATGGCTGAAAATTATCCCATGATTTACTCACCCTCAAGGTGTATATGACTATCTTCTTTCAGACAAACACAATCAGAGATATATTTGAAAATATCCTTAGTCCTCCAAGGTTTATAATGGTTATGAATGGGGGAGTCATGTTTTGAAGTCAATAATAATAATGCATCCATCCATTAAAAAAGTAATCCATATGACTCAAGGGGGTAAAAAAGGCCTTCTGAAGCGAAGTAAAGCATTTTTGTAAGAAAAATATCCATACTATATAAATTCAAAAACCTTGCTTCCGGCGGACGACCGTACGCAGAATGCACAAGTCGATTTGCGGCGGAAGAGTATGCTTTGACCTGGCGTACAACGCAATGATGAACGCGAAGGCACAGAGAATAGAGCAAAACAAATCACCGGTCACAGATTATAAGTCTAAAATGATCATTTTTAAAGAGAAATTTCAGAGGATTTCGATATAAGAAAAGAAGAGCTTAAATTTGTTGCCCAGCCATATTAGTTTGAACCGTGAGAGGCGTCTAAGCTTATGATACTCCTACATCCTGCGTCATACATCGCGTCAGAGGATTACTCGTTTGCCGCAAGTTGACTTGCGCATTCTGCATACGGTCGTCTGCCGGAAGCTAGTTATTTGAATTTATAAAGTTTTAAATATGGATATTTTTCTTGCAAAAATGCTTCGATTTGCTTCAGAAGGCCTTTATTAACCCACTGGAGTCATATGGATTACTTTTTTAATGGATGGATGCATTATTTTTTACTTCAAATTATGGCCCCCCAATTCACAACCATTATAAACCTTGGAGGACTAATGATATTTTTAAATATATCTCTGATTGTGTTCATCTGAAAGAAGATGGCTAGGATGGCTTGAGCGTGATAATGGGATAATTTTCATTTTTGGGTGAACCATCCCTTTAACTATGTTGTTTTGATCTCCTTGCAGGTAACCAGTTTCCAGGTTGTGTTGGCTGGTAATAAATCAGATACATATGCCTTGTTCCTGTATCCTGAGGATGAGCAGCAGATGCTAAATATCAGTCACAATTATACTAACATGGCAAAAGGATATGTTAAACCTCAGGTTGGTTTTAACAGAGGTGACACATCGAACACAGAAGAGCTGTTCTACAGTCTGTTTGGCTCTGGTGAGACCACCAATAACCTCCATAAGTGAGTGCATGAAAACTTTTTATTCTTTTATCCGTTTCAAGTATCTTTCTGCTGTTTATTAAATGCTGTATTACTATTACTTTTCTAAAGTTTTAATTTTTGGTTATTGTTAATTTATTTAACTTATAATACACAAAAACATGATTAAACATCTAAAATGTATGAATCGATTATGAAACAAGTGACAGTATTCCTCATTGAAATAATTCCCACCCAAGGCATATGCAAAATAAAGGGGTGAGGTCTGGTTGAGTTACTTAGTAGTGTGTTGAAACTCACGGTTATGGTAAGGGGCATGACATTTCTGAAAAACACTGGAAGTGGTTGACCAAGCACAACACACTGATCCAGGCGACCAATCAGAGCACATTGTGCTTTTCAGAAGGAGGGGCTTCATAGAGACCAGAACTAAACAGAGAAGGTTTAATGACAGACTGAAAAGAGAGGTGCTGCAACAATGTAAATGAAAAATAATGAGTTTTTCTGAAAAGCTATTCTAGTAGACCACAAAAACAAGACTTAGCGGTTAACAAATGAGACCTTACTGTAAAGTGTTACCAAAAATGATGTAAAAGAGCTGTTCATTGTTAATGCAAATAACAGTGTTAATGAACTGAACTTTATGGTAAAGTGTTACCTATGCAACTCTCAGGGCAGGGAACACTGGGGTAAATGGACTGTGGATTTTCCACATTGGAACCAGCCGCTTCCCATTCAATAAGGTAGTTCCTGCTTCGGTCTCCAAGCCTGTGGATTCTATGGGTAGCTTGGGTAAAACCACAGATGAAGATTTCTACATTACAGTAGAATCAAACACACCTGCAGATAAATCTACTTCTGAGGCCCAAATGGACATCCCAGCTTCACTTGTTCAACAACCTGTAAAACCAAACCAAGAACTATTACATGCTATTTCAAATAATGGAACCAAAATGTGTGGCTTGCACTTGAAATTCTGCTCCCAGGATGGTTACTGCACGGACTATCCAACTGGTCCATGCTGTCATTGCCGTTCTGGTTACTATGGCAATGGCAGACAATGTTTACCCATGGGTGAGCTTTTGTAGTTTAGAATTTTCTTTTCATGTCATTTCTTGTGACAATGATACAAAAGTTAAAGATAAGCCTGTTTTTACAGGAATTTCTCAGCCTTTAAGTGGAAAGCTGAGTGGCCGTGTTTCTGTTGGAGACACTAAAGCTCAGCTAAACAATGTGGACATCCATGGCTTTGCTGTGGTGGGGGAAGGACGCGTATACATCTCTATCAGTCCTGTCCCAACTCAGGCAGGTTGGGCTTTGATGGCTGTGGGTCCGCTGGTCTCCATATTTGGCTGGTTGTTTGCTCTTGAGCTCCAAAACCATCCGAATGGCTTCAGCATAACTGGTATGATTGTTTTTTTTTTTGTTTTTTTTTTTATTACTTTTCATTACTTTGTTACTGTCACTCTAATGAAGAAAAACATATTTTCTTCAGGTGCTGAGTTTTCTCAATGGGCAGAACTGGTTTTCAGCCCACAAGGCCAGCGTGTTACCATTATTCAAGAGGCTCAAGGAATGGATTCATTCAACCACTTGAATTTTGACATAAGGATCAATGGAGATTTACCTACAATTCCCAGTGGTGCTAAAGTTCATATTCTGCCATATAAAGAGACCTATCAATACAACCAAACAGGTAATTCTTGTAAACAATCTTGTAGGGTATACCTAGGGTTATATTTCAGTAAGAAAGAATTTTATACTGAGTAACATACATTTTATACATCATATTGCCAATCACTTGTTCTCCACCAACAAAAATAGTTCTAAATGAAGTAGAATAAACTGTAACAATAACAAAGTAACCTGTAAATTCATTTAAAAACCAAGAAATCTCAAACACTTACACACAGACTGAATGTCTGGAATTCAATAAAACAGAAAGTAAGTCATAATTATGACATGCAAAGTCATAATTATTACACAAACAGTCGAAATTATGACCACAGAAATGTGAAATTGTGCTAAGTCACTATGAAATAAAATTGTTTTATTTTCTCATTATTATAAGAAAATGTCAAAATTATGAGATAAAAAGTCATAATCATGACATAAAAGTCTGAATTATTAGATACCAAGACATATTAATGAGATAAAGTCATAATTATGACATTAAGGTAAAATAATTATAACATAACATTACATTTAGAAAAGTCAGTTATGATTTATCTCATAATTTAGATTTACTTTTTCCTCATAAATATATTGTAACAAAACTGAGATACTGTAAGTCAATTATAACATCTCATCATTTCAACTGTCATAATTATGACTTTATCTCATAAATTCATAAAATAATCACACATTAAGTAATAATTACGAGATAAAGTCAAAATTGTGAGATAAAAATTCATGATGACATAAAAACAACATTTTAGGATAAAAAGTACTAATTATCACATAAAAGTAGAATTTATGAGAAAAAAATAATAATTATGACAAAATTGAATTTGAGATAAGTCAGTTATGATTTATCTAATTTCAACTTATGTTATAATGTATTTTATCTCATAATTTTAACATTTTATCTCATAATTATCACTTAACGTCATAATTATGATTGGTCAAATGCTGGTTATTTTTATTATGTGGCCAGAATGCTATGAATGATACACGTAAAACGTGAGAAAATGAAAAATGCCCCAGTGCTTTTGATCTAAACATCAACACATTAATCAAATTCATGAAGCTACATCAGATATTCACTTATATTACCTGAAAAAAAAGTTTTTTCCACTAATAATGAATAATTAAGAAATGTAACTCTTTATTGGACATTTGTATCTTTTATCATTGTGTCGCCGCATGTTTTAAAAGCAGTAAGCCATTCGAGTCCAAAGTTAGTGCTTTATATGAGTTCTTTGAGCATTATGGGTTATGTCGTTTACTTGTGGCTCAGTTGTGACGTCATCTTCACTGCGAGAGTACATGGTGGTGTCAGAAAATGGTGGATCTGAGACATTCTCCTACCTGCTACACCAGAATGTGAGTTTCCGTAACTGTGAGCATAGCCCATGGACCATACCGGACTTTCAGCAAGTGAATGTGGAGCATTTGATGGTCATGTTCACTGAAGGAACCACGCTTAGGTTTGCCATAACTAACCAAGTGGGACCTGTAGGAGGTAAGAACATACTGATAACCAAACTATTCTACAATGTGGGCCATTATTAGTTCTATTTCATATCATTATGGATCTTGTTGAGGACTTTGGAGATTTATTTATCTGTATGTTATCAGGTGAGCTCCCTGGGCTTGTGGAGTTGAACCCCTGTTCAACTGGGAAGCACCATTGTGACCCCATGGCCCTCTGTCTGCCAGGGGATGGCACTCAGTACCACTGTCAGTGTGCCATGGGCTTTCAGGGCGATGGACGCAACTGCTATGGTATAAATCTTTCAGTGTTCATCTTTGTTATATTTTGACATCAAGCCAACTCCGTGCTATGACTGCTCTTTTGAGACTTCCCTTAGAGACTGTGTGTCATCTTCTAACGATTTAATAAATGACTTCCTTAGTTAAAGTGCTGAATGGCTCTCTTGGGTTTTGAATCTGTGATCCAGATGTAGATGAGTGTGCTGAGGGGCTCAGTTCCTGCGGTCCTCACTCTGAGTGTGTGAACATGCCGGGTGGCCATCACTGCCACTGTGAATCTGGCTTTGAGTTTGACCTCGATTTGCATGTGTGTGTGGGTAAGTGTTCTGTGTTTTGTAATCTGTGTATGGGAATTTGGGTGTTTGCGAGTAGATGATTTCTAATATAGAACATAATAATATATAACTTAAATCATGGGTATTCAACATTTTTAGGCCAAGGAACACTTAGAGAGATAGAGGGGCGTTCTATAAAAAAGCACTGCATTTTAAGAATAGGATATAATAATTAATAATTACATAAAAATTGCATGTGAAATTCATACAGAAATTCTGTACTCTTTCAGAAGATTTGTAATAGCGGCCCCTACCGTGTAACAGTAAAAACATGGATTTTTAATGGAAAATTCCATGAATGGTGGGGAAAGAGTTATATCACAGTGGAAAGAGGGCTGTTACTCCAAATATCAACAGTTAATCATTGCCGTGGTTATATTCAGACCAGCAGAGCTCTTACTTATGTAAAATGAATGACTTAATGATTGCTTTCGAAACACCAGCAATACATTTATTTTTTTACCAGCCATGAAACAGATTAATCCTTATTAAAGTTACAAAAGTTATTCAGTCAAGAGCAAAGGGTGATTGTTATTTGTCTTTTGTTGTTTCATTAACATTAAAAACACATACATTAGCAGAAATATTATGCTGCTGTCACTTTAGGAGTTAATACACAGATCCAATATACTGTATTTTATTTCTCAACTGTTTATGTTCAGTTACTGAGTATGTTTACAAGGATACGCCAAGACATTTTTACAAGGACACGCATTTTGACATAATTTTGTTTGAATTTGTTTGTTTAAGTGCAAGAAGACATTAAAGATAACTCAATATGCCAATTTCACACTTCCGGGTTTTTGGCTTCCAGAACGATCCACGCAGTGTAAACGTTTTTTTGGTTACAGTGATAGATAGCCTCGATCAGAACCAGCTCGGGAATCAAAGTCGTTTTACGAATTAAATGTCATGAAAATGTTTGAACGTTCTTGGTGAATTATTGGTGAGACTACGGAGCTCTCATTAAGAGCTAAATTTAATAAATAATTTGAAGTGATGGCGGTTAAACTGGTTATATTCTTCGTGCCTTTTTGGCGCGGCTGTGCATTATCAAGCTCCATGTGCTGTACAGACGGTGCCTGCGTCTCAAAGTGCATACTATCCATCCTAAATAGTAGTCTATGTGTAATATTCAGTGCTATTTAGGGTGGATAGTATGCACATTGGGATAGAGTGCTTTTAGTGACGTGCTGGGGAAATGATCAGCTGGAAGCTCCCTTATCACGCGAGATCCTCTGATTCATGAAACAGGACCAATCGCACCCTGATATTTCTGGATATAAACACTTCAGTCTCTCACGTCATCATCATAAAGTGTGTATTATGCGCAGTATTTGTGCTGTTGCAACATTAATGCAAAGACTGATAGTTGTACAATGTGGTGTTGGAAATTAATTATGTCTTAGTTTAATAATTTTAATCGATCAGGATTAGTTATAACATATGCTTGAATGTGGGATTATGCCATATGAGATTACATGCAATATATTTTTAAAACATTAAACTCACGACAATATTATGTATCTCGATTTTATATCCCCCATTAAAGTATATATTGGCAGTTATTTTTTTAATGAATAAATTATATAAATAATGTTCGTCGTAGGTAATATGATCGGGGGAATTGCTGAATGAGTAGCTGCGTAGCCTTTACTGTATGACAGCTCGTAATAAATCCACCTGCCGGTAATTTCGAGCAACGGTCTTAGCGGCCGTACAAGCTACAAACCAGTAGAAAATAATTTCTTTGTAGATTATACAAAAGCGACTTGGCAAACAGACAAAACAGAAAGGGTAAGAAGCGATATTTGAGAAAAGAGCATATCAATCTAGTAGCCGTAGACGCATAGCGGAACTAACTTTACCCTGCGTCACGTGATTTCCGATTCTTGTGAAAAAGGCCTATTCAGTACTCATGATCGGTCTGAGACACAGATTTCTGGGAGTAATGAACCAAGTTCCCTTTCACATCTTCTCGAGCTTATTTAAATTGGCAAGGCTTAAATTTTGGTGACAATGCAACACTGCCCCGTCAACTGTCCTGAGCATTGTTCACATTCATGTTCTCCCAATTTTGCATTGCTAGAATTCATAAAAATGTTAACAGTCAATTGGCAATTAACACAGTTTCATAAGCCGCATTCCCACCAAAATTACCCAGAACAATTTGTCTCAAGAACCAGTTTGTAAACCCCCATACCCCCCCCCCCCCCCCCCAAACTTAATAACGCCTGAACCTTGTCGTCGTATTTTTTAAACTCCATTGTTGATTCAAATAGCAAACAATTATTACTGCACGAACTGCAACTGACTTTAAAAAATCATGGTTGAAATAAAATGCTGCGTGAACTCAACCAATCAGCATGTTCAGAACACAGGTCCCACCCCCGAAAGTTCCGGAACTTTGAAAAAGTACTGTCTGAGCGGGATTTTTTTTTACCCAGAACTTCATTTAGACCCTGTTAGTTCCTGTGGTCGAAAGACAACAAGTACCACCCCAAAGTTCCTAGTTCCTGGGGAAAGTTCTTTCGGTGGAAACATAGCTATATTCTCGGCAACAGCAGTTTTTTACTCACATTTGGCACTTGGCGAGTGTTAATTTTAGGCCCTGACTGCTTCTTTTGTTTTGAATCAGTGATTCAGAGTGTGTATAAAACTGGCTAAGTCATGTGGTTTCAGAGACTGGTGTGCATCCCAATTTGCATACTATCCACCCTAAATTGTACTCGAAAATTAGAATTGTATGTACCTGTATGGTTTAATATTTATGGTCAAAATTCAAAATGCAGATCCATGCAAGAAGTCGATATTGAGCATCCTGTTTAAGACACAATTACATTTATTTTTGGTCCAATAATGAAAATCGATCCCAACTAAGCCAAAGAGAATCAACCAGGGGCATCTACAAGCAAAACACAGCAGTGCTGTTTGCATTACTGAATGAATCAGCATTTTTGAAATTCACAAGTAGAGTCGCCACCTACTGGTGTAATGATGTTTTCTGCAGAAACAAATCCTGCCACTAATATACAGATTGGCAGCCTGCACTACACTCTTATGCTGTTCAGCCAATCAAATGTGACATCTTAAATGAACTAACAGTTGCTTAAAGTTACATATTTATGTATGTACATACTGTATGTTGTCACTTTGTTAATTTTACTGCGGGATGGACAAAAGTTAAACTTTGCAAATTTCTGTGTATATCATTTGTAAAATCATACAGGAAATGATAGAAATTCAATTCAATGGAACAGTTTATGTAAAAATTGTTTTTATCAATGATTTAAAGTCATTCATGAATCATGATCATTCAACCCTTTTTCATGAATTAGGTCCACTGACACTTTTATAAATGTAATTTTTATAACCACACATGTAGTACATATTTAAGCATCTTATTTCAGAGGAGACTCATCATTGTCTTCTTTTGCAGATATTGATGAGTGTTTTCTGCAGCTCTGCCATCCGTTTGCTTCCTGCTCCAACACCCAGGGCTCGTTCCACTGCCAGTGCTGGCCTGAATACAAGGGCGACGGCTTCCTCTGCCAATCACCACGTAAACCACACATTTATCAAGGAACACACAGTGCTTCCTCCATGTCAGCTCAGTCACAGACTGTTCTCTTTGCTTATAACACAGAAGAAGTCCAGCAATCAAATCAAGTCAAATATTATGTTCAGCGTTGCATTATAAAACAATCAAAAGCAAATGAGTTGTTCAGTCATTCATAATGTGATTGAAACAACTTCATGTTCCTGGAACAACATATTTTGTTCCAGGACTTGGATAAATCACATCATGGCATGTACTGAATTCCAATAATATAATGTATTGAAATGTTCACTGGTCCTATGTTTTTTCTTCACTAGAGAAGCCCAAACCTCCATTAACTGTGTGCCAGAAGCACAGAGATAGTCTGCAAGAGAGTCTAAGCATCTACCAAGGTCTTGAGGCCTTCATTCCTCAGTGTGATGAGAAAGGGCAGTACAAACCCCTGCAGTGTCTGGGCACCACTGGCCACTGCTGGTGTGTGGACAGTAGAGGGCAGGAGAGATTGGGGACCAGGACAATGCCTGGCCCAGTGCATGCAAACTGTGATCAGCCAGGTATGGATTTATAGTTTCATCCCCCCACATTCTGTTAAGATCAAGTTGATATTTTAGGACATACACTATACTGCACCATTTAAAAGCTTGGGGTCGGTAAGATTTTTTTTAATGTTTATGAAAGAAGTTTATGTTCACCATGTTACGGTATGCTGGTGCAGAGATGAGGCAGATACGGATTTCCACAAACAATAGATGATCTTTAATAAACACAGGCAGAGTTCACCGAACATACACATTAACACAACAGAGAACGGACGAGGAGTGAAGGGAGTGAGTGCAATATATGGGGAGTGCTGACAATAGAGTCCAGGTGCAGGTGATGAGTGACGATGAGGAGCTGACGAGGGAAGTGAGTGCAGGTGTGGAGAACAGGAGGATACTGGGAAATGGAGTCCAGGGAAACAAGGGATCTGTAACAGTACCTCCCCCTCCCGGTAGGCGCGTCCTCGCGCCGTAGATGTAACAACCGGGAGGGGGGCGGGCGCCCTGGAGACCTCAAACCGGAGCAGGGGGAGGAGTAAACTGGAGTGGAGGTCTCCAGGGCAGGTCCAAAAACCATGGCGGGTCAGGGGCTGAAGGCAGCCATGGCGGGTCAGGTGCAGCGGGCAGCCATGGCGGGTCAGGTGCAGCGGGCAGACATGCAGCGGGAAGACATGGCGGGTCAGGTGCAGCGGGCAGACATGGCGGGTCAGGTGCAGCAGGCCGCCATGGCGGGTCAGGGACCGAAGGCTTGATGCCGTAGTGCCCAGGCGGCGCTGAAGGACCGGCGGGAGATGGCGGAACCAGCGGCTCCGCCGACCGAAGCGCAGCCGGTGCTCCAGAAGGCCGCAGTGTAAGACAGACGACATACAACAAAGTGAACACTGGGGAGAGTGAGGAGGCCAACTGGAGCTGAGGGACGGAGTGACAGAGTGAAGACGGAGGAGTGCAGTCCAGAAGTGAGGGCAGGCCGACGAAGGAACAAGGTGTGAACGGGGGCAGGATGGAGGCAGGTGACACTGGTGGACTGCTGGACAACGGTGGAGCAGAGGGAGGTTGGAGCCGGGGTGAAGGTAATCGCCCAGAGGTCCGAGGTGGAGATCTGGGCGAGGGGGCTAGAGGTGAAGGTTCAGTGCAAACATAACTGGATGGAGGTGGGAGAGGGAGGCAGGGAGGGAAAACAGTCTTTGGGCTGGAGGGTTCAAAAACACAGTTCATAGGAGCGGCTGGCTCGGCGGCGGCGGCTGGAGCGGCTGGCTCGGCGGCGGCGGCTGGAGCGGCTGGCTCGGCGGCGGCGGCTGGAGCTGAGGGCTCGTAGGCGGCGGCTGGAGCTGAGGGCTCGTAGGCGTCGGAGACTGGAGAACTTTGCTCGGCGGCGGAGACTGGAGAACTTTGCTCGGCGGCGGAGACTGGAGAACTTTGCTCGGCGGCGGAGACTGGAGAACTTTGCTCGGCGGCGGAGACTGGAGAACTTTGCTCGGCGGCGGAGACTGGAGAACTTTGCTCGGCGGCGGAGACTGGAGAACTTTGCTCGGCGGCGGAGACTGGAGAACTTTGCTCGGCGGCGGAGACTGGAGAACTTTGCTCGGCGGCGGAGACTGGAGAACTTTGCTCGGCGGCGGAGACTGGAGAACTTTGCTCGGCGGCGGAGACTGGAGAACTTTGCTCGGCGGCGGAGACTGGAGAACTTTGCTCGGCGGCGGAGACTGGAGAACTTTGCTCGGCGGCGGAGACTGGAGAACTTTGCTCGGCGGCGGAGACTGGAGAACTTTGCTCGGCGGCGGAGACTGGAGAACTTTGCTCGGCGGCGGAGACTGGAGAACTTTGCTCGGCGGCGGAGACTGGAGAACTTTGCTCGGCGGCGGAGACTGGAGAACTTTGCTCGGCGGCGACTGGCGCTGCTTGCTCGGCGGAGACTGGCGCTGCTTGCTCGGCGGAGACTGGCGCTGCTTGCTCGGCGGAGACTGGCGCTGCTTGCTCGGCGGAGACTGGCGCTGCTTGCTCGGCGGAGACTGGCGCTGCTTGCTCGGCGGAGACTGGCGCTGCTTGCTCGGCGGAGACTGGCGCTGCTTGCTCGGCGGAGACTGGAGAACTTGGCTCGGAGGAGACTGGAGAACTTGGCTCGGAGGAGACTGGAGAACTTGGCTCGGAGGAGACTGGAGAACTTGGCTCGGAGGAGACTGGGGTTGAGGGCCATTTCATCCCCTCAAATACAATTAAAATCCCCACAGGCACTGGAGCTGGCTCTGTGGGGACTGGAGCTGGCTCTGGAGATACTGGAGCGGGCTCTGGAGATACTGGAGCGGGCTCTGGAGACACTGGAGCGGGCTCTGGAGACACTGGAGCGGGCTCTGGAGACACTGGAGCGGGCTCTGGAGACACTGGAGCGGGCTCTGGAGACACTGGAGCGGGCTCTGGAGACACTGGAGCGGGCTCTGGAGACACTGGAGCGGGCTCTGGAGATACTGGAGCGGGCTCTGGAGATACTGGAGCGGGCTCTGGAGACACTGGGGCCACTTTCTTCCTCCTCCTCCGCTTACTGGGCCCAGTAGCGGAATATGGGTCCAGCCTGGGGCAGGCAGGGAGTTCGCTGGAGGGGTATGCGGAGGAAGACGGAGGTTGACTGACTGGCCCGGCCAGCCGTGTTTCTGGATGGACTGGAGACATACACTTATCCTGAACCTCATCCACGAAGAATTTGGAGCCATTTAACCACAAAATAAAATTGATTGTTTCGCTTAAGGAGAAACGATAATCAGGTTCATCAAAACGGATAGTGTTGTCGTCCAGTCCATCCAGAAACAGGGAGATTAAACATGCTTCAGGCCAGTCAGACAAGAAAGCAAGCTCAACGAACTCCTCCACATACCTTTCCAGCGAACGACCCACCTGAAGAAGCCCGATGAGCCGATCGCCAGTTGCCAGATGGGAGAGAGGCCTTGGAGGAGCAGGAGCCAGGGAGCTGGTGAAAGTCTCCATTCTGTGGAAATCCAAAGTTTTTTGGTCCGTTCTTCTGTTACGGTATGCTGGTGCAGAGATGAGGCAGATACGGATTTCCACAAACAATAGATGATCTTTAATAAACACAGGCAGAGTTCACCGAACATACACATTAACACAACAGAGAACGGACGAGGAGTGAAGGGAGTGAGTGCAATATATGGGGAGTGCTGACAATAGAGTCCAGGTGCAGGTGATGAGTGACGATGAGGAGCTGACGAGGGAAGTGAGTGCAGGTGTGGAGAACAGGAGGATACTGGGAAATGGAGTCCAGGGAAACAAGGGATCTGTAACACACCAAGGCTGCGTTTATTTATTCCTGTAATGACAAAGCTGAATTTTCAGCATCATTACTCCAGTCTTCAATGTCACATGATCCTTCAGAAATCATTCTAATATGCAGATCTGGTGCACAAGAAAGATTTCTTATCAGTGTTGAACAGTTAACGTTTTGTGGAAACTGTGAAACTTTTTTTTTTTTTTTCTTCAGGATTCTTTGAATATAAAGTTATATAAATATAAAAAAACAGTGCAGATTTGAAATATTTTGTAACATTATAAATGACTGTCTATTGATCAATTTAATGCATAATTTCAAGAATAAAAATATTAATTTCTTTAAAAAAAGATTTCTATTTCAAATAATGCTGTTCTTATGAACTCTCTATTCATCAAACAATCAAATCAATTGGATACGGAACATCTAAAGGGACATGGTGATGAAAAATGCAAAGTTTCTCAAAAATTTCTATATTTAGGGGAAAACAAACACATTCTGTGATGGTTAAAGCTTCAGTAATATCTGATCTAATGTCTCTTTTGATTTGGTCAGATATATAGACTACTGAAGTAAAAATAGAATATTTTATAATTATTATATTATTATATATTACAATGATAATAATAATATAATTATGATAAATTATATTATATATCATAATTCATAATAATTTGATGACAATACATTATTTGTATTATTATTATGGTTATATTTTGTATTATTATTTTATACATATAGTAAATCTCAATAATTAGTCAATTATTTATCTAGCATTTTGTTTTTATGTAGATATTTATTCTGCTCTGATATCTCAGTTCATTGACATTTAGGTTATTAAAAAAAAATCAAAAGATCTGCAATATGTTGCCAAATCCAAGGCATTTAAAACACAAGGACAAACTTCCTGTTCCTCACTGTTGTATGTTTTGCATGTGTGTTGTGAGAGTGGTATGCAATTCCAACTAAAGAATTATCCCTCATGGGACAGCCTAACTGTAATAAACGCTCACATAGTCATTCATTGAGGCAAGACATATGGATGTGTTCAATCGTCAGAGATTCAAAAAAATTCTGGAAAATGTCCTCACGGTGGGGGGTGGTTGGCGTTCCTGTGGTCCTTTGTTCAGTTTCCCGCCACTACTTTGTTTCCACGGTTACATCATCATTAGTTTAGTTGTTTCAGCTGTTCGTCATTAATCATCTCATTTCTGTCTGATTTAACCTTCACTCTTCCCTGCCCTCTTTGTCCAGTCTCTGTTATCTTTAAGCCCTGAACACACCAAGCCGATGGTCGGCCGTTGGGCAGTTTTTGTTCGTCGACCGACTAAGTTTTCTCAGGCCCCGTCCACACGGAGACGCATTTCTGTGAAACCGCACAAATTTTTTATCGGATAGGCATTTCGTCCACACGGATCCGGCATTTTCGAAAGGTGAAAACGCTATTTTTTGAAACCGGGTCCCAGAGTGGAAAAATTTGAAAACGGCATTTTGCGTTATCGTGTGGACGGGGCAATCTGTATATTTTCAGAAACGATGATGTCATCACCCCACGTGTCAACCCTAGTCAGACGCGCTAACAAAACAGCACCAACAACAGCAATAGCAGACTCTACATGCTTGCGTTCGTGCTGCAGAAGCTACTGAACCAAAATAAAGTGTTATTTCTAAGCTTTGCTAAAGTTTTGTATTCAGCGCGCAAGGTTTATGCGCATGCTCCAAGTCTTCTTCACTGCTTTAAGTGCATTTCTGCGGCAGAATTACAGCGCCACATAATGGTCTGGCATGTATACTACATCGTTTTGAGTCGTTTCAGTGGTTTCGTGTGGACGCAGATATTTTTTGAGACGAGGAAAAAAAAAGATTGGTTTTAGGGTAAGCTCCGGCTTCGTGTGGACGTAGCCTCAGTCTGTTCCACACCGTCGGCTGAAGTTGGTCTTCGTCGGCATCAGAGAATCGAATCGGCGTCAGAGCTCGACGGTCAGTCGGCCATCTGATCATTCCAATTGGCTGTTCAGCTACTGCCACCTGCTGGTATGGAAAGGCATTTCTTCTTATGCAGTCGCAGAACAGACGTGCTACTTGGGTGCCGGGTGTCGAGCATCGATTCGGTGTGTCAGGGCAACTTTGGACCAAGCGGCAACCTCCCCCAGTCTCTCATGAAGCCAATACGGAAGTAAATTAAACTGCGATTCATCGACTGGCCGCTAGGGACAGGCTCCAAAAAAGTTTATAGCAGAAAAAACATGTTTACAAGTTGGTTCAAATTGTAGTTTTGGTCTATACTGCTAATTTTGCCCTTCATGACAACCCTGAGGGGGGTGAAATTTTTTTATAACTCATCCACTTAAATTATATTAAGCCTTAAAGTTCTGCATAATTAAGGGCGTGGTCACTTGAGTGACAGGTAGATGCCGCTGCTGTCTGTGAGCCGTCACTTCACCTCAGCTAATTCCAGCCGCTGAATTTGGCATCTCAGCCGTATTTGAGCTTTTTTCTCGATTATTTTATACAATTATAAAATATGGCTTGCTGCATTATATTCGAGACTGATGTGTGTCTGTGTAGATGTGCATGCATGCAGAAGAAACCGAATACACATTGTTGGATCGTGCATTGGCTGAAAGTTTTGGTTGTGAGATTTACTACAATGACAATGGCGGGAGGATATAAAATTCTGACAGCACTGCTTGGATATTATAACTAAAACTGCTGCACTATTTTGAAAAAAAATATACTTTGGACACGGGCTCATTTGTTTGTTAGATACGATCGTATACAGTTTTACAACATAAACGCTGCTCAGATTGCATTATTTCTTGAAGAACGATGACAGAGAGCAGATCATTCAGAAGAAATGTGATGCAAACAATGGACAAAATATAAATCTTTCATGGACAAAAAGTACTGTTTTTTTTGTTTTGCAATGGACACTCATATTTTACCAAAGTGCCACAGACTGGATTCATCTCACACACCAAACACAAATTACTGGTGTTGGAGCATCTATATCTTAAAAAAAAAGATTGACAGTAAACCTTTAGAAATTTCTAATGATAAAACTTATATTCATTAATATTTTAGATCATGTCTAAGATAGATAGATAGCTCCTTTGACTGTTAACATGGTCACGTCGAGCTAGGCGGGTGTGGTTTCAGCAACCAGTCACATCAGCTCAAACCACCTCCCCGCCTCTTTACCCATTTTCAGTGATCCGGGAGTGACGTGCGGTGACGCGCAGCTAAGATGGCAGCGGCCTAATTTTCGCTTCAAAACGGCTGTTCAGGGGTCTCATTTATAAAACTGTGCGTAGGATCCCTACTAAAAGTGTACGTACGCGCAAAAGCTAGATTTTGCGTACGCACAAAAAAAAAAAAAAATCAGATTTATAAAACCATGCGTACGCCAGAACCGGCGCACAAATCCCTTTATAAATCCCAGTCAGCGGAAGATTGTGCGTACGTGCATCTCCACCCTGTGTCCTCCCCGAAATCACCATATATGGAGCTTACGACGCCTAGTTTTACTATGCATAACCTCATCTGCATATTATTTCCATACACGTTCCCAACCACGTGACACCATGGTTAACACCGTCAAAGGTACAAGACATTGGAAAATATTAGATATGGACTATAAATGCCATTTGTGCCACACAGATAAAGATCATCCAATATCCTCTTCATGTTTTAGAATAAATATATCAAAATATCCATAAAAACAAAATTGTATAAAATACTTCAGATAAAGGTTTTAGGATAGAGTTGATTCATTCATTTCCACTGGGCAGATAGTATTTTAATAGTTTTAAACAATTCAAATCAAATTTATGCAGTTTTGCTGATGAGGTGAACATATCTTTCAGGAAGTTTAAAGGCTATTTTTAGTGGAAACAGATCGGACTACTTATTTATTGCAGTGTAAATACAATTGTCTGATTCGGCGCGTCACTGACAAAGTATTTTAAAAAGAAAACATGCAAATCTTACCGTTTCCCTCAAAATATATCCTTCAAATGGTAATTGTTTGAATATCCTTCACACGACATCAACACCTCCTGCAGCTGTGGCTGTACAGTAGTAAGATATTATCATTTGACCTATTCAAACTGGACAACGGACCGTTCGACCACCGAATCCAGCAGTGTCTTCCATAATATCTAAGTTAAGTGTGCATCACTGATCGTCATTCTCGAAAAAATATTTTGTCATAACATCTGCAGTTTAGTTTAAAGAGGAATTATTGTGCTCCCAGCGCTCCTCGCTGTCATTAAACAGCGTGTCACTGGAAAAGTGATCGAAAGTAGCACATCTATTATCTCAATTCATATCACTTTGTCTCCAGAATGTGCGTACGCACGGCTCAAAGTTTGCTTAAAGGTGCGCACATTCTCCCGTCAAGTTTGTTTTTATAGATCACAACCTTTGCGCGGGAACTGGCATACGCACGCTTCCAGCCCCGTTTTGTGCGTACGCACGCTTTATAAATGAGACCCCAGAACTCAATGGGTGACGTCACGGACGCTACGTCCATATTTTTTTACAGTCTATGCTTTGGACCTAGACACTAGGCGTTTCTCAATGTCAAGGAAGGATCCTCGGAAGCCAGAATTTCGAGGATGCTACGTCATCGACATCCGTCAAAGGACTGTTCCAATGTCGAGGATCCTCGGAATTTCAAACAAGGACTGAGTCCTTCGTGTGAAAAATATCCCATACACAGCAAAGGATGCATATGTGTATCCTTCGCGCTCTCAAATCACCCACAATCCTATGCGCGCAGCTTTGCAATCTTGTTCAAAAATGTTTTTAAAAAAGTTGGACGTTAGCGGGCAATATGCTTTCAAATGTAAGTATATTTACGTTACCAAACATTTGTTATAACAGTAGTAAATATGTCAGATAAATAAAATGTAACGTTTAAATGCCAGTACAAATTACTACCGTATTGATATTATAAATTATACAAATACAAATTACGTTATTGATGGCTAACTGAACCGGCATCCTTTATAAATAACTAGTTAAGTTGTCTAAAGTAATTTAACGTTAATATTATACCATTCACAGCGTTATTCATAGCTTTCTCGTATTTTTTAACAGGGACCAGAGGCGTTCATACGTCTCCGTGTAGAAAACAAGCAGCTGTTTACCGGGGGGTAATGACGCAATGACGTGCACTTGCTAGTCTGTTCCATTTACGTGTTCTCTGAATGCTAAAGAGGAGTCTCTCCTAGACTCTGAAGGAAGTGACTTGGAAGGACCAGTCCTGCCAAGGAAGTATCCTTGACATTGAGAAACGCCTACTGCCGACATGAGCCATCCCCGCAGTCTGCTTTCGTCATCACTAGGTCGTCTGCGTCAGCTTTTTGTGTTCCGGGCTTTAGATGTGTTTGCACTGTCAGTTTGCCTGCCTTTCAGTTGAATTAAGAGTTTTTGATAATTATTATCAATTATATTATATGCCATAATTAATCATTTGATTACAATATATTATTTTGCTTTATTATTTTTATTATGGTTATTATTATGGATAATATTTTATTATTATAATTTTACACTTACATATAGTAAATCTCACTAGAGTCATTTATTTATCTAGCATTTTGTTTTTATTTAGATATCTATTATGCTCTAATATCTGCAATATTTTGACAAATCCAAAACATTTTAAAATGTTGTACTCACTGTTGTATGTTTTGCATATGTGTTGTGGGTGTGGTATGCAATTCCAACTAAATATGACATAATTATCCCTCATGGGACAGCCTAACTGTAATTAACGCTCACATAGTCATTCATTGAGGCAAGATATATGGATGTGGTCAATTGTCAGAGGTTTAAAAAATTTAGGAAAATGTCTTCAGTGTTTTTCCAAAGAAACATCATTCAGTAAAACTGACACTCTGTACTTTCTCTCTTACCAGCTGCCCTGGTTCCCCGTGTGGAGACTGTGTGCGAGCGCTGGAGGCTTTCACTTATGAGTCACTATAATGGTCAGCCATCCTCTCAGGACTACATGCCCCTGTGTGACACTCACGGGAATTTCCTGCCTGTGCAATGTTACGGCAACAGCAGTTTCTGCTGGTGTGTGGATCATCAAGGCGTGGAAATTATTGGAACACGATCCTACGATGATGTAAAGCCCCCCTGTGAGTAATAAAGTTATTTTGGACTGATTACATTCCCCCCAAATCGTGCAGCCCTAGATTATTGTATTGTAAATTGTTTCTTCTTTTTACCTGTTAGGTATCTCAGGTGATGCCCCTCCATTGAACAATGCATTGATGTATCCTGTCATAAGCTCATCCCCTTCAGGACCTGCTATCCTTTATGCACAAGCCTCACAGATTGGAGTCATTCCTCTTGATGAAACAGACCCAGTTCAAGAAAAATCCACTGTTTTACTGGCCTTAAAGGTAGACCCTCATTACTACAATACGTGATGGTTTCCAAATTCAAAACCTATTGCAGTCTTGTTCTGATCAATCATAAATAAATAATGCTTGAATATCATTGCAGGACTCTGTTGTGATTGGAATGGACTACGACTGTCAGGAGAACATGTTATATTGGACAGATTTTGGACGACATACCATTAACAGAGTGGTCTTAGTATTTGGGTCTGAGCCAGAGGCTATTGTCAGCCAAGGTGATCAATCAATCAATCAATCAATCAATCAATCAATCAATCAATCGATCGATCGATCGATCGATCGATCGATCGATCGATCAATCAATCATGGAGACTATAGCCACTACGTTAAAGGGTTAGTTCACCCAAAAATGAAAATTCTGTCATTAAGTACTCATCCTCATGTCCTTCCAAACCCGTAAGACCTTTGTTCAGCTTCTTAACACAAATTAAAACATTTTTGATGAAATCCGAGTTTTTTTTTTTTATCCCCCATAAAAAGCAACATAAATACCACATTCAAGGTCCAGAAAAGTAGTAAAGACATCATTAAAATAGTCCACATGACTAAAGTGGTTTAACCTTAAAGTTATGAAGTGACAATAATACTTTTTTGTGCAAAATCAAAACAAAAATAATGCCTTTATTCAACAATTCGTCTCTCCCCTGTGAATCTCTTATGCTGTTTATGTTGTATAGACAGTGCAGGCTTCCACAAAAACTAGTCACTTCATAACATTAAAGGGGCTCTATGTAAGATTTTTACTTTAACAAAGCATAAAAATACCCCAGTATGTTTGCAGATATTTAGGAAAAATGTTACGTTCGCCTACTTGTTTCTCAGAAAAACAATGCTACAGCCAGATATTCTACTTTGAAAATGTGCGTTCTGTGTCGGAATGTCTGTCTTTGTTTTGGTTTGTGCGAAACCGTGTGCTGCCAGTTTATCCAATAGTATTTTGACATCACAGGTTGCCAGTTGGCGGAAACGTGTATTGCAACCACGGAAACCAACAAACAAAATGGGAAACGCAGATTCTACTTGACCTAAAAAGCCTCTGAATACATCTGAATATCTCTATGAACGCCAGCATACAGCAACAGATAAATCAACTCATCAGCTTACAGTGTTTAAGTCTCCTCAGCTTTCATTGTCAAATGCGCTCCCTATTGTTGCTGGCAACCTGCGTCTTTGGGGGCGGGTCAAACATTATTTTGAATTTGGACTGCAGTACCAATTTTGAACACTGGGTGTCATTCCTACATAGAGCCCCTTTAAGGTTAAACCACTGTAGTCACGTTGACTATTTTAACAACGTCTTTACTACTTTTATGGTCATTGAATGTCATAATTGTGTTGCTTTCTATGAGGGATAAATAAAACTCTCAGATTTCAATTTGTGTTCCAAAGATGAACGAAGGTCTTTCGGATGTGGAACGACATCAGGATGATTAATAAATGACAGAAATTTCATTTTTGGGTGAACTAATCTTTTTAAGACTGAGTCTGGGGTAATCAGTCTTACTTTTCAGATTCAAATTAGACCACTTTAGACCTAATTTTTTTTTTTGTATCATTAAAAAAAAAGTAATTTACTGAACGATTAACTTTTAAAACTAGTCTAAGCAGTTTATGCAACTGGCCACAGATTCCATAAACATGCAATGTGAAATTCCAGGCTTGGTCCAGCCAGAGGGAATTGCAGTGGACACTGTGCACAGGAAGCTGTTCTGGGTAGATAGTGGGAAAGACAGGATTGAGACATCTGATCTGGATGGCAGGAACAGAAAAGTGCTGATTGATTCTGATTTGGTCAATCCCAGAGCCATCACAGTGGACGCTAAGAGTGGGTCAGTGAGTTGTGATCAAAATCCTTAATTTGCTCTCTATGCACTATTATATACGAAGTTCTGTCAAGAAATTCTAGATGGCACAGATGGATGGGTCTTTAACTTAATCACTTGCTTAAGCACATGTTTCTCTATGTACAGCTGTTCCTGCTGCACCAGTAGCCAATGAACACACTGCTCAACCTTCAAATACTTCATCAGCATTTGCTGTAGCATTGCAGCACACTTTCAGAAACCCTCCACCTGTATAGATATGCTACAGGTAATTCATGTATACTATACTGTAAAGCAGCATGTCTGTCTTGCTCACAGCAGCATGTTGCGTATGTATTGGCAGTAGCGAGTCCCGTTCTTGTTCTGCAGTTGCAATAACAGCAGCAGGAGTCAAAACTATTCCGCTTAGATATATCAACATTGTCATATCCGTTACCATGCCAAACACTCTGAGAGTTGTCATAACAGAAATACCATTATGCATGAATGAATTCTGTCAAGCCATCATAAAACAGAAATAAATGCATTAAGCTTGCAGAAAGTATTATGCTTTGTTTTTACAAAAAACAAACAAATAAATGAAGATTTAAGTAAATTTCAATCATAACAACTATCTCATGATTGACAGAATAGGTTTAGCATGTTATTAAATATGGAAAGGTTATTGTATTTGGTCTTGGCTGATTACATCTGCTCCTGCAGAGTATGTATGGACTCGCTACGTCTAATAGATCCAGAGACATGCTGCTGTGAGCATATAAGATTTACTCCTGCTGCTGCAGAAATAGACATATGTAAATTCCCATCGCAGATCTGGGCAGGTGGAGCTGGGGGAGGTAGAGGGTTTCTGAGAAACTCTGATAGCGCTCTTCAGGACCAGCTTACAGTAAACACTGAACCAGACTATATAAATGTTGAGCAAACAATCTCATTGGCTGCAGGATCAGCAGAGGCCAATCAGCTTGTGCCATTCTGATGATGTGATGCACGTCCTGATTTTGCTGAGTTAATTGCGTTCCTGGGTCAACATTCCAGTCTAAAAATTTAGTCTTAACCCTATTCCTACCCCTAACCCTAACCCTACCAATAAGTTATCCCAAAAATCAGAGGGAAATAATAGATGAATAACACTGATGTAGAAGCACCGATTCATGATTTTAAGCCTAAATTTGACATAATCTGTAAACTTGTCCCTCAAATCTGATTGAATTGAATGTTGTTCCAGGATCAAAAAACAAATGTTGACCCAGGAACATGTTGAACTCAGCAAAATCAGGTTCTGCATGATGTGATTGTTAAGAGACTGCATGTAATGGACCTACCAGCCTGTGCCCTCTAGAGTTTCATGGCTGAACTAGTTGTGGGTCAATAAGAGTTTTAAATTATTTTTAAATTATTTAAGTCTCTTGTACTCATTGCATTTATTTGATCAAATGCAGTAAAAGCAGAAATATTGTCAAATATTGTTACAATTTTAAAAACTGTTTCTATTTTAATATACTTTAATCCTGTGCAGGCATGTGATGGTATCAAATTTTCATGTTGTGATAATTGCTTACGCTTTTATCATGGTATACGGTATTATCACAATTGAAATAAGTTGCAAAAAAGTGTTGTCATAGTATAACAGGTTTAAGAACTCTTTTTTCTTATAACAAAAAAAAAACTCTGAACATTTTAAATACAATAGCACAGTACACAAATTATAAAGTAAAACATTTCAAACAGATTAAAGTGCAAAAGAATTATAAAGAACAACAGGTAACACTATATGGTCTCATTATTTAACGTTAGTTAATGCAATAACTAAGATTGAGAATGAGCAATAGCTACATTTGTTACAGAAGGTATTATTTTTTGTTAATATAAGTAAAAAAATACAACTAATCATTGTTAGTTTTAGGTCCATTAAATAATATTTACAACTTTTGACTTAAGTAATGTTAATAAACATTAACTAGAAATTAACATTAACTAAGGTTAATAAATGCTATTTTAAATGCTAATAAATGCTAGGCTATAATAAAAGTATTTATTCATTGTCAGTTTGGCAATAATGAATTAACATATTAACTAATGAAGCCTTAGGTCATCAAGTGTTACTGAACAATAACAAATAATCAAAACATTTTCAATCATTATAGGGCATGTTGTAGTCAATATTAAAGTTTAACAATGTTTAAGCTTGAAAATAAATAGCCTATGAAGTCTTTAAGTATTAAGTATTTGGTGTTGCTAATACAAAAAAAGAAGAAAAAAAAAAAAGAATGGCTTTTTGAAGCATTTTAAATGCTGTAGTAGCGCAGCTGCTTTGTTAACGGGTTTCCGGGGTAACCAATGCATTTCTGCTGTTCCATCAGCGCCATCTGCTGTCAGAGAGTGAACGTGCACTTTCATTCAGCGCGTCTCTTTCACTCGTTCTGCTATGTGCTTCTCATGCACGTTGGGTTTGTTTACATAGTGTGCATGCTTCTTTGACGCCACATACAGCGGTGCTGTGGATTTTATACGGCTGATAGGAAAAGTATTCTTAAAATGTAATATAAAAAATAGAATAATTCGTAATTAATAATTATTCACTGTGTTTTGAGGTGCCCACGGTAACAATAGCGTGTATATTCATTATCATGATATATCGTATTACTGAATATCGGCACATGTCTATTCGTGTGATGTCAAAGCTGAATTTTTTGCAGTCATTATTCTAGTCATCTTTCAGAATATCATTCTAATATGAATAATTGATGCTCAAGACATATTATTATCATCAATGTTGAATACAGTTGTGCTGCTAAATATTTGTGTGAAAACAGTGATACATTTGTTTTTATGATTCTTCAAGTTCAAAGGAACAGCATTTATTTTAAATATAAATCGTTTGTAACTAACAAATTCTTTACTGTTACTTTTGATCAATTTAATGCATCCTTCTTTCAAATGAAATCTTACTGACCCAAAAATTTTGAATGGTAGTGTATATTATTTGTTTTAATTGATAATGAGCATCTTCATTGACATCCTCATTATGTATTACTGCAATAAACATCAATATATTCACTTATATAGTACAACTGATTTGTTTGAAAGTGTTAATCTACTGTATGTGCTCTTCAGAATCTTATATTGGACAGACTGGAACCGTGATGCTCCCAAAATAGAGAGCTCATCACTGGAGGGACATAAGAGGAAAGTACTGGTGCAAGTGGGTCTCATGTTGCCCAATGCCTTGACACTGGACTTCACCACGAATAAGCTGTGCTGGGCAGATGCAGGTAAGAGTCTTCTTAAAATATAGTATCTGACTTTATCAGTTACATATAAGACATTGACACGAGTACACTGTGTAGTTAAATCCAAAGAAGAGCTAAACAAAGGAATAACAGGATACTAGACTAATGAATATGGGGGATGAACAAAGCAACTATTAAACACTGATGACGACAAACACAGAACTGTGAAAACTAAGGGCTTATATACACAGTAAATGATAATTAACAAAACATAAAACAGGTGTGTAAATGACTCAGGCAACCAGAACAGTGAAAATAAAACCGAAACAGAACATGACTGTTACAGTTATATGCAGTACAATATTAACATTAAAGTCAACTAAATCCCCAGGCTCAAAGAAACTGGAGTGCATATCTCCAGATGGGACTCAGAGACATGTGTTCCAGGATGCTTTGGATTATCCGTTCAGCCTGGCCATCTATAACAGCCACTTTTACTACACTGACTGGGAGAGGTGAGTCTCTGACACATTGCACTGCGTGCTTATCCTTGCTGGTCTAGTCATGGATTTGACTAAATCAATGGATTTGTCTGGATCAGTGTTTCCATATTCATGATGAAAATGTCCTTACAGAGATGGAATACTGGTGATAGATCAAATCACTAGGAAAAACACAGCTTATGTCCCTATTCAGCAGTCACACTTGTATGGGATTACAGTAATTCCATCACAATGTCTATAGGTAAGTATGCAAATTACACATCTTTATATATATATATATATATATATATATATATATATATATATATATATATATATATATATATATATATATAATAAAAGCAATACAGAATTCCTGATCACGTTGTTCATTTCTGTTTCTTAATAGAGACCTGCGGACTTGCCTAGACTATATGGATTTTTGGTTCTGTAACATAACATAAACATAATTGACCGAAAAAACATTTTGCTTTTAAGTAAATGCTACCCAGTGTTATTTTTATATTATCTATACTATTATAGTTTAGTAATATTTTTTATTAGCTTTTATTATAATTTTTTAGTTTAATTTTTTTTCTTTGTCATGCTATTGTCATTTTTGTAGGTTTTTTTTTTTTTTTTTCAGTTTTAGATTTTATTTATGTCCAGGGCAGTGAGTAATTTTAGTGCTTATTTCCATTCTAATTTTCATTCAGTTTAGGTTTTTCCATTTAATATTTATATTTTATTTCAGCTTTATTTTAATTAGCAAAAATGTATTTGATAGTTTAATTCTAGTTACTGATAACAATGCTGATGGTAACCCAAAACAAGCTGAAATTCTATCTGAAGTCCAGTATTTTCACCAATGGGTGGCGCTGCTAACTAACTTGTTGAGAAAATAGTTCATTCCAAAAGCCTGAATGGTTCAAAATGGTCCTGTGTGTATAAATTTTATTGAAAATAAACTAGATGATGTCAAAGCAGATGCAGATTTCAGAACTTTTTATAAGATAAACAAGTTATTAAATTAAATATATATTAAATAAAATAGAATAAAAAATATGTTTTTTTTTTTTATTTTCATAAATAGTTTTCATATCAATGCATAGCTTTTATGTGATGCCTGTCAAGCTTAGTGCACAGGATAAGCACAACTTGGCCATCAACATCAATGGAAAATTCCCACTGTCTAAAATAATGTTGACACATAATGGTTCATTTTAGTCTGACCCTCAGTAAAGCCAAAAATACAAGGGTTATAGGAGCAGAGAGAGTCCAAAGAATCTCTTCCACAAGATTGCTCCCACAACTCCTTGCCCTTGTCTTTGTATGATTCCAAACCTATGTTGTTCTGCTTGGTTTGAATAAAGCCTAGTTTCACTTTACTCTCTCGTCCATGGGAAGGTGTGGAATAATATTTGAGCATTGCCATGGGGTTTCTGTAAACCCACGGTTTGATATTGCTAAACAAACAGGATGGGTTACCCACAAGGCACAAGAACCGCCAACAGACGGCAAGACTTCACCACTGCAGAGGCCAGACCTCCCAGCCTGTGGAGGGCAGCCAACACTGGCTTCTATCCTTCAGCCTCAGACCCCACAGCAGGTCAGAGAGTTCAATAAAGTTTACTCAACAGAGTAGCCATATACCCAGAGGTGGGGTGTGAACTTTGGCCTGGTCATAGAAGCCATCAGGCACCCGGGGGAGCAGTTTGAGCCCATTGGGTGCACTCAGTGCATATTTCTCGCATTTAACACGGTATCCTCTCAACTCCTTCTGGATTAAATGTTTATTGTACAGGGGCGTAAGAACTATCTGGCTTTTTAAAGGGTTATTTCACCAAAAAAATAAATTCTGTCATCATTTACTCTTTTACCCTGATGGTCTTTCCAAATCTGTAAGGCTTTCGTTGATCTTCCGAACACAAATTAAGATATTTTAATTAAAAATCTGAGAGAAGTCTATATACAGCTACCACTTTGATGCTTCAAAAAGTTCATAAAGAGATCGTAGAACTAATCCATATGAATTGAGCGGTTTAGTCCAAGTTTTCTGAAGAAGCATGATCGCTTTATATGATGAACAGGTTTAATTTAGACTTTTATTTACCACATTCATCAATGCACACATCAGTTGTGGTAAACAGAAGCTCAAGCATGCTTGCTTGATGTGTGAGAACCAATGAGGTTTATTCTCCTGTTGCGCAGCACGTTTGAGCTTGCAGAAGAACCAATGAAGTTTGTTCCTGCGTATCAAGCAAGAAAGGCTGAGCTTCTGTTCATGTTCGCTGATCAATGTTTCTATGTGAATAAAAGCCTTAATTCAATCTGTTCGTCATATAAAGCGATCGTGTTATGAGGGTTTCATTTTTGGGTTAAATAACCTTTTAAGAATATCCATTAGGGGATATAATTTTAAATCATAACTTGAAGGTTTAAGAAACATTAGTGAGGCATTTTTATAACTTAAAAAAACTAAAAGTAGTTGTAACCATATATAAAATGAAAATGCAATTTTAACCCTTTAAAGCCCTGAAGGCATTTTTACAGTTTTTTTTCTGAGCGACATACACAAAAGTAAAGACTCATAACTCCAAAACTATAGCAAGGAGAGTCAAAAGGTAGGATTTTCTATCATTTGATAGAAAACTTTTTAAATTTGTAGGGGAAAAAATCATTACATTTGGACATGCTGATAAATACAAAAAAATTGTTTTTTAAATTATAATTTTACATATCACAATAGTTTATGCTGATCTCATTTTAATTGTAAGAATCTGCTGTAAATAATGATGTGCCATTTTCCACGATCTGAGCTTGTTTCATGAATTTATGAGCTTCACGTACAAAAACTCGCTCAAGTTTAGTTAAAGCCAGTATTATATTCAGTAAGACCTTTCAAATGACATATGAAACACGACTATCTGAGCTGTATGATGTTTATGAGTTATAAAGTTCAAGCTCTAAGCTTTCAAATGACACCTATTTTGTGTTGATCAGGTCAGTAGTGTTGAAAAAAATGATTATTATTCTTTTCGTTGCTAGGTGGTGCCCATGGGTGGTACACTCTGTTTTAGAGGGACTAAACGGTTAGATGGTTAGATGCATTAAAAATCTGAGTTTCTAAGCTTTGAAAAAAATAGTAATTGATTATGATTTTTTTTTTTTTTCCCGGGCAAGGGGGAATGAGGGTTGGGCGGTTAGGGTGGGGTGATGATATACCAATGGTTTAAGTTTAAGGGGAACTTCACCCAAAATGAAAATTTTATCATAGTTTACTCTAGCATTGTCGTTCCAAACAGACTTCAGGTTATTCTTGTAAAACACAAATGAAGATATTTTTAATAAAACCCGAGAAGTCCCTCTTTTCAAAGACCAGGTAACCGAAAGAACTGAAAAATGAGTACATATGAATGGAGAGCTTTACTCCAAGTCTTGTAAAGGGGGATATGATTTGCTTTATATGATGTCCAGACATTAGTGTTAGTAAATAGTGCAGAATTTTCATTTTTGGGTGAACTAACCCTTTAAACATTTATGAAAAAGGCTAACAATAACAAGGTCTGAGATTAAGAAAATGCTAAAAGTTGTAAAATGTTTATGTCTAATGATCAACATTAACTTGTAGTCAAATACAACTTCTCTTGCTAACGTCTTCTCTCAGGTAGATTACATATGGTCAATAGCTCAGTTTCTGTTGAGCTAATGTGAATAATAATGACTATTAAAGTCACAATGAAATCAAAATCGACAATTCTTATTTTTTATGGAATATTGCAGTGTTTATTATAATAATGATTGTGCACATCATTTTTTTTAAAATTCACATGCCCTCGTAATCTTTAATCAAAATAACTTCTCCCTCTTGCAGCGACATCTCTTCTCTTCTCTGATGACATAAGCAGGACAACCTGTCTCTCACATGAGATCAACCAATAGCTAACCACATCCATCCAATCAATTCACCATGGACAAAAAAAAGAAAAGTCTGCCCTATATTTGAAGTCGCTTCACTCAGATATACATCCCAATTGGAAAGAAAAAACTATTGCAACTTCCATTTCATGCTTATTTCATTTTTTTTTTTTTAATTCATTTTTTTAACTGCCTATTTTGGGGCATCATTAAATAAGCGCCGATTCAGGCTGCGGCCCCTTTAAATTCTTGTGCTCCCCGCCCCCAAGCTTGCAACTGCCTTAAACAGCATAAACAAAGTTCACATAGCTAATATAACCCTCAAAATGTATCTTTACAAAGTGTTCGTCATGCAGCATGTGTAATCGCGTAAATATGACATTTATTTGGATGTTTACATTTGATTCTGAATGAGTTTGATTGTGCTCCGTGGCTAAAGCTAACATTACACACTGTTGGAGAGATTTATGAAGAATGAAGATGTGTTTATGAATTATACTGACTGCAAGTGTTTAAAAAATGAAAATAACGAAAGTCTTGTCTCTGTGAAGACAGTAATAAACGATGGTAACTTTAACCACATTTAACAGTACATTAGCAACATGCTAACGAAACATTTAGAAAGACAATTTACAAATATCACTAAAAATATCATGATATCATGAATCATGTCAGTTATTATTGCTCCATCTGCCATTTTTCGCTATTGTCTTTGCTTGCTTACCTAGTCTGATGATTCAGTTGTGCACAGATCCAGACGTTAATACTGGCTGCCCTTTTCTAATGCCTTGAACATGGGCTGACATATGCAAATATTGGGGGCGTACATATTAATGATCCCGACTGTTACGTAACAGGTCTTTTAAACAAATGAGATTTACACAAGAAGGATGAAACAATGGTGTTTGAGACTCACTGTATGTCATTTCCATGCACTGAACTCTTGTTATTTAACTAATTATATTTTTTATATTATAGGTAAATTATATTTTTAATTCTATGGCACCTTTAAGAAAATGCAAATAATAAAATGTGAAACATTTGCTGTTGCACTGTAACAGAGAACTGATAGCATTCAATTACAAGTGAGTATCTATCATTTACTGTAAATGCGGTCCCTTTTTGTTCTGGGTGACCCGATTGTTCATGCCAACGGAAGTAGTGACAAATAACTTCTTCCATTTTTTGATGTACAAGTGTAACAGATTATTGAGAAAAAAAAAAAAAAAAAAGAAAGTGAATGGGTTTTTGAGATGTGTGTTGCAATCAAAAATTGAGGCAGATCTGAATGCTGGCTTGCAGTTATAACAATTTCAAGCAATAACATGCATTTAGAAAAAACAGAGAGTGAACTTTTATTTCATATTAATGTTAAAGGTGCAGTGTGTAAATTTCAGCAGCATCTAGTGGTGAGGTTGCGAACTGCAACAAACGGCGGTCACCCCTCCCTTTCGAAGCACATAAGCTACTGCGGCCGTCTAGCTGACACAAGACAAACATGCCGTCTTCTGAGACATCAGAGAGTAGCTAGTCAGTGAGGTTTCATCTTACTTCTAACAAAGAATGGCCTCTGCTTCTAATAAACCAGACGACTACTACTACTTCTACTACTACTTCTTCGTACGTATTCAACATAGTGACGATGCAAGCTGACTATAAAAACACTAACGACTTATAAGAAGAACAACATAGTGACAAAACGCGCTATGTAGAGCAGTTTTTCTATTTAGGGCTACTGTAGAAACATGTCGGCGCAAAATGGCGATATAACATTTAAGAGAACCTGTGGTATATGTAGATAGAAATGGCTCGTTCTAAGGTAATATCCACCTAAATTTTGCACATTGCACCTTTAAAGCCTTTGTTTAACATGTTTAACAATTATTTTCCTTGCACTGTCTACAATTAAGCACAATACAATGTGTAATTATTCCTCAAAAAGTGAGGACTAAAACTAAAACTTGATCTTCAAAAATGCCAACTTTGCAGTTTGTTACCAATAAATCCAAAACAAAATGTAGGCCAACCGCTCAAATAACAATATAGGTGATGCAAGACACGTTCCCATGGCATCAAAGCCAGGTGAAGCATCCATTGGTTAAACATATGGTGAATTTGATACTGAGCAACAGCAGTGTGAATGCTAAACAGCCCTCTTCACACGCAAAACTCCATAAGCAAATATTCTGATTCGTGAAAGCTGTATGCTGTTGTCTGAAGTAGACTATGCATAAAGATGCCAGTTTAGATTTAAGATTGGAAAATAGTCATGATTATAGACATCATTGTGGTGTCCAATTAGACTTGTGCAGGTAGCTAGTGTGCGAGGAACAGTTTGTACTGTAGTCTTTGTTTTCTTTCATCCATCCCAACCTCACTTCTAGCCATTTAGACTACTCAACTCTTCCCTTTTGCCCTAAAACATTTGTATGGGCCATGCGTTCAGTGACGCAAAACATAATTCCTCAAGGTCTTTGAAAATCATGCCAGCTTTGTTTTAACGGTGCGCTTTAACAAGCAATAAGAACATACCTAGTTCAAATTCATGTGTGTGAGAGAGAAAGAAGAATAGAAACAGAGGGAGACAGGAAATTGAATGGCATTTTGATTTGTACCAGGAGCTCTGTGTGCAAGACACTCCTATGGAAGTTGTTACGTAACAGAGCGGTTTGTTCTAGCCCTTGTTTGAAGCCCATTTGATACTAATGTATAACCTCTAGGAGTCTCCACACATCAACAATCACGTACACACACCTCTCACAGTTCATCTCCTCTATACAAACACAAAGCCCTCCTTTCTCATCACACACACATACACACAAATGGGTTGGGCCACTTCTGTGGTTAAGGTTGTATGCTACATCAAAGAATAAACTTTTTTGATTATGAGTCAGCAAGTACATTCAGAACAGTTTATTTTAGGCACCATGAATAGGGTACAAATTGGTGTCAAATTACTGTAATTACGAATTATTTCACAATTCTGACTTTTTTTCTCAGAATTGCAGTTATATCACAATTCTGAGGAAAAAGGTCAAAATAGCGAGATGTAAACTTGCAATTGTGAGGAAAAAGTCAGAATTGTGAAATTAAATTTCCATATCGGAAACAAGCTTCCATACTATGTAGTTCACTGTGGTATTATAAAACTATTTTGAATATTTACTTTAATGACATATTATCTTTGTGTACAATCCTGTACCTCATGGTTTTTCTTTATTACAAAAAATAAATTATATATTTTGACAACAAAGGAGTAGGAAGGAGGACCCTTTCTACTGGCCTCCGTTTTTTGGTAACACACAACCTTTTGGGACTTGCTTCCAAAACATCTGAGAAAACATCTGAGAAAACTTTTTCTGGCATCTTCTCTGATTTTTATTTGTCTGGCAATGACAAGCTTTAAGCAGTAAGGCATTGCTGTATGTGTTGACTTTTTCCAAATGGTTTAAAACACAAATGTTATTAATCAACTTTTATTTTCTGTCATTTTCTCTATTTAATATTAGGAACCAACATATAAACATTAAATTAATTCATGTGGGCCGCACCCTCTACCAGGAAGACGTATTCGTTCATCCTTTGTCCTGCTGAACCCTGAGAGTGAAATGAGTTACATAAACCCTATCTGCTGTAAAACACGAGATTACAGTACAGTAGAGCACTGTGCTACACTCTTATCTCTAAGATTATGTGTAAGAGAAAGATAGTAAGAAATTGCTTTTAGTGGTCATTTCAGTAAACAAAAATGGTATAAAAACAGATGAATCACTTCATAAATGTTGTCATAAAATGTGTGTGTGTCTGTGTGCACATTTTTGTGATTTATGAGGACACAAATTTGTATAATGACATGTGTATTACACTGGTATTACGACATAAACATGAAATATAAGTCCTCATATTTAAAATATAGCTTTAAAAACATACAAAACTATGTTTTATTAAAAATGTAAAAATGCAGAATGTGTTCTGTGATGGGTAGTTTTAGTAGTAGGGGTAGTGTAGGGGGATAGAATGTACAGTTTGTACAGTATAAAAACCATTACGCCTATGGAATGTCCTCACTATAGCAAAACAAACCTCTGTGTGTGTGTGTGTGCTCACATGCTAAGGCATATTTAACAAGGTTGCATATGACTGAACAGGGAGCAAAGAGCATAGTGGGAATCTTCCCATGAAACCAGGCCCAAAAAGAATTGTTTACAAGAGAGGGATGAATTTTCTGCATGTTTTTGTTTGGGTTTGTGTGTCGGTAAAAGTACTGAAGCATATTGAATGAGATTGCAGATGCAACCCTGGACAGGGTTGTTTGCTCCCTGGGCAGAGAGCAAAGAACATTGAGAGATTTTTCCCATGGTATTGAAGGTTATTGAAACCAGGACATGCTTAAACTTCCTTTAAAAACTCTATATTGTCCAAGATTCTAAGGGCCAGATTTATTAACAGCTTGCCCCAGCGCAAACCCTCCTTTGGCATTAAAAAACTACTGTAAGGATTTATTAAAGAAACACAGTGACAAATTAACAATGAAAAGGCATGGATACAGCTATTTTGTGGCTGACCTTATTGTTGTAACAAGGTTTATTGATAAGGGAAGAAGGAGGCGGGACCGGTAAATGTTCAACATAAAAAAAAAAGTCCAGGCCTGGTCCTCTCTCAACTTCCACTGTCGTCACACCTCCTTTTATCTTTCCTGAGCTCCATGGGACTCGAGACCAGTGTGGCGCACAGGTGATGCTCATTAACACTCACTCCATTCCCATGGCTCTCGGCCCTGCCCTGCTTGCCATACACCCCCATTACCCTTCGTAGGCCAGAGGGTACCCATCTATTTTCCAAGCCATGCTATATTTAATTTGCTGCACCTGTGTTGTTAATGGGCTATATACACTGAGCGTTCTTTAGAACTTCTGCAATAATATAAGCCAGCTCGAAAACTTCCGGTGAGATGTCATTTGCTGGTGTGTTGAACATCAGTAGTGTAATACTTAGTTTATAATCAGAATATAGTCACTTTAATAGTAAGGCATAGCATTAATTTAGTTATTCAAATGTAAGACAGCATAAAAAAATAAATAAATAAAGACGTACCTCATTGTTCCTCCTCGGCTAAATCCAATTTGACCATCAGTTTTCACACTTTTATGTGAAAAAAAGCTTTAGAAATTAAATCTTTTTTGTGCACCTTAGTTAGAATAATTGAATAAAAAGTGTGCTGTATTTTTAAACATAGTTATTTTATAATCTTTAATATTTATTCAAAAACGAAGTGAAAAACTATTAAAGGAAATGGCTGATATATGCACAAATAAATGCTACTTTGCCGCCACCTGCTGGTTATAGTGGTAATTATTGTCTTTTTTTATTTTGTAAATAAGTGTTTTCTATCAAATGTTGAATTTCCTTTTAAACGTTAGGTTTTACAATGGGGACAATCTCAGAAGGATGAACAAATAATATTTGTGGTCACCACATTAAAAATAACATTTGAAGTGCTGGGGCTTTTTACAAGCAGGAATCTCATAACTACAGGAAATACGAGGCTGTGTGAAGGCACCTATAGCCTTTAGAGTACCCACACCTGATTATTGTCAGCTCTACTTGTTTGCAACCCCACGCTGATTTGCGCTTAGTAGATCACCTGCAGAACTTAAACTCCCATCAGTGCTTTTATGGTATTGTGGTTTCATGCTAATTTGCACTGATAAGTAAATCTGGCCCTAAGACTTTAAATTGTCCAAAAGTGTTAGTCCTGCAATAGACTGCCCAGGGTGTTTCCCTGCCTATGGCCCAAGACACTAGGATAGGCTCCAGCATCCCTGCGACCTACATAGGATAAACAGTTTGGAAAATGGATGGATGGTCAGCCTCATTAGACATTATTTTGTGTTAAAGTCAAATTTTTTCGGGTCATGTCTGGGATTAAGGGTGCGAGTTAAGACAATCAGGAGGTTGTGAGCCCTTGCACAAGTTACGAGTCAGTTTACCTTATAATCGTAGAGAAGGGGTAGCCAACCTTGCTCCAGGAGGGCTACCTTCCGGCAGACTTCAGTTCCAACCCTGCTCCAACACACCAGCCTATTATTTTCAAGTAATCCTGAACACCTTGATTAGCTGCTTCAGGCATATTTGATTAGGGTTGGAGCTAAGCTCAGTAGTTCTGACATGATTTTTTGTGCTGTTTGTACCATTTGAAAATATGGATTTCAAATTTCTCAGCATGTTTAAAATGAGTTTGATCATACTGACCATAAATCCCAAATGTGTATGTCTGTTGTTGTTGCAGTATCCAGTATTTTCTTTGTTGTTGTTGTTGTTCCATGTGGCAAGCAGGACGATGCAGAGGACCATGAAAATGCCACAAGGCCGGTGGAATATGACTGATAATGAGCACCACCTGCGCACTGCACCGGTCTCGTATCTCATGGAGGAGCTCGGTAGCATAAAAGGAGGAGAGATGACAGTGAAGGACGAGAGAGGACCAGGCCTGGACATTATGTTTTGTTTATGTGTGCGGCAGTCCGTGAGTTGCCGGGCGCCTGGGTTGTGGAGGGGTGACTGCCTTCTGTGAGGAAGCAAAGGAGTCACCGTCATTTGCCGAGGCTGGAACCTGCTGCCGTCAGCCATGATGGGGAAGAGCAGTGAACGGGGGACTCCTGCTGGCTGCCCGAACCCTGAGGAGCTGCGCCATCCACCAGGTGGCAGAGGAGTGTCGAGCCATCAACCGAGGGCTATCCAGTGCCGCTGCCAGGGATCGTGGGCAAGTTCACCCAGCTGCTGGAGGACCAGATGGCAGTGCATTTTGGGAACTGGACCAAGAATGTTTTTCCACTTTCCCCTCTGTCGCTCCTGATGCTTCCGTCTCCTTTTCTCTCACCTCGTCTGTCCTTACCCCCAGGTGCTGTGGACACTGTGACAGGTCCCTCCAGACGGGGGAGGGGGGAGTAGAGTGCAGTCTCGAGGGTCCCCCCCGGCGTGTGAGGGGTGATGGGCATATGTGGCAAGCAGGATGACTGAGGGCCATAAGAACGGTGTGAGGCCAGTGGCATGATGGCTAATGAGCACCACCTGCACGCCATACCGGTCTCGTATCTCACAGTGGAGCATGGAAGCATAAAATAAGGAGCAACGACAGTGAAGGAAGAGAGACTTTACGTTGTTTTGTTTATGTGGGTGTGGCAGTCGTCCGTGAGGGGCTGACGCTGTTACTTTCGTTTTGTTGTTTGTTTACTTTCATGATTATATTAAAGTGTTGAATGTTTGCCGGTTCCCACCTCCTTCTATCCTGAACAACAATCCTTGCTACATTCCATCTCTTTAGTTTTGTTTTTTACTGTAAAACAACGACCTGGCCATTGTTGCCACCTTGTGGAATAACTGATTAGTGCAAAACAAATTCTATGTGTGATGTATGTGCAACCTGACAAATACGCGGTTAAAAAAAAATCGGGTGGCACGCATATTATTCTGGTAACAAAATTCATCACTGATTTCCACTTGATTTCTCCCAACCAGAAAAAAGCTAAGAACTCAGAGAACTTGAACGTCAGGCTAAAATTGTAAGTTGTAATATGAGAAAAGTTAAAAGAATGTTAGGGTTGCGTGCAAGAACCCTAAGCCCATAGATCTTTTGTCGTCGACTTGAACTTGCACCAATAAACAATCTTCAAGAGCTTATTGGTGAGGGGAAATGAGGTGAGAGAGAGAAAACTACAGCTTGGTGTCTGGGAGAACAAAGATCAATTCCCACTTGTTAACCGTCACCCCTGGCACATAATATTGCTCTCTGATGAGTCCCTGGATGGAGGCGAATCACTCAGCCATGTCTCCGCTCGACATGTGGAAGCCATCGGAAAACACAACTCCCCTCTCCTCTGTGGGGGTGGGAATACAGCATCTGGAGTGAAGTAGGGTTGAGCCAGGGAGAAAAGTTGTGTTTGGAGATAGTGTGTTTGTCTGCAAGCCTTGGCTTCAAGTGTTCTTAAGGTTACGGGAAACTTCCCCCTGTCAACCGTTGGTTGATTCATACGCAGACTTGATTATCGGAAATGACATGTGCTGATGAATGTTTGTAACTGCTAAATGACTACCTACTTACACCCCGGATCTCATTTCTCTCTAAATACTGTGTTTACCTGTGTTGATTGTTACAAGGTGGATGAAATGGCACAGAACGGCTTTCAAATTTTCCAAGTTAAAAAACAAAAAGCCGACAACAAATTTCCAAAAGTTTGTTGAAGTGCTTGGACCATCTCCACTCAACTACTGGTTCTTATCCAAAAGTCCAAAAGAAACTTCCAAAGTCATGCTGCTATTCTAATCCGTCATGGTGCTAATGTCTGTTATTTCATTATAATTTCTGGGGTGATTCTATGTGGTGGGTTGAACAACAATTTCAGGGAGAGCACTTGGCAATAAATCCTTATCCTGCGGTTTGTGGACAGGCAGAATCCTGTAACATACTCAAAGCAAGCATTCCTGCTCCTCTAAGCTTGATTTTTGAAGACATTTCTCATTGCCACTGCCAAAAAGCCAATCCCATGTCTACATTTAAATGGATGTTTTTGGCAGATGCTCTCATATCAAACCTACAAGAGAGTGCATGTTTTTGACAATTCAGCAGGCAGATGAAGATGCAAAAGACAAACCCTCAAAGTGACAATACTGCTGAGTTCAGGGATGTTGAGCGAAAGTAAAAGTTTAGTGCTGGATTTTTTTTATCCATTTTATAGAACAGTTGAAGTCATTGAAACATGCTAGAATACTTTTCTCTTTCCATAAACCTGTTGACGCTAATATTTTACTTTAAGGCTTCATTGTTGTTTAGGCATCCAAACAAGCAATGGTAGTCAAAACATAAAACATGCAAACTGTATTTTTTAGGCAACCTTGACATTTATTGTCTATGCCTGGTAAACATTTATATAAAAGAACTATTATCTGATTTGACGTCAGCGTCAAGAAGTGGTACGGATGTAAACAACACATTGCATACATGATGAATTCATGTATATATAACAGCTGTTTTTACTGGGGTAATGGTGGCCATAAATATAAGGCCACAAGATACAAATAAAGGGGATCGTGACTAATGGTCTTCAAATGGTGTGTCTTGTTCTTAGCAGGTCTGTTCTGGGTCAAATTCTAATTCCATCCAAGAATGGATTGCAAAAACTCTGAAATCATGTATCCAAAAACAGATGTTGATATATTACATTCAGTACCACATAATAATCAATACATCAGTTCAGTCAAATTAGGAGTAGACTATTTTACAGTGTATTTTGTTTATTAATCTCAACATTAGTTTTACAACATGCTAACATCAAAATCTATTGGAATCAAGTCTCCTGCATGATTAGTGCTAATTGTGTAGTGCAACAAAGTTGCATTTCATAAAGATGTAGGCTGTAGATAGCTAGGTTTCATTATATATTAAATTAAGTAAGCTAGCAATAGTTTTTAAATTAGTTAAAGGTGGTAACGGTGGCCAAAAGTGAATTCTTACCAAAGTCGATCCCTTTAAGACAAGTCATTTCACTCGGCGTCAGTCTTTAAACGCCTCTCGGGCATTCAGCTCCTATCTCTTTGAATGGGGAAACATCAAATTCTCCAAAGCTGTTTGCCAAGCTTTCGATTAAATAACTCACAATAACCGTCTCATAATTTTTGTTTCTAAACGCTCAAATCATGAAAAACTGTATTTTTCAGGCTGAATCAAGCTATTGCGCATGTGCAGTCCTAAATGCGCGTCTCTTATGTCTGATTTCGGAGGCGCGCGTCTGACGGTTTCTATAGGAACCGGAGCTTCTAACGGCCGCTGCAGTGACGCAATGACTTTTTTTCTTATTAAGAAGGCGGGATTTATTCCGCCATATTGCGTGTTGCACTTTCTCCCAATCAATACAATACGAGTGAACCGTCTTGTGTTATTCTATAGTCTTTGTTCTTACTCATGTCTTTAAAGTTGACATAAAACAGAAGTTGCGATAGTCTTTTCTTCTCTATATTGTGACATATTTCCAGGTGAAGCGGCTTCTCAAACAAGAACAAATATAAGCCGGGACTTATTTTTTTCCATCGGATTTTGTCGCACCAGTGAACACGTCATCAGAGAATTGAAGAGGGGGGGAGTTTTGAATGAATACATGAATTTTAAAAAATAGAATAATGATGTGAATGGATAAATAATTTCTTATATATACTGCAATATTCCATAAAAATATAGAATTGTCAATTTTGATTTAATGGTGACTTTAAAGGGTGTGTCTTTGTATTATTCTTTGCAGGTCTTTTCTAGGTCAAACTCTGAAGTGAGGTCTGTACAGAGGTCACGTCAAAAGGGTTACTGATTAACACTGGCTAGCATTCACAGACGGAGAGCTGCCGAAGGTCAGAAACATTCTACGCACGTACGCAAACTCAGATGCAAATGATAGGTCAATGCATTACAAATGCACAATTTTCTTTTATATACATATATTATGTTTTTTTTTTTTTTTTTTGGTACTGTTTAAGTTACAAAGTCAAGGGGGAGGCGATAGAGATGTAAATGTCAACCATTAAAACAGACGTGTCGTTATTGAGTTAGCTTGCTAACAGTTTAACAAACTTCAACTAACATACTCAAAGTCTTCCTTAAACTGTTGCTCTGCCATGCCAGTGGTTGACGTGAAATAGAAAACTTACCATTCAACACAGATTACACTAATGCCTGAGCAGCCTTGTTTGCAGTCACATACTTGCGTAGAGTATGGTTTGGGCCAAAAGTGCTTGTGCTAGTGCTTTTTTTCCTATATTTGTTCACATAAGTCAGTTAAATGGTTAGTTCACTCAAAAATGAAAATCCTGTCATCAGTTGCCCACTCTCATGTCGTTTCAAACCCATAAGTATGCCGTTCATCTTCGAAACACAAATTAAGTTTTTCTGTCCCTCCATTCAAAGTCTATTCACCCAAAACTCTGATGCTTTAAAACATTCATAAAGAGATCGTAAAATAAATCCACATGAATTGAGCGGTTTAATCCAAGTCTTATGAAGAGACATGATCACTTCATATGATGAGATAATAAAAGCCTAAATTAATTCTGTTCATCATAAAAAGCAATCATGTCTCTTTAAAGCACTTAGATCAAAGCATGGCAGACTTTTGGGTGAATAGACTTCCAATGCAAGGACAGAAACATATAATATGTTTTTCTTCTTTCCTTTTGCCATATTCATAAATAATAAAAATAACATCATATTGCGACACCTTATTTTTATCTGTTTTATTTGTGTTTCTTTCCCCTCCTCTTTGTTCAATATGGATGTATGAATTAATATTTGTGTTTCTATGCGCCACTGATAAATGTACTTGATAAATGGCATGCGGCAGACATCACTGTTTATCCTGCTTTCCTTCTTCCCTTGTGAACCCGGGTCCACTTAACATGTGTTTGCTCTGTGGACTCTCTGGGCAGTGACTGTCTTTGCCCTCACCTGTGGCTCGCATTGGCCAAGCGCTTCCCCTCCTCTATTTGGATACATCGATTAGTTCCTTCTTATCTCACACATGATATAACCAAATCACAAAATACCCTGAGGTACAGAGAATTCTGTTATACAATTTCAACTACACAGAGTGGTGGGAAATAAAATGCGCCAGTGCACAGAAGAGACATAGCTAGTGTGTACGTGCTAACAGAGGAAATGTTTCCTTCACTTCTGAGAAATTCAGATGGGAAACAGCTGAATCTGACATGAGCCGCAAGCTCGGCAGGTAAGACAGGTGCTCTGTGTACCGGAGCAACAACAAATTCCCAGATTTATACTGACCCAGTTCTCCCACGACTGTCCCACACCCTACGGCTTCACACAGCAACCACGTGCTTTGTGTGTGCGACCGACCCAATCCAACAGCCACTGTCTGACTTGCTCAAAGCTCAGTATTTGTTTTATCTTGAATAGATGTAATAACCATAAAGTCTTGATTACTTTAGAGCTCTTATCAGCTCATGAACACGTCTGGCTATGTGTCATGTGTCTCTGCAAGAACAGAGTATGAGACAACAAGCACAGAACTTCAAACTGTACAGGAATGACTTACAACAATCAGGGAAAAGTCTGTGAAGATGACATTTCATCTGATGGTACACAGAGGGGAATTTTTTTTGGCAAAAACAACACTTCATATTAAAAATATAATGATTTTTTACAGAATGTCTAGCATTTGTGTAACTATTGCACATTTCTTTAAGACTTGAGACTAAACCAAATAATAACACCTGAGCAGAACGAAAATGTCTGGAAAGCAACTGAAAAACACCAGGGGCGGACGTTGTCAAAAAAACCGACTTCGTTACCAAGTCAGTACTGAAATTTTAAAATTGTGATGCTTTGAGCATTGTTGAGCAGATTCGTAAACACCTCTGCTTGGCCATTGTGTTGACACACTCATTGATATGTCTGTGATTGGCTTCAATGATTAACACTTCAAAAACATTGTAAATAGTCATCAGTGATGCTTTTTCAGTTCAAGTTCAAACAGTTCCGTGTGCTTTCAAACACTGCGGTGTGTTGATCATTGTAGGCAATCACAGACATATCCGATGGGCCATGAACACAATGGCCAATCAGTGTGCTCAAAACGTCACATTTTTCAAATTTCAGTACCGATTGGTACCGAAGTTGGTACTTTTGGCAACTCTAGTGTACACAAAAACACTTTTGGTGTGAATGGCTGCTTACCCAGCTAACAATTTGTTGGTTAGTTCTGAACGATAAAAGATTTCAGAATGCTCTCAAATTAGCTCTTTCCCCACCACTGATGGAATTTCTCGTAATTTGTGACACAATGCTTCCCCATCATTGACAGAATTTATTCCAGCAATCCATGTTTTCACTGTTACAAATGGGGAGCTATTACGCATCTTCTGAAAGAGTAAAGAATCTCCAGATCCAAAAACAAGCAAAGCAGAAACAAGTGATAGAAGCATACATTAAGCTAAAGCGATCATCAAACATTCAACAGCATACAGGCTAAATCAAAACCTCCAAATGTTACTGGACTGCACAAGCTTTGGGAGTGTTGATGGACAAGATCTACTGCATCTATGATTATCATTCTGAATCCAATCCAGACATAATCTTTTGCAAAAAATGCAATTTTCTCAGATTTTTGTTCAAAATGCTATTTTTTTTTATTAAATTTACCCACATTCAGGTGTTGATTTAAAAATCATGCATGAAGCTAGAATTTTTTTTAAGCAGACTCTTTTGATATTTTAAATGTTCAGATATGGATACTACAAAATATTCTGGAGGCCACAAAAGGTTTTTAAAAAATGATCAAAAATCATTGACTGGAAACTTTTTTTTTTTTTTTTTTTTTTTTTTTTTTTAAACTCTGAAGTTAAAGGATTAGTTCATTTCTGATTGTAAATTTCCTGATATATTACTCATCCCCATGCTCATGTCTTTCTTTTTTTCAGTGAAAAAAAAAAAAAAAAAGGTTTTTGAGGAAAACATTCCAGGGCTTTTCTCTGAATAGTGTACTTCAGTGGGTGGAAGGTCCAAATTGCTTCAAAGCATTCTTCACAATCCCAGATGAGGAATAAGGGTCTTATCTAGTGAAACAATGTAATTTTCTTTAATAAATAAAAATTAAAAAAAAAAGGATATACTTTTTAACCACAAATAGCATTAGCTCTCTTCTTCTTCTTGTAGAATTCCGGCAGTGTAGATGCTGCTTAGTGTATTACTGCCCTCCACAGGTCAAAGTTTTAACTAAATTGTAATATACAATACTGTAGTGCAAGTATATAAGAATTAGTAAAAATTTTGACCTGTGGAAGGCGAGTAATACACTTAGCAGCATCTACACTGCTGGAATTCTACAATAATAATAAGAAAATCGATACGGTGCATTTCAAACGGTATACTTTGGAGTGAAAACAATCTTGGCTGCCATATTGAAGGGTCGTTCCAAACCGAAGTGCTCAAAACGGGTCATTTCAAAGGGCCCTTCAGAATTAAGGATTTCGAAGGGTATCTACATTTTTTTTTTGAAAATGTCAGATCATTTCACTTTATTAGACCCTTATTCCTCGACTGGTATCAGGTAGAGCCCTTTGAAGCTACACTAACATTATCAGAACATTATCAGTACATCAGTAATCATTCAGTACTTCTGCGACCCAATATAGTATAAGCAGTATAGATGGATTGACATCAATAATCAATACTGTCAAGCCATGTCTTGGTTTGATCTGTTGTTTAATGAAAAAAAATCCAAGCACAACAACCATGTTTGTTTTACTGACTGAGAAAATGCTATTGGCTAATTCACTAAAAAGAATGAACCAATTCAAATGAATGATCAGTTTATGAATGGTTGACATCACTGGTTAAGTCAACAGATATAAGGGACAAACATAATAACTGCTGACATATTCAAAACTAAAATGTATCTCAGGTCAGTCGGAGCGATCATGGTATGCACAGTGTGTACAGCCATACAGCTGCAGGTGCCACAGCATGAAGACATGAATAACTGTATCGTTTCCTGTGAGGCTTTGACTTGTGTCATCCCTCAGACACTTCAAACAGACAATGACATCATCTTGCCTCAGGTTAGGCTATGTGTAAATCACAGGAAGACTGAGCTTAGGTCATCAACGACAATGACCTTGACAATGACTAATGGCCGTTTGGATATAGGCCAAAGAGATAAACAGCTTCTTTTGTTATTTGCATCAGACAGTACAGCACAGTTAAAGCAAACTGTAGCGATACCTAGTTAAGTAGTGCAGAGGTTCTATGTGGCTGACATACAGTAGTAAACAAATAACTTAAAGCTAAAATGTAGATATAAAGTGAAGTGCGGTTTATCAGGTTGATGGAGGCGTTGTGAAACCACAAGCTGTTGAATTTGGCAGCCATTCAACAGTGCAAGGTTCACCGTCTCACTCTGAAGTGGTGTGGTAGCAGGGATACAGGCTGCCAAAAAGTAAGACAGAGCATGCTGGGAAATTCCCTTATGATCCCCTGGGGAAGAAGGGTTCTTTGTCAAAACAATCAGTGTCAATTAATTTGTTCCACACATTAGCTTTATCCAAAATGCTAGAAAGCATTTAAAGTATTAGTTAACTTCAGAATTAAAATTTCCTGATAATTTACTCACCCCCATGCCATCCAAGTTTTTTATGTCTTTCTTTCTTCAGTAGAAAAGAAATAATGGTTGAGGAAAACATCCCAGCATTTTTCTCCATATAGTGGACTTCAACAGCTACCAACAGGTTGAAGGTCCAAATTGCAGCTTTAGTGCAGCTTCAAAGGGTTACAATCTCATCTGAGGAATAAAGATCTCATCTAGCGAAAAAATATGGAAAACAATCCTGGAAAGTTTCCCTCAAAAAGAAATGAAGGTTTTTGAAGGAAAATATCTAGGATTGTTGTCCATATATTTTTTTTTTTTTTCCAGGATTTTTTACATAAATATCTTGGATGACATGGGGGTGAGTAAATTATCAGGAATTTTTAAATTCTGATTCATTTTTAATTCTTCTTTAGGAATTTTCCAGGCTCAGTACAAGATAAGCTCAACCAACAACATTTGTACTGTAGAATAAGGTTTATTACCACAAAAATTAATTTCCACTAATTTTTCCTTCTAATTAAAAAAAAAAAAAAAAGTCTGGGTGTTACAGTGAGGCACTTACAATGGAAGTAAATGGGGCCATTTTATAAACACTAACATACTATTTTAACAGTACAGATACAAGACAGATCAATAAACAATAGTGAAAAAAAAAATTAGATATTACCTTTTCTGTGTACAGTTATATCTAATTTTACAATACAGTGAAAAAAAGTACAGTAAAAAGGCAGATTTAAACGGATTTGCTCAGGTAAAGCAAAAGTTCTAACAGAGTGCCCTGTAACCTTTCTTTTTTTCAGGAATGACATATTAGGCCAAATCCTGGAAATGAGTTAGCATTTTAGCACTTCCCTTTTTTTTTTTTTTTTTTAAATGTGTTTTTAGTTAAATGCCATAAATAAGGTCTCAAGATATTCTCATGTTTCATTCTACAACTTAAAAAACATCAGTAATACCCCCATGTGATTTTTTTTTTAAAGCTTTTACTTTTCTTGAAAAAAGGCAGTTGCTAAAAAGTGGCTAAATAGGACTATAGAGGTCTGTCTCAGACATTAAACATCATCAGCCAAACAGGAAAACTCATTTATTAAGTAGTCTGCTTTCATAAGCTTTTGTTAGACATTTCTATAACCCAAAAGCCAATGGAAAAATCCTATTGGGTTTTTGTAGAGGGAACCATGCAGGCTAATAGATAACTTCTGGGTTGGCCTACAAAATTACGTCATCCCTGCACAACATTGTCACAAATATATATTGTTGATTGAACCTAAAAGAGATCCCAGACTATTTTTTTAAAGGCACCAGAGTTTCATTCTTTTTAGCCATTAAATAAATAAATAAATAAATGCCTTGCACCTCTGCATTGCTGGGATCCTTCCTTAGACATTGTAGTGACCTTTTCATTATCTGCGTCATCCAGATTATCGCTTATTGACCATGGTAGGATGCATGAATAATGAATGAATAGCTGCCCATTTAGGACACATGACCATGCCATTACTTATGGAGCAAACATATTATGGACTGCCCAAGGCTACAGTGTTAAATGATGTATAGAATCAGTTTTTTGAGTTCTTTAACCATTCATTCTATAGAAGTAGTAGGTGTTTAGGACAAAGACAAAAGCAAAAGCAAAAAACAAGGCTCTAACATAAAACATAATTCTAGTTTCTGAACCTGGATTAAGTTTTTATTGAGAAATAAATTTACAACTTTATGAACAAACAAACTCTTAATAATTGAACAATTGTAGCAGTTGTAGCATGTTCGCTACATATGTTCATATCGTGAAAATTGAAATGTTGCTAATGGTCAAGTATACCAAAAGCATTTTTCTATTTTTATCAATAAAAATAATTGAAATTCAAGCTAATTAAAACACATTGACCCAATGTGTGTATGCTATGCATTTTTATTGAGGTACTGTATCACACTGTTAGCTTAACAACATGCTAACATCAACCCTAAGGTAGACGCCATATTGATTTTTACACCTTTAAAATGGCATGCACTGTATAAAGATCCTAGATCACATCAATGTCAAAGCACAACTTTTTATGGAGTTTTGGTTTATGGGGCTAGAATAGTCTCAATATTAATTTGCAAAATATGATTAACAAATTCATACGCTAAGTCACATTCACAGCCATGTTGCACTAGGATTTAAGTTAGCTAACACTTACTGTACGTTGTAAGTTTCTATCTAGCTATTAAGCTACAATGTCACTGTAAAAAAGATCAAATCTACTAATTTAAACATTCTAAAAAGAATCAAATAAGGGCAGATCAAAACCAAGAGAAAGGACAAATCTGCGTCACTCATTGTCTAGCTTTATCTTGCTGCTCTTGTCCTGTGAGGATTAGATTTCAGGAATGGGAATAAATAGGGATAATATCCCAGCCACAAAGAGAGGCTTCTCTTTCATGTGAGGTGAAACACTAGATCTCATGGAGTCTGGCTACAGCCCGGGGCACTACAGATTCCCTACCTTTTCCCTACTACAGAAGAGTATCATAGACGATCCGCCACCTCACGTGTTGATTTCACCTCTGGTTTCACCCTCTGGACAGTGACGGGAGCTGCAATTGAACAATGGTGATTGTTATATCACAAATGCAAATACCACAAACCCATCCCCTAGAAAGAGCCAGTGACCTAAATGCATAGGTACCGTCAGCTGATACTCCAGTGGGAAGGGCCCTAGGGATACAACAAAATATAACTCTGCAAATCAGGATGACAGAGCACTAGAAGCACACTCGTTTAAAAGGAACATATATCACTTAAAAGTATGTTTTACACTGTTTTACAGTTTCTATTTTCCAGTTGCTATGAGTAGTTTTTTAGAGAATTGCAGTATGGTTCCTTGGGTGTTCTGGGTGATTGCTGAGTGGTTGCGTACATGACCTAAGTCAAAAGAGTGCAAGTCTCTAATTTGAACTGATTTGAGGTAACAGACAGGATGCGGAGTTGTATTTCACATTTGAATTAAAGGAAGTCAAATTATAATGTAAGACATTCACAGAACTTTGTGTAGTTTGTAATATCAAAAATTCATTTTTAAGTATCGATTACTCATAAACATTTTATCATATGCACAACAAATGGGATATTTCCTTTTTGGATTAGGCTTCTTGGATTAAACTGGAAGCCCAAACGTGCTTGATTGACGTACAAGAACCAATGAGGTTTGTGCTTGCATGTCAATAAAATATCTAGCTTCTGCCAGACTACGTTCAACTTATGAAGAAGGTGTAAAACTCTGGCAGTTCAAAAAGCTTACGTTACATCCTACGCCTTCCCTATTCAATTTATGGGGAAAAAAACAAAAAAAACAACGTTTTTTTGTTGTTGTTGTTTGTTTTTTTGTTTTTTTTTGGTAAATTGAATACAGAAGGCAGTCTGGCGGAAGCTATATTTTACTTCTACTGTTACTACCTGTGTATATATGTGAAATATATAAAGTGATTGTGTCTTCACAATCTTCAAGTATTGGATTAAACTGCTCGATTCAGATTAATTTTACAATATCTTCATCATTTTTTTTTTTTTTTCTTCAATGAAGTCTTCAATGAAGGGAAAGGAAAGAAATCTCTTAGGTTTCATTTAAAAATATATATGTGTGTTCAAAGATGAACGAAAGTCTTTTGGGTTTGGGCAACTGATGACAGAATTTTCATTTTTGGGTGAACCTACCCTTTCATATTATAACTATGTTGGAAAAACAAAATATCCCAGAATTCTCTAATTTACCACAAAGTATTCAAATGATGCCAAACAATATACAGTCATCTCTGTATAACAATGTAGTGGACATTTTGTGGTCACTGGTTTTGTTTTTATGACTTTTATTAAACTTAAATTCGTAGCATTAAATATGTATGTTCCCAGCTTATGTTTGATGAACACGTCATGGTCCAAAGGGAACAGTGGTGCAGACTGCGGGAAAAATGTCCTGCTTTCTTGTACTACTATGTGTCATAATCAACCAGAACATAGTGTTTAGGCACAAGAATTACTAGCAGTCAGAAAATGACTGATTACTGTATTTGCATATGTCCACATGGCAGATATTTTCTCATCAAAACACTTAATAGCTTAATGCAAAACAGATGAATGTAATACATTTCATGATCCTGTAAATCTGCCTTTGTTTTTCACTGGATATTTGCAATTTAACAAGGGTCATAGGGTGATTTTTGATGCTGTTCACGCAATGCTTTTGACATGCCAAGGCTCCTTTTGGCTGAGTTAGAGGGCTTTCAGCTGCATGTGACTATCCTTCATTACATAAAACAACATGGTATGCTGTTACATTAGACTCTGAATCAGTCTTCCAGTAGGGGTTAGTTCATCCAAAAATTAAAATGTCATTATTTACTCATCCTTCCAGGGGCCTGTTGCATGAGGCAGTTTTCAGTTGCTACCCAGGTAAGTTTGAGATCAGTTTGCGCAAGCTCTGTTTTTTCTGGCTGGTTTTTAGCAGTGTTCATCACCATGGTAACTTGCGCTACAAAGCTAACCTGCTCTGGGTTAGAAATCGCAGACTAAAACTGGACCAATCAGCTGTTCCAATGTATCTGATGCAGTAAAGCCCCCTGTATCTCTCACTCCAAATTAAAGCAGTTTATAGTGAAAACATTTTAGAGATAAAATTGCCTGTCTTTTGCTGCTGTTTATTATATTATTCATAGTAACTTAGCCATGCTCCATGTGAATGACTGTTTGTCACGCTTCAGAGTTAATCACAAACTCTGGATCAAACCCTGAGTTGACAGAGAATATTTATACCAGGATGTTATTCCAGGATCAACAAAATATGTTGACCCAAGAACGCGTCTAACTCGGCAAAATTAGGACGTGCAAGCGGTGTGAGCCTGCTGAACCTGATCTAAACCAGGTTGGATTTTTTAATGTTTTTTTCCAACTCTAATCTTTCTCTGAAACTCAGAGTTTGTTCAACTAGCTTCATGCAACAGGCCTCAAACCTGTATGACTTTCTTTCTACACAAAAGGTGGAGATTTTTCAAGGAAATACTGCCCACTCGATTGAATATAGTCAATAAAGTACTATTAATGTGGTCTAATCTTTAATTTTTCTGAAGTCTTGAAGCTTTTGTGATGAATAGATCTAATATTAAGTTATTATACACTGGAATTTTTCACATGAAAGTTCATGAGAGAAGCATTGTTCTATTGAAGACTGAATGTTTCACATCGGTCTTGAATGATCCACTTCACAAAACCTGATTCATTAATGAATCTGACTGATCTTGGGTGCATTTCCCAAATGCATCTTTAGCCAACTATGGACGCAAGTTCCATTGTTAGTTCAATAAACAAACATAACGGAGCAAAACAACAGAGAGCAAATAAAGAAGAGTACCCCTCGGATGCCATGTTCATTATTTACTGCAATAATCTGAAATTAATTTGACTTTACACCTATTAATTACTTATTACTTCACCTGAGTGATGTCATTTGCAACAGTTCTACCAATATGGTTCAAGCAAATGTGCGACAAACTTCCTACGCTGTGGGAAACAGTTGTGAGTAACTAATTATTGTTATTGTACTATGGTAGTGTAGTAGCTACTTATGTCATTGTATGGAAAACGCACCCCAGGTTATTGAGTTTAACTCATTGATTCAATTATTCAGTCACAATGTAAGGTCATTGGAGGGAAAGATTATCAGTGAATAATGACTTCTAGTTTGTTCTGTTCATCACAACAAACTATTGCATGGCTTTAGAAGACTTAAAGGGTTAGTTAACCCAAAAATGAAAATAATGTAATTTATTTCTCACCTCAAGTCGTTCTACACCACTAAGCCGTTCCTCTTCACAACACAAATTAAGCAATTTTTTATGAAATCTGATGGCTCAGTGAGGATTGCATTGCCAGCAATGGTACTTCCAGATCCATAAAGGTACTAAAAACATATTTGAAACAGTTCATGTGAGTACAGTGGTTCAATATTAATATTATAAAGTGACGAGAATACTTTTTGTGTGCCAAAAAAAAATAAAAAAAATAAATATAATGACTTTTTAACAATATCTAGTGATGCCTGATTTCAAAACACTGTATCATGAAGCTTCTGAGCTTTACGAATCAAATCAGTGGTTTGGAGTGCCAAAGTCACGTGATTTCAGCAGTTAGACATGCAATACGAATCACTGAAGTGTTCGTGTAAAAAAAATATCCATATTTAACAAGTTATGAAGTAAAATCTCTAGCTTCTGCCAGACCGTCTTCAACTTACGAAGAAAGTGTAAAACTCTGGCAGTTCAAAAAACGTACGCTACATTCTACGCCTTCCCTATTCAACTTACGGGGGAAAATTCTTTTTTTTTTTTCTTTTTTTTTTTCGTAAATTGAATATGGAAGGCGGTCTGGCAGAAGCTAGATATTTTACTTTTACTGTTACTACTAGTCTTCATATCTGAATTATATAAAGTGATCGTGTCTCTTCAGAAGTATTGGATTAAACTGCTCGATTCATACAGATTAATTTTACAATATCATCATTTTTTTTCTTCAATGAAGTCTTCAAAGAAGGGAAAGGAAAGAAATCTCTTAGGTTTCATTTAAAATATATATTTGTGTTCAAAGATGAACGAATGTCTTATGGTTTTGGGCAACCGATGACAGAATTTTCATTTTTGGGTGAACCTACCCTTTCATATTATAACTATGGTGGAAAAACAAAATATCCCAGAATTCTCTAATTTACCACAAAGTATTCAAATGATGCCAAACAATATACAGTCATCTCTGTATAACAATGTAGTGGACATTTTGTGGTCACTGCTTTTGTTTATATGACCTGTACTCATGTGAAAACAGTGGTTCAATCTTAATATTATAAAGCGACGAGAATACTTTTTGTGCGCCAAAAAACAAAACAACATTTTTAACAATATCTAGTGATGGCCGATTTCAAAACACTGCTTCATGAACCTTCTGAGCTTTACGAATCAAATAAGTAGTTCGGAGCGCAAAAATCACGTGATTTCAGCAATTTGACACGCGATGTGAATCACTCATTCGATACAAAAGATTCTCAACACTCCGAAGCAGTGTTTTGAAATCGGCCATCACTAGATATTGTTAAAAAGTCTTTATTTTTTATTCATCGATTTATAATATTAAGATTGAACCACTGTTCTCACATGAACTGATTTAAATATGTTTTTAGTACCTTTATGGATCTTGAGAGAGAAAGTACCATTGCTGGCGATGCAGGCCTCACTGAGCCATTGGATTTCATCAAAAATAGTGGGTGAGGCTGAGTAACAAATTACATTATTTTCATTTGTGGGTGAACTAACACTTTAAGGCCCCAGTGTACTTGAAGTGAAATCAAAGAACAAAATCAGGCTAAACGAAATTCATTTGGAGTTAAAAAACAGCCTGCTAAAGCAAAGCGAACTTTCCAGAAAAGTTAACTCTGGCTGATAAACACCTTCAATCTGCCATTGGTCCATAGCAGTGAGGTAGGTCACGCTCTGAAGCTCCACCTTCTTTGACATGGAAATCTTCGATTGAGTCCATCAAGGTTAGACCTGAGTAAAAATGTGAACACACTGGAGAGCTGCTTTAAAGTAGAAATTGCAATTGAAAGCAACACTGACACTGTTTTTCACATTTAATACTGTAAAGCTGCTTGCTTTAAAGTAATCTATCGTATAAAATGCTATGTATATATAAACATGACTTGACTGAAGCGCCAAATTGCAGAGTTTGTGCAAACATACCCACATCACTATGATCAGATAGCATGAACTGAAAACAGTAGCCAGAACATTCTTATAAAATACACTTCTTGAGTTCCACATACAGTATAAAAAAGGTTTGGAACAACATGAGGGTTAGTAAATATTACAGCATTTTCACTTTAGAGTGAACTGTTCCTTTAAAACTAACACAGACAACTAATATGAAAAATCTGAATTCATGCTTTGAATTGATTCAGGGATGCATGAATCAAAATTCGCCACAGAGCAAGACAACTCTGTGTTGAGGTCCGCAGAATGCACAGGGTAATTTCAGGCCACATCTCATCTAGTAGCATATTACTACTTTGTTTACTGTCTTCTCTGAAGGGAAAAAAAAAAAAAAAAAACTGGAGTATCAAACCAAAACGCCTACATCCTGGACCTCCATCGCCAAGCTAACACTGAAGATGGCCTGCTCAGATTACATCTGTGAGAAATGCTTTAGTCACACCGGCGAACGCCCTCACAACATTCCAGCAGCGTGACAATGCACACTCCTCCTACTCCCTCTCTTTCTCTGCTATTCAGTCTTACTTTCACTCCTTACAAATTAACTACTGTTGTCTTTTCCTTTCTTTCTGTCTCAGTGAATAAGGCCCTCATCCATTTTCAGCTACATCATGGGCTGTCTGTAATTCTTCCCTTGTGCTTCATACTTGTTTAAAGGGAATAATCTAATGCAGATAAACAGCTTTGCAAAGAAACACCCTTCAGCTTTGGCCTGGGTGTCAGTGAGTTTGTCTGATGCCAGAACACTCATTTAGTGATATAAAACGTCTTGGAATGTTTAATGAAGGTTTATTGCAAAAATGTTTCATACAATGAAAATCAATGGGGTCAAATGGGGATTTGGAGAAAATAATAAAAAAATAAAAAAAAAATAAAAAAACATCAAAATATCTTCTTTTATGTTCCACGGAGGAAAGAAAGTCATGCAGGTTTGGAACAACATGAGGGTGAGTAAATTATCACAGAATTTTCATTTTTTTTTTAGGTGAACTGTTCGTTTAAGTTCAAACCTCTGATTTTTGATAGGACATTTTGGCATCTCAGCAAATCTAAGCCAAGTTTACAACATATTTCATATCTCTTCCGAAACGTTTGTTTTTTGGCTTGGGAGAAACAAAAGCAAAATTCTCCATTTGCGCTATACGGTGTCCATTTGTTTATCACACATGCCTGATTTCTTGCAGCTTTAACAAACATTTGTGGCCTACACAAATCACACCAGATGTGTCTATCTGTTCCAGTTCTCTAAACCTCCCAGATGTTGTGGGGTCTCTAGACACAACAGTTTTGGCACCTCAATTTGTACAAAAATGTTGTGTATGACAGCGATCTGCACTTTCTTGTGAAATAATGTCTTTTATCTCTTTTCTTTGTTACATAAAACAATATATGAATGTAACAGTTGTAAGCTCTGCGTTAGAATCACAGAGCAGAATTCCACGATCAATCATATTTTAAAACACGAATCCCTTATCTGGCCAAGGGCCTCTTGTGAAATAACATACCACAGTGTGTGAACCAAAATAAATCACCGCACTCCCTTTTCCCCTTGATTTTTTTTCTCTTTCGCTGTCTCTCTTGTTCCATCTTTATCATACATGGGAATGTCTACACTAACAGCAATGAAAGGATACAAGTTGCAACATTCTGGCATGAAAACACTACTGAGAATTAAACAAACTCATTTTCAATAACAAAACACATCATCAGTCTGGGGCAAACTACAGTTCCTGCCAAGGTCTCTGGGCTCTGGTGTAGGGTAGAACAGGGGAAAAGTCACCCTTAAAGGTTTTTTTTTTTTTTTTTTTTGGCTGAATATGGCTGAATAAATAAAATTAGTACAAAAAGAAATGGTAAAAGAAGTTTTAATCAAATCATGTTAATATAAATGCAGCTATCAACATTAGGTGTAAAAGGCCCCCAGTCAGTCCCCCTTTATATTAACTTCTTAAAGGGTTAGTTCACCCAAAAATTAAAATTCTGTCATTAATTGTTGTTCCACACCCGTAAGACCTTTGTTCATCTTCAGAACACAAATTAAGATATTTTTGATAAAATCCGATGGCTCAGTGAGGCCTGCATTGCTAGCAAGACAATAAACACTTTCAAAGCCCAGAAAGCTACTAAAGTCGATTTAAAATAGTCCATATGACTACAGTGGTTCAACCTTAATGTTATGAAGAGATGAGAATACTTTTGTGCATCAAAAAAACAAACAAAACGACTTTATTCAACAATATCTAGTGATGGGCGATTTCAAAACACTGCTTCATGAAGCTTCGAAGCTTTACGAATCTTTTGTTTCGAATCAGTGGTTCGGAGAGTGAAAATCACGTGATTTCAGTAAACGAAGATTCGTTACATCATAAGTGTTTCGAAATTTCAAAGGTTCACGTGACTTTGGCAGTTTGATACACGTTCTGAACCACTGATTCAAAACCAAAGATTCGTAAAGCATCACTGGACATTGTTGAATAAAGTTTTTTTGGCGCACAAAAAGTATTCTAGTCACTTTTGAACCACTGTAGTCACATGAAATGTTTTAAATATGTCTTTTGTACCTTTCTGGGCATTTGAGAGTGTTAATAATCTTGCTGGCAATGGAGGCCTCACTTGGATTTTATCAAAAATATCTTCATTTGTGTTCTGAAAATGAATGAAGGTCTTACGGGTGTGGAACGACATGAGGGTGAGTGATTTAATGACAGAAATTTCACTTTTGGGTGAACTAACCCTTTAATATATTATACTATTATTTTATCATTTATTTTTGCATTACTTTTGTTTCTTCATCAATATTCAGGGGCGCAATAGTCATATGGCAAAACGTCGCTGAATGCAAATACTTTGACAAAGGAATAACTTTTTTTCAGCAGTGCTTTTGGTGCCATTTTTTCTATAGTGGGTCTAATTACAATTATTGAAAAACAAAAAGACAATTAATTTAGGCTACGTTTACACGTGGGTGGTTATTTCATAAACGGACATTTCAACCTCTACGGTTTCAAAAATAACATCCTGCACACATGCCAGTTTTCAGAAAAGTGTTCATTTGCACGTACCTGTGTATATATGCCGTCAAGAGCATACCAAACCTGTAGGTGGCGGTGTAACGAGAAGCTCAAGCCCACGTAAGCCAATCAGAATCCCGAAAATAGCAACGAATCACTTCAAAAAATTGTTTCACACAAAATTGCTGACCTCCGAGCACTCATTCGTCTCTTCCGACTTCTTAATCACCCTGAACAAAGTTAAAAATTATAATCAAGTCTTTAGTCTCAAACATACATGTATAATAATTGTCATTAGCCAATTGTCATTAGGTACACCTGTTCAACTGCTCATTAACTCAAATGAGCAAAAATAAGTATCTAATCATCCAATCACATGGCAGCAACTCAAACAACTATGTCTAGTGTTTACAGAGAATAGTCTGAAAAAGACAAAATATCCAGTGAGTGGCTGTTCTGTGGGCGAAAACGCCTTGTTGATGTCAGGGATCAGAGGAGACTGGCCAGACTGGTTCGAGCTGAAAGAAAGACAACAGTAACTCAAATAACCTCTTGTTACAACCAAGGTCTGCAAAAGAGCATGTCTGAACACACAACACATCGAACCTTGAAGCAGATGTGCAACAGCAGCAGAAAACCACACTGGTGCTAAGAACAGGAAACTGAGGCTACAATTCTTACAGGCTCACCAAAATTGAACAATAGAAGATTGGAAAAATGTTGCCTGATCTGATGAGTCTCAATTTCTGCTGCAACGGTAGCATCAGAAACATGAAAGCATGGATCCATCCTGCCTGTCAGGCTGCTGTTGGTATAATGGTGTGAGGGATAATTTTTATTGCCACATTGTGGGCCCCTCAGTATCAATTGAGCATTGTTTAAACGTTAAATCAAAATGTTAACTTGGTGGCGAACAATCTCTTCGCACAATCTCTTTCATATGTTTTCTGATGTGCTGGTTATGCACCATTTTTGATTAGGCTTAGGGGTGGTGTTAAGGCCAGGACACACCAAGTCAATGGTCAGGTGTTGGGCAACGTCCAATGAACGCAAGCAAAGAAGTCAAGACAGTACAGACAGAAGCAGTCGTTACAATTTTTTATGTCATCTTACCTCAGAATTCGAATGCACAAATTTTTTCTTAACATGAGCCGACTGGAATGAAGAAAGTGAGCAGCATGACTGATAACAAAGACTACAGAATAACACAAGACGCATCACTTGTATTATTATGAATGGGAGAAAGTGCAATGCGTGATATGGCGGAATAAGTCCCGCCTTCTAAATAAGAGTCATCGCGTCACTGCAGCAGCCAGTAGAAGCTCCGGTTTCTATAGAAACAGTCAGATGCCCGCCTCCGAAATGAGGCAAAAGAGACGCGCATTTAGCACTGCGCATGCGCATTAGCTTAATCCAGCCTAAAAAAAAAACCAAATATCATGACAAATATTTTTGTCATGATTTGAGCTTTTAAGGCAGGAACACACCAAGCCGACGGTCGGCCGCCAGGCAGTTTTTGTTCGTCGGCTGACTGAAGTTGGTCCTCGACGGCTTTTTTTTTTGGCCGATTCGAAATGTTGAATCAGCGTCGGAGCTTGTCGGCCCGTCGGGCCATCTAATCATTCTGATTGGCTGTTCAGATACTGCCACCTGCTGGTTCGGAAAGGCATTTCATCTCACGCAGGCACAGAACTAACGTGCTACTTGGCCGTCGACTGTTTAGCATTGGTTTGGTGTGTCAGGCCAACTTTGGACACAGCCGACGTGAGCCAACCCCACAGTCAGCTTTTGTCACCACTAGTTCGTCGGCGTCAGCTTGGTGTGTTCGGGCCTTTAGAAACAATATTTATGAGACAGTTGTCAGATTTCATTGGTGATTTCAAATATGAAATTTAATCGAAAGCTTGGCAGACAGCTTTAGAGAATTTGATGTTTTCCCATTAAAAAAGATAGGAGCTGCACTTCAGTGCCCAAGAGGCGTTTCAAAGATGGCCGCCGAGTGACCTGACTTGTCTTAAAGGGACTTTGTTGATAATCAAAATGTTGCGCTGTTTCATTTATTTAATCATTTAGCAGATGCTTTTATCCAAAGTGACTTACAAATGAGACAACTGCTAAACTGCCAATGTCACACCCCCCAGTGGTGATCCATTGAAATCGTAACGAAGCCTCATTTACTGAAATCAAGTGACTTTGGCAGTTTGATACACGCTCTGAACCACTGATTTGAAACAAAAGATTCGTAATGCTTTGAAGCTTCATGAAGCAGTCTTTTGAAATCGCCCATCACTAAAGTCGTTATTTTTGTTTTTTGGCACGCAAAAAGTATTCTCGTCACTTCATAACGTTAAGGTTGAACCACTGTAGTCACATGAACTGTTTTAAATATGTCTTTAGTAGCATTCTGAGCATTTGTAAGTGTTAAATATCTTGCTGGCAATGGAGGCCTCAATGAGCCATCGGAATTTATCAAAAAAATATCTTAATTTGTGTTACGAAGATGAACAAAGGTCTTACGGGTGTGGAACAACATGAATTTTCATTTTTGGGTGAACTAACCCTTTAACTATAATAAATTCACAGTAAGTGAACCATGATTGGAACAGAGAAATCTGTTAAGAATAAGCAACAGATGATAAATCCCTGGTGCATAATAGTTCACTAACACAAAAAAACAAAAACAAAAAACAAAACAAAACATGTGCCTCATCAGGACAGAGCTGCTATGACGTTGATAATGAACTCATTGTTCTGCCTTTATTAAAAGCCGAGGAAAACTGGTTCTGATTATTTTGGATAAAAGAAATAAAATAAAAAAAGGTTTTCGAGTGACTCACTATGAGTAAAGACAGGCTTTGGCACTTCTATGCATTTTTAGGCATGATGATTTAGACACGAGTCATGCGTGGCCTGCTCTGACCTGTCCAATGATGCAGAGCATCAGTATCATGCAAGTGTGATTTCAGGCCATCTCCAAGGCCACGGCCTCAGATGCCCATAGCGAGGTAAATCAGGACATGGCAGATGATAATAAGCATGGGCTATAAGCGACAGCTGCCTGGGATCACGTTCTCCGATTTCATATCAATGCATGAACATAAGTGGAAGTCCTTTCTCACGGGTTTGAATCTAAAAGCTGTTTAACATTAGCAATACTGCTCTGAAATAGGTCTTAACCTGAAACAGGCCTTTTCATGTCAGAATGCATCACAGAGTTACATAGTTAACCGCAGTTTCTGAACGACACTCGGGCGCCAGAAACCTAGCCGTTGTTTTGTTACTTTCCATTTCCTCTGACACTTTTTACACTTAGTAGACAGGAGAGATGGAAACGTGTACATCTTTACATTAGAGAACGTCTTTACAAAGGACTATCCATCTCTTCTCGTCTTGCTCCCATATGTTGCACATTACAGGCTAATCACATCCAGACTTGGAGCCATGGAATGTCACCACCTTGCTTTTGGTTTTATTTTCCATTGCAAGTTCTACTCTCACAGGAACAATCATATCTGACTCACATTCCGCTGACTTCACTGAATGATTTCAGCAATTAATCTCTGAGTTAATGTCATAAATGGAATAGGAAGCAAAACATGACCTATGTTCACGAGCGGGGCTATAACAGGACTAGTCCCTGCGGTCACCCACCCAAAAGACAAACAAAATTTAATTTGACTTGGCCGTTTATGCCGGTTCAGGTCTGAGTTTGTTGGAAGTCCTGCTGAAGTATGACCTTTTGTTCTGTAAATTCAGTCACATCCAGAACACATCATTTTATTGATGTGAAAATGCATCAAAAACAACAAATGGGCTGTTAGGTAATTGGAAGGACTCAGTTAAGCAGAGATTATGGTTTTCAAGGGCTTCAGCTGAGGGAAAACAAATTTTCCATGGAATAACCTTTTAGAAGTCCAAAATAAACTCATCAGTCATAAATACTGATAAAATGGAGAATACCTGAAAACAGACCTTCCCACCAGATACATTTAGGAGAGAGAAAACATGTCTCTCAGGATTGAAAGTGTAATAAATGGTTAGCTATTTTAAATATCTTCCTCCAATATGGAGTTCCAGGCAGGGTGCGGGGGGTGGGGTAAATGTATATATATATAAATAAATAAATAGGCCTTTTCATATACACTTTTTTTACCTTTGTAGGGGCCAGTTTTTATAATTACCTTATTAACATCTACTTGAATCTGCATATCTGTTGTTCAAAAAGTTTTTTTCAAACTGGGAATATAGCCATTACATTAAGAAAGCGATCAAAGAACAAAAAAGCAGACCATGATTTAAGTCTAATGTGAGTTATGCACTTTCGCAAAAGCTCCCGATATAACCTATGAAACTGTCTATACTGCAAAATGAATCACTTACTTGCATATTTTCTTCATTAAATTAATCTCTTACTTTCTGCATTTTGTTGTTTATGATGATAAATGAGAATTTGCGTGAGTAAGATTCAGAATTCAGTCAATCCTCATTAGTCACCGGCATTTGCACGGTGGCTGATCACAACGCCTCTGATTGGACATTGCAGTCCTAAACTCAACAAAACCGTGTGTGATTGGTTATAATGCTCAACACTGCAAACTACATGCGTAAAAGAAAATTAATATAAATATGATGTAACGAATAAATCTACTGTAAATGTAATGCCGCAATTTTCATTTTTATAGGTAATGTTTCTTATCACGGGTAGACTACTTTCTTTCAAGGGGATCAAGCCTTCATTAGAGGGGTCAGACCCCCCCAAACCCCCCTGTAATTCGCACCCTGGTTCCAGGTACAGTAAAATGTGGCTTATAAGTAACCATGCAATCCCCCCATTTCAATTATACATTTTTTGACCACTAAACAACTGAATCGTTGTACCTGAGGACTTAAAATGCCATTCTAAGAGACAGAGAGTGAATCACACTGACTTGAAGGAATCATTCACCGAAAAATTAATAAAGTCACACTTGTGTCATTTCAAACTGGTTTGGCTTATGAGGTATGGGCCACTTTTATGACACTTAAATGGTGCTTTTGCGTCCTTTTTAAAGTTTGCCGACCCAAATTGTCATTTTTTATACAAAAAAACAGTTCCACTGACAGTCATACAGGTTTAAAACAACGTGAGAGTGAAAAATGTTTTAATTTAATTTAAATTGGCTGAGTTATTTTGGGTGAATTATTCCCTTAAAGGCACAATGTGTAAGATTTTTGGATTAAAATATCCAAAAACCACTTGAACAATGTTATATATTTTGTTGACATTATTCCACATGTTTCCAAGAATGTTTAAATCCAGAGGAATAAGCTATTTTAACCAGGACACAGACTGTTACCCTCGGTTTCCGGTTTTATTTTGTAGAAAACATGGAAACACCAAAGACGCTTTAAAATATTATGTGCTTTATTAGACAGGCGAGAAACTGTGTGGATGGATACATTCACTGACAGAAAACTAATTATTGTTATATAGCTCAACACAGTAAGTCTTATTGTTTAAATTTAGTTTTCTTGATTTACCACGATCTATCTTATCTCATAGTAGCTGGCCAAAATTGGCGAGCGAACGCACAGAGTAGCATTATAACAACATACAAATCTAATATGATAAAACAGCACTGTGTTACCCCACATACGCATGGCCAGAAGAAGCGGAAACGCTACATTTCACAGAACCAAGATAAGCTGTTACTGTGATGTTAGCTATAGTAACAGGACAGTTTTGAGTGTCATTGTTTGTCTGGAGCTGGTGTTCTGCTGGCGACTAACAACCAACTTTTGTTTGTATACTCTTGTGTACTAATGTTCACTTTGTCGTTCATTCATCATCTTCACTTAATTTTTCACAAAGCTTTATTTTGCTTCAACTATGATAAAGATACTTTCACTCTTTCACCCCCAAAATGCACGCATTATGTGCATTTTGGGGGCGGAGCAATGAAGGGGGTGTGTTTGTTTGGGTTAATTTCAAATATCAGCAGTGTTTCTCAGAAATCACTTACTGCACCTTTAACAAAAAAAAAAAAAAAAAAAAAAAAAAGATTTTTTGACTTTTGTAGTTCATCAAAACAAATTAATTCTGTCATTTACTCACTGTTATGTCATTCCAAACCTGCCTGACTTTCTTTCTTTTGTGGAACACAAAAGGAGATACTTTGAAACTAAATGGGATTCAAACAATTGAACCCCACTGAAAACAAATATTTTTAAAATATCTTCTTTTGTGTTCCCGGTAGAAAGAAAGTCATTGGTTTGGAACTCCTTTACAATGACTCTTATTTTACTGGTATTCTGCCATGAATATAATATTTTAACATGATTACAAAAGTCACGATATACAAAACAAGCTGAAATATACTTTGAAAAGCACTTCTGTGAATACTTTGAATATAACAGTAAAGCTCTGATAAAAACTGAACCCGAAGGTCAGGGTCTTTGGCGAGTGACATTGTGGTTGACAAAGCATCGAGGTCAGTAGATCCTGATGGGTCAGCTGAATATGCAGAAATTATTTTTGTGTAACGTTTGGAGAAAACAACACAAAGGAAACCAGAATCTATCCGGGGCATGCTAAACATGCCAATGGATTTACAGGATCAAGACCCTGGAAGCATGCAGTGAAGGAGAATATGCCGGCTGCTGTTGTCCAGCACATACTGTATACTGTGCGGTGCGTCCTTTTCATCTTTTAATGCCTTTGAGTTAGTTGGCCTCATAAAAAAAAAAAAAAGAAACTGTAAAAAACACCTAACCATTGAAGGAAAATAACAATTAACGTACATGACAATCTGAAGCTTTTCTTATCTCTGCACATTTCAGAGATAAGAAAGCCGTACTAAAAATGACTAAATCAAGCCAAATTATTTAATGCATCTTTCATTACTCATGCATTCTTTCCCTCACTTCATTCTTTAAAATGTTCTGATCAGAAAAAAATGACCATGCTTTCCTAAAATGCATATGATATTATTTTTTAAATAATGCTTCTATATGGTGCCTTTAAATAAACTATAAATTAAATCAAAATCATTGAAGATTATATATAATTAATAGCTGGAATGTCTATTATTTATTTTGTATTGTACAATACAGCTTTTTTGCTCACACTGAGATCCACTGTCCATTAGTATGATATTATGACTTAGGCTACTAATGTCACCTCTCAGCTTCACTTTAGTCAAACTCATATTTGTGTTGTTTAAAGATTTATTGGCTATAACTGGAATGCTCTGAGTGGGTTGAGTGAAATGCTCGGTTGTGATTAAATGTATGGTAATGAAGGTTCGTAGAAATGAAGTTTCGTAATCGGTTGAGTCAATGTAGTGCCATACATCATTTCAGAGCGCCATAGAGAAGTGCAGAAAAGAGGCATGGTCAGATATGGCCCCGCCCATTCTGCCAGGAAGACTGCGCAAGTTTTTATAAAGGATATGCGCGCAAGTTTTGGCAGGACAGAGGGGGCTCTCTGCGGGGCAGAACTATATCAAAGACCCTTCAAACACAGGAATACACCCACCGTGCCTTTACAAACCATCTATTTGTCAACTCTTAAGTATTTTTAACAACCCCCGATACGACAATGACTGCGACCGTCGTGTCTTCTTTCTTCGACTACGAAGTGACGAATAAGGTAATTTCTATTTTTCTGGAAAGTAGTTTTATCAGTTTATATGATTGAGAAACAGATCAATATCTCATAAAAATGTAGCAGTGGTTTGAGATGCTGTTTTCTACACCGATGTCAAACTTTTCAGGTTTGTGCGTGTGTGTGTGTGTGAGAGAGAGAGAGAGAGAGAGAGAGAGAGAGAGAGAGAGAGAGTGGGACGAGAATCTTGTTTGTGAACTTCATCTAGTCTTGTGCATCTAATGTTTGATCTGCAGTCATCGATTGCTAATCGATTAGGGGAGAATAAGGAAATCTAATAGATTAGAATAGTTTCATTCATCTCCTTTTATGCGTCATCGGTTAAACGTATGCTACACATAAAGGTGTGCATTATTTGCTCTCGATTCGATTATACACTATAGTGAAGGCCATAAGCCATTTGACATAAAACAAGTTCTCTATCATGGGAAACAAGGGTTATACTTAATGGATTTACTTCTAATAATCCCAAACAGCGGTTCTAACCTAAAATTAAGGCAATTTGATTTAATTGTCGTATTATTTTAGTTTCACCCCATCTCTTGAGATAATCTATAGGTCAGTTGTGAGCATATGAAGGTCTCTAAAGCCATGTAACATTGTACTGTGAACATGCAATCTTAACTGTGACGTAGGGGAACGCTTTAAGGGGGTGTTCAGGATGCTTCTAAACAGTTGGGCGAAATGAAACTGAACACAAGGGTCTCGAGACGCTCTTTTAAACGTTAAACCAACGTTAAAGGGATTGTTTGACACAAACTTCAAAATGTACTCACCCATGCTATTGCATGTAGTGTTATGAACACAAAAGGAGGCTAATGTCCTTGGGTGGTGTTTCGCTTGAATCAAGCAATATTGTGAGTCTTCTGAAGCCTTTTTAAACATAGCGTCGCTATCACATGACTTGCGAGAACCAGTGAAATCAACCCTATAATGTCATAGCATTTTTTAACTGCTAATTATATTTAACAGTCATTACTGATGTGAATATTAAAACGACTGTAATTTCTCACATCGTTTTGTCATTTTACCTAAAAAGAACTGGGGTAGGCCTATTGCTCACGATTCAGCATAGAATTTCATGGGGCAAGTATATGACATTTTGAGTTTTAGTTGAACTATTGTCATAAAACTTGACAAAGTACTGACACTCAGCGAACAAGATTAAAAAGAAAATGTGTGATGCAATGCAATGGCCACAGTTATCTCTCAGACACTTGTATATAGGCCTACCTACAAATCAAACATAGCCTGGGGTGTTTTTTTTTTCCTCATCCCCAATACACATAGGCTAGATTTTATTACAAAGCTGTATTTTCCTTTACCTTAAATTTTTTAGAAAGCCATAGAAAGATTTTGTATCTTACTTACAGTTACTGGTTATGCAATAAATCATCATTCTAATGTGCACCGTTTCTGCAGTAATTTCAGATGATACATGAGTCTAGCACGTTCATGACTTAATAAACCTTTCACTTTTAAAGAGATTGCTGGGTAGGTCAAAAGTGCTGGGACATTAATGTTCACTTTTATAAAACAGGCCTTAAAGCTGACCTGAAGACAGAAAATACCATAAGCATGTAATAAACTCCCACTAGTGGTATTTGTAGCAAAATCATGCCCAAAATTTTGAGACATTGTTTTGTTTTCTTCATTTTCAGAACAATAAGATGATGACCTACAACAGTCCCCTCTCCAGTCCCCATTTACAGTCTGTCCCCTCCACCGGTGCCAATACCCCCTTTAACCCCACCGGGTCCCTGCTGGACAGGAAGGTGGTGGGTACTCCTTCAGTGGGACTCTACCAGCGTCGCCACTCTGTGTCCGTTACCAGCTCCAAATCAATGCAGAACCAATTTATTAACAGTCTCAAGATGGAAGGCTCGGCTTCCATGAATGGGAGCAGTAACAACAAGGAGAACCGTTTTCGTGACCGGTCCTACTCTGAAACCGGGGAGCGTCTAAGGCCGAGCAACATCACATGCATTAGTGCCAACGGAAACAGCCAGGTCAACTCTAGCCGCTATAAGACCGAACTCTGCAGACCTTTCGAGGAGAATGGCACTTGTAAATATGGCGACAAGTGCCAGTTTGCCCATGGGATGCACGAGCTTCGTAGTCTAAATCGCCACCCCAAGTACAAGACCGAGCTCTGTCGCACCTTCCACAGTATTGGTTACTGCCCGTATGGGCCGCGTTGCCACTTCATCCACAACGCAGAGGAGCGCCGCGGACCCCCTCCTCTCTCCGCCTTCAACAAGATGGAGCGCCCCCGCCTTCATCACAGCTACAGTTTTGCCGGTTTCCCAAGCTCAGGTGGCTCCCAGGACAGCCCAACCTCTGTCACACCTCCACCCATATTTTCCAACGAAGACATCAACGAGTGGCCCAGCAACCCCTTCACTTTCTCAAGTCAAGAGCTCGTCAACCTGTTTGGGCCCAGTTTAGGTGGCACCACTGTTCCTGATCTGCCCGGTCCTCACTCACCCACCACACCCTCCTTCTTCAGGCCCATGTCCGAGTCTCCACCCAGCCCTCCGGACTCCCTCTCCGACCAGGAGGGCTACCAGAGCAGCCTTGACAGCCAGAGCGGATCCGAGTCACCTGTGCTGGACGCGACACGTCGCCTCCCCATCTTCAGCAGACTCTCCATCTCTGACGATTAAAACCTGCCCTCAGAGATTTCAGGCCTGAAAGAGACAAAGTTGAGAAAGAGCTGGCGAGAAAGAGAGTAATTTTCCTCCTAGCAATCCCTTCCTGTCCTTGGTTTGTTTACAGCAGAGAAATGGACTAAAGTACAGTGTTCTCGTAGCCACTGAGTCAAATCAGAAACCATATTACCCTGTAGCATCAGCTTTGAGCGAATATCCATGCCTCGCTAAACGTCTTTAACATGCCCAATGTAATGCAAAAAACCCGAACTGTTCGCCTCTAGGCCCACTCGAATGTTGAGGTCTCAATCCTCAGTGGAACATGTTAAACAAATCCATATTTAGTTCAAACTTAAGAGTATAGTTTTCTAAATTGTTCAAGGACGTTCTCGTTCAAAGAATCTACTGAATATTATAGCAACGATGTGCTTTACAGACCTGAAAGTGCCACTTTTCTTGCAGAAAACTCTCGGCGGTAGATCGTCAAGACTTAAAGTGCCTATCAAACAATTACTTTACTACTTTTCCAGTCACGTTGATTTTTTGGAGATCTGGGGTAGAAAAGGTTTCTTAAAAAAAAAAAAAAAAAAGAATCAAACCCATCTTAGATTTGTATGAATCATTCTGAGAGATATTTGTATGTCTAGTGGTGCTAATTGTGCTGTCACCTTGGTAATTATCCCTAGAACATGTGATCCCTTTGCTAAAATAGTGTCTGCTGGTTGTTGGATTATGTTAGAGAGAATATGTGTGAGAGAGGACGTCCTTCCTTTATTCCTTCTGTTCATGTTACCACTAAAGATGTGACTTCAGTGGCCACTAATTGTTTCGTTGTAAACAGATCGTTGAAATGTTCTATCATTAATTCCATATTGTATTTCCCCTATTATTGTTATAATATAGTTATTATTGCATCATTACAATTATTGTTGGTATTTTCTGTTTGGAAAAGAGAACTTTCAAACTGAAAGTTTTGCTTGTCAGTGCTTATTTAACTTATCAAAATGTATTTATTGCTGATTGTAAGCATTTTTTTTATTTTGTTTGTATTTATCTGGATAATGAAACAATAGAATATATTTTCCTTTATGTTAAATTATGATCTTCCGTATTAATCGTAAGATTGTGAAGACCTTTTTCGTTAAGTTTCAACAGTTAATATATTATACTGCAATGACATTTTGTAACTACATTTTGATTTATTTTTAAAGTGAAACTTAATTTAAAATGAGAAAGCAAGAGGATTGTTTTGCATTTATTTATTATTTTTCTCCCTAATGTTGGACTGCAGTTTCAAGATGTTTATGCCTCTATAATCCTTTATTATTAGGCTCCGACCGTCTAGAATGTAAACTGAGTTTTCTTGACAATAACAGTCCTGTGCCTGTGATTTTATAAATCTGACTGGGATCCTCTCATTAAGACTTCTTTTGGTTTGAACAAATCACAGACAATAAATGCATTATAGTTCCAATCTCACGCACCCCGCGGTGGTCCAATCCTTTGATCACTGCATGTCTAAAATGGACGGTTAATAAGGGAATTGTTAAAAATGCATTTGTCTATTTATTTTGCCCATTTTGAAACCATGTTATGTTCGCCAGCAAGCATGTGTTGTTTTGATTTGTTATGACTCAAAATTCGTATTTATTTACAGATTTTGGACCACTTCTACTTGCTAAGTGCCTAACAGTACATTCCAAGAGTCTTGTACCTTTTAGGATTGTAATCCAGAGTCATTATATAGATTTTAGTGGAAATTCGAGGTTAACAGGATTGACATTGAGAGAGCTACATTTGAATGTGTCCTATGTTAGCAGCTATTGCTGTTCACATCAATGTTTTCTTTTGTAACGACAGATTGCAGTTTAAACCAATAAAATACCTATTTATAAGCAAACCGACGTGTTTTATTTCCACACGAATGACAGACTTGATAAATGTGACAAAAGATCAAAGAATGACTCTCAAAACGGTTTCAAAAAGTTGTATTTGTAAGTTTGCTAAAGCCAGGGTAATAAACTCTAACGCAAACAGCTGTGCTTATTATTTCATGCCATATTTTGACATTCTCCCTGGATAAATTCTTATCCCTAGAAGCCACAAACTTGAATTCCACACTGATCCCAATACAGCTGAACACTATGAGACGGGGGGGTTGAGGGGATGTTAATGAACCAGCTAAAATGCTCAAGCTGCTTTCCTGGAAAAGTGCTCAAACACAGGAAATCAAAATTCTGTCCCGGCCCAATAGCAAGGATGTGAAAGGCCCTAAACTATGTCTTTCCCTGGCAATGATGTCAATGGCTTTTTGAATTTCTGTGCTGCTTTCAAAAGTACTGCCAATGACTGGACTACTAGATAGAAAGAACGGGCCCCTTGAGAACAGACAGTTTGTTACTGTAGCAACAGTCAGGAGGGGTCTTCTGCTAGCAGTCTTCAGTACATGTTTGCTCCCTACGTCACTGAACAAGCATCCGTGCACTGCGAGCACTGTCAGTCCTTGCTGGGTTTTAGTTTAATTTCCCTTAGAGAGAGAATACCATGCTAAGTTCCTGAGGAAAGCTGTGATCATGAATACAATCATAGCAGATAGGAGCCAGTTGACCATCTGAGTAGTACAACATTCATCATTTTCACTGCTTTAACCTTTGGTCTTTAAAGTTCACCCAAAATGGATATTTCAGTGTAGATGGTGAGCAGTGTTCAAAAGTAGATATTTCAGTGCATATTTCTTTCATTAGCTGCCTTTATATTTTAAAGTATTAGTCCACTTTTAAATAAACTTTCTCCTGATAATTTACTCACCACCATGTCATCCAAGAATGTCTTTCTTTCGTCAGTTGAAAAGAAATTAAGGTTTTTGAGGAAAACAATCCATATAGTGGATTTCAACGGCTACCAACAGGTTTAAGGTCCAAATTGCAGTTTCAGTGCAGCTTCAAAGGGCTTTAAACGATACCAGACGAGGAACAAGGGTCTCATCTAGCGAAACGATCTGTCATTTTCGAAAAAAAATACAACCGTTTATGCTTTATAAACAGAAAATATCGCCTTGAACCTACTTCCTGTTTCCGCATTCTTCAAAACGCTTACGCTGAATGTTCTACGCCTTCCCTATTCTACTTATGGAACGAACGCGGCGGCAGTTTAGTTTTTTTCCGTAAGTTGAATAGGGAAGGCGTAGGACATTCAGCGTAAGTGTTTTGAAGAATGTGGAAATGGGAAGTACTTCGGCCTACGTCATGCGTGACCTTTCCAACGTGATTACGTAATGCGTGGCACATCGCAGAGCTAGTGCAAGACAAGCATTTGTGGTTAAAAAGTATATCTTTTTTTTTCTTTAGAAATTGACAGATTGTTTTGCTAGATAAGACCCTTATTCCTCGACTGGTATCATGTAGAGCCCTTTGAAGCTGCACTGAAACTAATTTGGACCTTCAACTCGTTAAACCCTGTTGAAGTCCACTATATGGAGAAAAATCCTGGATTGTTCTCCTCAAAAACCTTGATTTCTTTTCGACTGAAGAAAGACATAAACATCTTGGATGACATGGGGGTGAGTAAATTATCAGGAAGTTTAAATTCTGAAGTGAATTATTCCTTTAACGACAGCCCTGAGTTTTTAGGTGAAGCAACCCTTTAGAATAGTAATGCAGCAAAGCATAACAGCAATCCCGTATTTGGGGTTGTCACTGTTGGGAAAAGTGCTGTAATTGTTAGTTATTCTGTTATGAATACACACGGCAGTCAGTGTCTATGCACACCAGGGTTGTGGGTCACTGGGCCTTTAAGAACAGACACAAGGAATAAGGCCAAAGTCGCAGTTGAGCAATACTCACACCATAGACTTTGTAATTCCTCTATCAGCTCTTTTTGTTCCTCTGAGTGTTTCAGAGGGCAATGAGTAAACAAAGAAGAGTTCACAATGTCAGAATATTGAAACGATTTATACTAATGCGTGTACAGAAAGGGAATTTCGGGGAGTTTTGAACTAGGGGAATGTGTTTTTGTTGGTTTAACCTCAAGACTGTGCAATATCTAAATGAGCCTCACAAAGCAGAACAAAACAAAAGTTTCTGAACAGAACTGACTTCAGGTCATGTGTATCCAATTATCAATTCAAAAGCAAACACTGCTAAAACAAAGAATCAATGCTAATTTAAATATACTGATATTCAACAGAAATCATTCAACAGTGTTATCTTTTAGAATAATAAAGCCCCAAGCACATTTGTGCATGTCCTCGTGTGGCTGGTTCGTATTGTGGCACTTAGAAAAAGTCTGATGTGAGAGAGTACAGATCACCATGGATTTTAGACTCGCGTCAGGATCTCATGACTCTCTGCTCTGATTTTTAAATTCACCCTGAATGTTTTATTCTCCAGAGCCTTCTGGTTTGCAGGGAAAGAAGGAGTTTTCCTCCCCTCGGTACAGGCACAGGCAGCGATATCGCCACAGGTCAACCATTAAACGATCTGTCAAAACATGTGAACTCTCAGCCTATCAGCCTGCTTATGGGGGGAAGGGAGGAGAGATATACAGAAAGAGGATGAAAGAGAAAGACAGACAGAAAGAACACCTACTCAGCATTGCGGGTTGGGTTGTCAAAACTGACTTTATCTGCTGGCGGAGAGAGCTAAAGATGGCATCGTCGTTTGCACTGTCAGCAGAATCTGCTAATTAAATTAAAATAATTAGAGATTGGAAGACTTTGAATTTAAAAATCAGTTTGATTTATTAATGCTAGAAGTGTATAAAATCTGTACTGCATCATAAATATAAATACAAAGTATATAGAGAATATGTGTGAATGCGTATATGTGCACATATACAACCAAAAGCAAAACAAGTCAAAAAGGAGGAACCACCCAAAATAACACCATTGTTCATCTAATCAGACAAACTTCCCTTTAAGGCAGAGGAACCATGGGAACAGGAGTCATGGGAATAGAAGTCATGGCAACGGCCAGTCAGGGTCAAGCAGCATTTGTCCAAGACTGCGGTCTTATCATACGATGAGCGAGAGGAAAATTAAGCCTGTCAATCAATAGCGGACTGATGCTGCAGTTTTGTAACTAGATGAAAATTGAGGTAATGTTCTACAAAGGGGAGGCTTGGTCGTCGACCTGTGGAGTTTGCTCTGTCCACTTTATGTCTGTCTGTCCTTCGTTTTTGGCATAAAGAACAAGCTGCTGATCCACCACATGTTCCTGCAATGTTTAACCATGGCTTGTACCTGTAAGAAATCATAAAGCAATCGTATTATTTAATTGTTAGGAATATCTATGGTGGATGATAAATATTAAATGCTTTGTGCCTCTACAATTTCAATAGCATCATAGTGTCACTATAGTCATCAAATGACCATCGAAATAACCTTGATGTTCAAATGTATCATCACACTTCGTTATCTTTAGATAATGGATGGCATTGGGTGTTACACTGACATAGAAAACATTAGTCATTTCACATTTGTTTACTGGCCTTAAAAATAGAACAATAACAGCCACTAAGTTCTGCAGCCAAGGGTTCTCAGCAAGTAGAAGGCGTGGCCTGGGAGAGGTTGTAGATGAACCCCGTCCTCACTCTGATTGGCTGAAGCCCTGGATCTGTTCCTTGGATTAAAAAACTTTCTGGGTTTTCATTTCCTAGAAAACATAAAAGCATAAAATTTCAAATTCTAGAAAAAAAAAACACTCCTTAAAACAAGAAATGATATCATCAAGGACCCCTGACCACCATGATGGTGTCAGTAAGTAACTAAAATATCAGATAATTGGGTGTAAGGTTAATTCAGGTCAATTTAAGACTTTTTCATCTGTATTTTTAACTACTTTTTTAAAGAATTCTCCTTTTCATTATCTTGGACATCCTTATTTGTCATTGACCCATGAGCAACCTTGTCCACTGTCTCCCTAGTTTACCTGATTCCGGTAAACGCTACAAAAAATGACTCCACAACGGACTTGACAAGAAAAATATGGGTTGGTTTAACTTTGGCACAGACTGACATCATGAAGGTATTATACACAGACATACAGTATACACACAGACATCAATTTGAGGGAAAGTTTGTGGAAGGAAATAAAGGCTCCACTGAGCCTTTAGGTTGCACCTCCATTGTAATCTATGGTACTTTAAATCTTGGTAAAGAACAGAAGCAGTTAAATGACCAATATGAATTCCTATAAAACCCAAGAAAACATACTCCTAGTGACCAGCTGAAGGAAATGAGTGCCAAATTTAATGTGGCCAGGTTTGTGGGAGAAGACAATGTAGAACATGACTAAATACACATCTAGCTATGTTTTGCTACTGTCATTCCTGTGGCTGTGATGCTTATTATGAAACCTCTTTATTCTCAAGCTCTGACTTTTCATGAGAACAACACCTCCCATCTGGCTGGGTGTTAGTCTTGTTTCATTTTCAGTCAAAACCTCATTATGGAGCCCTAAAATAGAAGGCAAATACATGAACATCAAACTTCAACATTCAGTGAATCTATATTGGGGGGAAGATCACTGTAGGCCAGAGTCCTGCACAGGTCCTGTTTGATAAACCCGCACCCGCAGTTATTAACAGCACACCCGACCCGATATCCGACAGAAGAACTAATTATAGCCCGCACATGACCCGACCAGTTTGACATAAAAACCGTGACCCGACCTGCATAAATCTAATACATCAAGATTTTTCTTATGTAGCCCAACACAAGCAATAAAACCAACATTAGGCATTATATGTCACTGCATCTAATTAATCATTGCATTAAACACCACAAGTAAAATAATAGAACAAAGAATGTTTTAGTAGGGCTATTTAACTGTAAGCTTAAAAGCTAGTAAATATTTTATCAGATTCACTCAGTATTTAAACGCGGTGTTTACCTGGCTGCTGGTCCTCTTGTAGCAGCACAAAAAATATTCTAAAACTTGTATTCAAATTGTAAATAACCTATATTAAATACATAAAGCGAGCAAAGCGCGCTCCGTTTAATAATCACTATAGCTTTCAATCAGATGCAACGCCATTGGCTGCAATGCTCAGCGCTGTAAATCCTGCTGTAATTAGAAGCCTTTAACGGTCCTCAGACAGCACGTGAACACAAATAAGCATGGAACCATTTGAAAGCAGCTGTCAAATGCAACGAATTGGGCTGTAATAGTGGCTATTGGACCCACAGTCTAACCGTGCATACCACACGTCTGACCCACACCGCACCCGACACGTAAATATTATTCCATCCGTTACATAAAATTTGGCGGGACACCCGTCAGGTATCCGTCCGCGTGCAGGACTCTGCTCTAGGTACTTCCACTGGTAGTCTCTGCATTGCTCATCTGTATGAATTGCAAACTCTCATTGAAAACGAAGGATGTCCATCACTTTGACACTGCACATTGACATCAGTGTGAATGCATTTACTAAAGCTAGCACAACCTCTGTAGAGTGATATTAGTATCCCACACACTGGCAACTTACATGCTTGAAGTAATAACAGGCATGACTGATTTCTCCAGTTCCCGGTAACAATAACAACCAGCAAAAACACATGACACATCAAAACAAGAGGGTTTGAATTGGAAAAATCCTTCAAAACTTTGACTAGTGATTTCACATGACTGGTATCCCAAAGTACTAAGTGTGAACATACTGCTTACAATTATTTACTTCATCTGGTTCCGTTTCCATTGCGCCATTCAATGCCGCTGAATCTGATCCCTTCCCTGTACTACGGCATATATTCAATCTGGAGATAAGCAAACCCATAAACATACTTGAACAGAGTGCAGACGGATGTTGACTGGATCTCCTAACAAGCCTCTATATCAGACGTAACACATTAGTTTCGAGAGGCAGCGCCCTGCTAATACTGTGAAGCAGAGTGGTCGGGAAATGCTCTCCAGCAAGTAGGCCACTCATACTCATGTGCTCTGCATTTTCCATTTGACTGCCTCTGTACAGTACGGCCTCTGTAATCACACCAGCAGCTTGAGACAAACCGTAAATGTTTACATATGCCTTTAAGGGGGCCGCTCCAAATTCACTTCATATCCAGCCTTTCTCTCACCCTTTGTCACACTCAAACAAGCGCACACTGTGCTGTTAACAAGAATAGATGAGAGCTATTACGCTTTTTTATTACTCCATAAAGCAGAACACATGGGGCAAGTCCTAGCAAGATTGGCGAGACAGGAAATAACGAATGGAAACCTGTAGCTCAGAAGGGGTGTACATGGCCTATCACTCACCATTTTTCATTGAGCCCTTTTGGAAATTACATGTAAGAGCTTTGAGAACTTAGTACAAGCACAAGAGAACATGAAGTAGTACAGATGTAAAATAAGTGATCCGGTTAGCAATGCCCAACTCACTGAACCAGGACAAGCACAGAGCGAACAAGAGACAATTCCTCTTGAGGGCTCTCGCATTGACCCCCACAACTCTGCTTCTTTGATTTATAGAGCTCAGATGGAGTCTGGGGGGCTGGGAGGAGGAGATAAAAGGTTTCTTGAAATGAACACCTTAGTGAAACCTGCTGCAGTATAACGTATCACAGAAAGGGCCCCTTCACCTGGAGCACTGCAGTCCAGAAAACTTCTCATTAGGGGGACACATCAGTAAGACCGTCTGGGCACCAAGAGAACTCCAATGGGTCAGCCCCTCCAGAATGTGTTTTTGCACACGAGTTGCATGTTGTAAGTCTTAGGAAACAGAAATCATTAGAAAGCCCCCTTTACTCATTGGCCTGAGCTATTCTGGGTGCAGTCGAAACAAAACCCCCACAATAATCAAACCAAATTGCTAAATTACAGAGATGAGCAGCTTGAAAAATGTCTCACAATCATGGGAGACTTTACCCCGCAGAACCACAGCAGCTAAAGCCATCCAGATCCAACACTGATTGCTAATAATGAGTCAGTGCGGTACTGGCCAAGACACATGGTACAGCTCTGTAAAATCCCTCTACTCCTTACCCTGCTGGAAACATTGAGTCAGCCAAGGCCTTTTGTTTCAAGTTTATCTGTGTGAAGATAATGTGAGGCTTCAGCTTAGACACGCTGGGTAAAAAAAAAAAAAATTGCACCTTCATGTTACCCAGGTTTCAAATTAGTTGCTTAGTTTGTCTTGAAAAATAGGCCGTAGGTTTAGGATCCTCTGCCATGCCTTCCTGACAGGATGAAGAGTTTCGTTGTTCCCTTGTTGTTCCTGCAGATCCCATTGAACTAGCAAATCCTCCATGTGGCCTGGCAAAGGGGCAGCTTAATAAGGGCCTCGTTTTGTCCTTTGTGAGCCAAGGCTGGGGACATCAGCAAAAATGTTCTGATTCAGAAATGCTCCATTTCCTCTGTGGAGATTTGAGGACACTGTGGCTTTTTAAGAGAGCCAAAAATGAAGAACAGAAAGGGGGATTGCAGTTGTGTAATTGCCCTTACATAATTTCGATATAAATTTAATGGATTGGATGATAACCACCATTGACAGTAAACACCATTGTTTGCAGGCTTGTTTTTTATGGGAGGTAGGGTCAGGGTAGTTCATGTAGCTCAACTTAACCTCATTCTTTGTAGGGTAGACCTCAGGGATTAGAAAGATGAATTCAACTGACAGTCATCTGTCCAGGTCTGACTCAAGAGCTTGAAAGTGTAATGCAGAGCCCATTTTACTTTCAGGAGTTTGGGTTTTGGTACCCATGTATGCAATGCCCTCTGCTGAAAGCGGAACACAGTTCTGAGAGTACGGACATTTGCAGCTGTGACGGGGTGAGTCATTCTGTTTAGCACTTAAATAGAAAGGGGGTTTCTGTTCAACAATGACACTCACATAAGTACAGACAGAAATCTGCACATGTGCTTATGTGCACGCACACACATACACGACGCGTCAATGGGCACTGATAAATCAGCACCTGTGAACAGAATGAATCTTAAGAGAAACATGGTTTATGCAGAGGCTTTCGTTTGTTACTTCCATATTCACATGGATGCACGTGTGGCTGGAATACAGAACAGCAGCTGCACTCTGAGATGTGAGCAGATGATGGTTCCTAGAAGAAAACCCGCCAGTCCTTGCACGTCTTTTATCCAATTGATCAGGCAAGAGGGAAATAATTCACCAGAAATTACCCAACACCTGGGTAAATCAGTAACTGAAAATGAACTGCCTCTCCACAGGAGTTCTCTCAATGTCTCTCTAATATGAACTTGAGGAAGTGTCTTACAACGAAACTAAAGCATGATGTTCAAAGCAGCAAACAAGTTATGTTTTTGTGACAGTTTGGTCTGGTTCCAATCAAGCTTTTGCAAAGTGGTTGGTTCTAAGTCTGTCATCATTGACAATGCAGAACTAAATTTTGAATTAATGCATTTTTGATAACCTAGCCATTGATATTTTTAATGATCCCATATGAGAAACACATATAGTTTGAGTGTTCTCATCCGGCAATGTAAAAAAAGAGGATGTTTTCTTGTACTGCTGCTGCTTTCAGCAACTTATTTTCTTCATAAATCATAAAGCTTTTCTTCTAGAGAAAACAAGCAATTACACAACATGAACAAAATGAAACAGCAGTCCAGAAATATGATCTTCCAAACAAAATAAAAGTAGGGGAAGGTATGGGAAAAAACCCAGAATCCATGAAAAAGAGAGAAAGTAAAAGTGGAAAACAGGAACATTGACTAAGTGGCTGAGAGGAAAAGTAAAACTGGGATAGAGCAAAGCAAATGAGAGTTAGAAGGAGGCAAAGAAATGAAAAGTCGAGAGAGAGAGAGAGAGAGAGAGAGAAAGAGAAAGGGGAGAGGGGGAGCGAACAAAGCCATCTTTGTGTGAGGCGCTGAGAGAGTGGAGCAGAGCCAGGGCTTAGGGGGTGTTTCACAAGAGTACACTGACTGCATTCCTGCAATGTGATTATGGCCACATTTAATTTATTCTCCTGCAGGAAACACACTTAACCCTTCACTGTCCATCGGCTCTCATCAACTGGTCAGAAATCTTTTTCTTTATAATTATCCAGTAAGTAAATGTTATGCAAGTAAAACAGTTTTGTTATGACCTAACACAGCTTGCCAAAAGACCCAACTACAGACTCTGTAGTTCTTAGTGATTGCTTTACAGTCATTCATTGACTTTGCTTTGTGTTTTGCGGCGTCAGACAGCCCTAAATCCAGGCTAATTCAGCCTGAAGCGATTACACTGGGGATTCCCAGCACTGGATATTCTTTACATACACAAAGGCAGATCTGAGGTGAAACTTCACGTGCTTTATCGGAAACTAGAAGATTTTGTTGAGGAAATTTTTTTAGAACAAATCAAAACTTCTCTAGCCTCTCACAACCCTAGAGAGGATAAGTGGTAAGGAGGATGGATGGATGAACTCAAAATATGAAAATGCATGTAAGGACCTGATGAATTTACCTGGAGGTCACAACCTTTATTGTTGGTCTGTTAAAAAAAGAAAGATTTTTGAGAATGTGGTAGCAAAATTTGTTTCTGAATCTTATTGGATAAATAAAATTTTTTTATCCACTTTCAAATAAAATTTTCTTGATAATTTACTCACCCCCATGTCACCCAAGATGTTCATGTCTTTCTTTCTGCAGTCGAAAAGAAATTACGGTTTTTGATGAAAACATTCCAGGATTTTTCTCCTTATAGTGGACTTCAATGGCCTCCAGACGGTTGAAGGTCAAAATTACAGTTTCAGTGCAGCTTCAAAGGGCTTTAAACGATACCAGATGAGGAATAATGGTCTTATCTAGCCAAACGATCGGTCATGTTAAAAAAAAATACAACTGTATATGTTTTATAAACACAAATGATCACCTTTGTACGTGCTTCCACTTTCCATATTCTTCAAAAAGCTTATGCCGTATGTCCTACGCCTTCCCTATTCAACTTAGGGTAAAGAATGAAACTGGCACAGCGTTCGTTCCGTAAGTAGAATAACATCTTAGATGACATGGGGGTGAGTAAATTATCAGGAAAATTTTATTTGAAAGTGGACTAATCCTTTAAGATCACAGCAAATGTAGAGACAAATGATCACTTATTGTTTCTTACTTAATACTGTAACACCAAAACTTGCATGAACTAAAAATGCCTTTGTTTTCACTATCGGCCCCAACTGTTCTGAGCTTGTTGAATAACAGTACCCATCGCATTTCCATTAGTATGCGGTTTGGTACAGTACAATTACAAACCATTTCATGCTCTGATTTCTCAGCATGGTTAGCTAACCGCAATCAGGGCAGGAAAAGTGTGTTGGTGGAACAGCTTTAGTCATGTGGCGATTCACAATTTGTCTTATACATTTTAATCCTGATTCTGAAGCACCATAATGGATAAAGAAACTATAACCTAACAATTAGAAAATGGCACCATACAGAAATTTTTAAGGCCCTTTCGGCTTGATGACGAAAAATACCAGAATCAATACAACTGTTCTGCAATATCTCATTTAGGGCACAAAGGCAATTCGTTATTGCAAGAGATCTGGATAGAAAGCATTAGCCTTTTCTGCAGATTGCATTGTGCCTTGAACAAAGCTGTGCATTAGCTTGATCTGTTGCGCCAAGCTTGATGGTCATGGTTTCTGACCTCTTTGATTAGGTCTGTTTCTCAAATCCTGGAAGGCCACACACGTCTGTCAACAAGAAAAGACAACCAGTGCCTATTTTGACGGGCCCACCCTTGCTCCCTCTGTGATTCTATGTGTTTATACCTTACATAAAGAGAGGGAAAATTAGATAATGAAGAGAAAGCAGCACATCATTGGGGTTGACCACTCCCTGAGGCCACAAATATGGTAGCCAACTCATTCTCAAGACACCTCTTCATGTATATGTGTGTGTGTGTGTATTTTTTATATACAGTACAGTCCAAAACTTTGGAACCACTAAGATTTTTAATGTTTTTAAAAGAAGTTTCGTCTGCTCACCAAGGCTACATTTATTTAATTAAAAATACAGTAAAAAAACAGTAATATTGTGAAATATTATTACAATTTAAAATAACTGTGCACTATTTAAATATATTTGACAAATAATTTATTCCTGTGATGCAAAGCTGAATTTTCAGCATCATTACTCCAGTCTTCAGTGTCACATGATCCTTCAGAGGTCATTCTGATATGATGATCTGCTGCTCAATAAACATTTATGATTATTTTCAATGTTGAAAACAGTTGTGTACTTTTTTTCAGGATTCCTTGATGAATAGAAAGTTCAAAAGCATTTATCTGAAATACAAAGCTTCTGTAGCATTATACACTACCGTTCAAAAGTTTGGGGTCAGTAAGAATTTTTATTTTTTTGAAAAGAAATTAAAGAAATGAATACTTTTATTCAGCAAGGATGCATTAAATGCAGTGGCAGTAAAAACATGGCAGTAAAAAAGTGGCAGTAAAGACATTTATAATGTTATAAAAGATTAGATTTCAGAAACTGTTCTTTTGAACTTTCTATTCATCAAATAATCCTAAAAAAAAATATTGTACACAAATATTTTGTACAATTGTACACATTAAATGTTTCTTGAGCAGCAAATCAGCATATTAGAATGATTTCTGAAGGATCATGTGACACTGAAGACTAGAGTAATGATGCTGAAAATTCAGCTTTGCATCACAGGAATAAATTACTTTATGAAATATATTCAAATAGAAAACAGTTATTTTAAATTGTAATAATATTTCACAATATTACTGTTTTTACTGTATTTTTAATTAAATAAATGTAGCCTTGGTGAGCAGACGAAACTTCTTTTAAAAACATTAAAAATCTTAGTGGTTCCAAACTTTTGGACTGTACTGTATATATATATATGTGTATAAAGCATCTGTGTGAGAAAGGTAGGCTGGGGGGCAAAACCAATAGTGGCCTAAATAAAATCCCCTCTCCAAAGGATCAAAGTTGAACTTGGCAATTTAATTCCAAAAGGATATTGCCATTCCCAAAGGCTTCCCCTTGCCTCCAGGCATCTAGGCCTGTTATCCCTCTCATTAAAGGCAGAGTCTTAAGCTGTAGTGTAGCAACAGGGACAGCATTATTCCAGACCTGCTTATTCATGCCCATTACGGAAAGAAAGTTCTGTCAGTCCAACCGCAATCCAATAAGGTTGGACCAAAGAATATTATCCAACACTACTGTCATTTAAAGGTATTGCATAAAAGTTTTCCAACATAATCTAATAGAGCATTGGTGGAGCTAAGGACAATTATAAAGTCCCATTGTTTTAGCTGTGCCAGCACAGCTGAAGTTCAGCTAGGAAACTTAACTGTATTTTTTCAGAGAAAACTCAGTTCAAATGCAAGATATCAGCTAGTTTTAAAGATTTAATTCACTAGTATTGTATAATATTGTAGATAGTGGTTCAATTGGTCATTAAACCCACGGTTCGGATCATATCATGGTTATTAAGTCAGGGATCAGACCATTTTTTCAAATCAGCACAAAAAAAAAAAAAAAAATAATAATAATAATTGGGGGGTGGGGGGTAACTTTGCATTTATTACTTAGTTAGCCCACTTTAACTACTCTGATACCACAGCAGAAACTACTAACCTAACTAATACATTATTAAAGGCAAGTGAACAGACTGTAAAAAGAACAAATACTGTCACCAATTACAAGCATAGATAAATACAACAAAGTTACAAATAAAGTATAAGGTCTAACTGTAGTATTAATTTTCATGTACAGAAATGTAATAATTAAATGTAAAATGACACTGTTCACTGCATAAATTTAATATAGATTAATCTTTGTTAAAGTTGTGTTTTGTTGTTTGATTTACATGACAGACAACAGCAGGTATTTATAGGCTGCTGTCACTTTAAGAGTAAGACCCCATGCATGCTCACATCCGACAGATACACATCCGAACTCTCAACTCATTAAATTAAGAGATAACCGAATGTGTTTACGAGAATACTTGCCGAGAGGGGTATTTTGACATAATGCTTGTATGTGTCCATCCAAGGACACGAAAGAGAAATCAATTTGGAGTTTGCGAGCTATCTGAAATGCGCCTCTCTCCCTCCCTGTGTGCGTGCGAGCCTTTCATGTGCATCTGTGTGCACCGATAACAGTGTGGCGTTAGTTACCGAATTAAATCCTCTTTTGCCTCTCCTAGGGCTGGAATGTTTTTATATCTATTTAATGTGTAAACTAGCAAGACAAAATACGTGCTAATGATAACCTTTCACTCTATTGTGGTTAATCTTGCAATTGATCCGCGAATCGCATGCGTGCCGAACCGTGGGGCTTGGTCCGTACGGATCAACAACGATCCATTTAACCACTAATTGTAGATGCACAATATCAGCAAATCAGCATATTAGAATGATTTCTGATCATGTGACACAGAAGACTGGATTAATGGCTGCTAAAAATTCAGCTTTGCCATCACAGGAATAAATGCAGGCTTTTTGAACATTTTTATAATGTACACATTACCCATAATTAGGCATTAATAGTGTTTTTATTGTATTTTATTTAGACAACAGAATAAATAAATATAATTCCAAATAATTAAATTGAAAGATGCAAGTGAGGTACATCACATCAGTTGAACCACTTGGAGCAAAGATTGTTTTTTTATGCTTCATTCAACAATAGGAATTGAGCAATAGGTCAAGGGAAATGATAACACAATGAAAAGCACTGGTTAGATGTTTCAAATTAGCTACTTACTAAGAGTTCAGCAAGAGTGAAACATTCAAGTGCAGCATCATGCCAAGAGCAAAAGGCAGCAAATCTGGCACAGCGATGGTACAATTCATATTAACAGCATGAGGGCTGAGAGATGTACATAAAGCCTTTAAAGGGTTAGTTCACCCAAAAATTTTATTTCTGTCATTAATCACGTCGTTCCACACCCGTAAGACCTTTCATCTTCGGAACACAAATTAAGATATTTTTGATGAAATCCGTGAGCCTTCCAGTCTCCAATATGCTTCAACGATATTACCACATTCAAGACCCAGAAAGGTAGTAAAGACATCGTTAAAATAGTCCATGTGACTACAGAGGTTCAACCTTAATGTTATGAGGTGACAAATACATTTTTGTGCATAAAAAAACAAACAAAAATAAAGACTTTATTCAAGGTGCCAAAGAACATGTTTTCAAAAGATGTAATATAAGTGTCCCCTGAATGTGTCTGTGAAGTTTCAGCTCAAAATACCCCATAGTTTTTTTTTTTTTATTAATTTTTTTAACTGCCTATCATTATAAATGCACCGATTCAGGGTACGCAGCCCCTTTAAATCTCGTGCTCCATGCCCCAAGAGCTCGTGCTTGCCTTAAACATCATAAACAAAGTTCACATAGGTAATATAACCCTCAAAATGGATCTTTAAAAAGTGTTTGTCATGCAACATATCTAATCGCGTAAGTATAGTATTTATTTGGATGTTTACATTTGATTCTGAATGAGTTTGATAGTGCTCCGTGGCTAATGGCTAATGCTACACTGTTAGAGAGATTTATAAAGAATGAAGTTGTGTTTATGCATTATACAGACTGCACGTGTTTAAAAAATTAAAATAACGACAGTGTTGTCTCCGTGAATACAGTAAGAAACGATGGTAACTTTAACCACATTTAACAGTACATTAGCAACATGCTAACAAAACATTTAGAAAGACAATTTACAAATATCACTAAAAATATCATGATATCAATGATCATGTCAGTTATTATTGCTCCATCTGCCATTTTTCGCTATTGTCCTTGCTTGCTTACCTAGTCTGATAATTCAGCTGTGTACAGATCCAGATGTTAATACCTGCTGCCCTTGTGTAATGCATTGAACATGGGCTGGCATATGCAAATATTGGGGGCGTACACCCCGACTGTTGCGTAACAGTCGGTGTTATGTTGAGAGTCGCCTGTTCCTCTGAGGTCGTTTAAACAAATGAGATTTATATAAGAAGGAGGAAACAAAGGAGTTTGAGACTCACTGTATGTCTTTTTCATGTACTGAACTCTTGTTATTCAACTATGCCGAGGTAAATTCATTTTTTTGAATCTAGGGCACCTTTCAACAATTTCTACTCTTCCATGTCTGTGTCTTACATTGTTCACATAGCAGCGCTTCTGGATTCTATTCTAACTAACCCTTTAAGTGAACAATACTGTATATTAGGAGGTAATTAGAAACTGGAAGATACTAGTCATTAGGAAAATTACTGAGCTGATGAGGACATGTGTTAAGAACCAAAAGAGAGAGAGAGATGTATACAGCTAGAAGGGAGAAACAGACAGCTAATCCCTACAAGCAGCTGTTGTGTTCTGACCTACACCAGAAGCTGCCGTCTGTGACCTCACTAACACTGGTGTAAAGGTTAATCATTAAAGTGCATACACACTAACACTCATTTCTTAGGTACAGAGAGGTGTATGACTAACCCCATGACTAGCCCTGGTTATCTCAGACTCACACTACAAACCTACTTTGAATCACACTTTTGAGGACAAGGAGTTTCATTTTCTGCATATAATTCAGGTACTACTTCAAATACTAAACCTCAAGGACATAATGTTCAAAATGTTGTTTGTAAGAAGGATACATATTTGTGAACTGCATGTGCAAAGTATTGTTGAGGTTCTAGATAAGGACTTCTAGTCTCTGATGACCCAGACCTGAGCATCCTGTTTGTAAAAAAACAGCTTTGCAAAAAAATAAATATATAAATAACAATACTTTATACTAATACTAATGCACGTGAGATGCCCCAAATCTGTAGCCCTCTTGCTCTATTGTTTTGCTACTCTTCTCAACTGTCTCTTTTGCTTTTGTCATCGAAAATTGGCAACTCTCATTGAAAATGAATGTTTGGCAGTTTTGTCGTCGAGACCAGCTCATTAGAGTCTGAATCAAGACTGAAACCAGAAAAGGGTTGAGTTCAAGTCTAGATCGAGTCGACATGGTCCCAACTCTAAGTCATTAGACCAAGACCAAGACCATGGTCTTTGACTCAGACTTGAGATTGAGTCCGGTCTTGAATACTGCTTTGCAGTGATTTTCAGTGAACGGTTCAGTTTAAGGAGCTCTTTTGTGACACTCCTACATTCTTGCAATCTTCTCCACCTTTGGCACTTTATTCATTGTGTATGCACATGAGCAGACATGCAGTATACCAGGGATGTCCGATCCTGCTCCTGGAAGGCCAATGTGCTGCAGAGTTTAGCTCCAACCTCTCCCAACACTGGAAGTTTGTAGTAATCTGGAAAAATGTTATTATCTGATTCAGGTATGTTTAATTAGGACTGGAGCTGAAGTCAGCAGAATAGTGCCCCCAGGAGCAACATTGGACAGACTTAACTGAATGCTTAGGAAAAGGGCTGGTCTATTTTAAAAATGTAGTGGAGAAAAGATTACACTAAGGAAATCTGTTCCTGGTTGAGGGAGATGATATAGGGAGCCTTTTTCAGTAGATGTATCTTGGCTGTACATTTACAAAAGAACAGAAAAATTATTCCCTTCAAAAATGAGAGTAGGTGTTGATGGTCCATGAAACAGTTAATGGAAACCATTCCTAAATTTCCTGCTGGTGCTACCCAATATCAATAAGCCATTTAAAGACAACCCACATGGATTTAAAATGGGTGCCAGTGTCAGCCAAATATATCTCTGTAGTGGTGGATTGTCACATGATACCCTGTATTGGTGCCACAAAGAAAAGCTACATTCATATCTCATGGATTGACCGGGTCATGTCACTGGCCATGAACATCCAGGAAACTTAGCACGCCTCCATTAGATTTTTAGTAACACTTTAGTTTCTTCCAGGTAGGGGCACAGTCACAGAAAGTTTGGACATGTTGCCATACAACTTCCTTTGTAACCTACCATCTGTTTTGTATAGATATTCAGTCTCGGGTTGAAGCGAAGTTTTCTTTGCCAAAAATTAAGGTAAGACAAGTCCAATTATTTCAATTCGATAAGAATGGGACCAAGTTGGACTTGATGCAGGCTGCATTTCTCATAGGTGTTCAAGAAAAGGTCAACTTCAGCAAGCAGTGCAACATTTATCAGCAGCAAAATGTTGTACTCAAATATAAGATCAACCAGTAAAGAAATACATTTTCCAAATTTCCCGGCAAGACATGAGTGGTACACCACATTACAAACTCTGCCAAAAAGCGGTTCTACCAGAGAACTATTGCAGTACTAAACCAATACTCACAAGTCATTTTGTAATGACTTGGCTGGAAGCAAGCAAACTTTGATTCAAATATATTAAATTCCTTTAAAATCCTAGAGCTTCTTATGCACATTAGTTATTGCACTGGAAACATTAATAAAAAGCTAAATATAATAAACCACAAGTAACAAAAGAGGATGTGAAAGACAATAACCAAGAAATCAAGAACTCTTTTTACCAAAATAAGTTTTACAATGCCTTTAAATGGATAATAATTCAGAAATTCCTACAGGGGAAATGGTAATGAAATACCTCATTTTGTTTGAGTAATGACTCAAGAGATGACAGAAATCTGACTTTTGACTCTGTTAACTGGTCCAATACAGCAAAATATATATTTTTTATACAAATATATTATTACAGTTTTATTAAAGAGGACATATTTTTTTCCAAACACAAAGTCACTCCAAAGGGTTATTCTTTATATCAGTCAGCACTGTTTCTGAACTTGCTGAAACGTCTCGATTGTAGTCTTGAGTCTTCTTCAGGTAACATACACATTGCAATATTTCTCACTTAAATAATTCTTGACTAATGTATACGCAAAAAAAAAAAAGGGGGGGGGGGATGTGGGTGTTGAAGTCTGGCCGAGTTGTGTTGAAACACATGGTTATAAGGGGTGTAATATTTTCAGAAACACACTTTAAAGCAGTTGACCAATCACAACACACTGTTCCAGCTGACCAGTCGGAGCACATTGTGTTTTTTGGAAGGAGAGGATTCATAGAGACAAGAACTAAACAGAATGTTACTGATAGACTGGGAAGAGAGGTGCTGCAACAATGTAAAATATATACAAACCAGATTCCAATAAAGTTGGGACACTGTACAAATTGTGAATAAAAAAGGAATGCAATAATTTACAAATCTCATAAACTTGTATTTTATTCACAATAGAATATAGATAACATATCAAATGTTGAAAGTGAGACATTTTGAAATGTCATGCCAAATATTGGCTCATTTTGGATTTCATGAGAGCTACACATTCCAAAAAAGTTGGGACAGGTAGCAATAAGAGGCCAGAAAAGTTAAATGTACATATAAGGAACAGCTGGAGGATCAATTTGCAACTTATTAGGTCAATTGGCAACATGATTGGGTATACTGAGTGGCAGTGTCTCTCAGAAGTCAAGATGGGCAGATGATCACCAATTTCCCCAATGCAGCGGCGAAAAATAGAGGAGCAATATCAGAAATGAGTTTCTCAGAGAAAAATCTTAAAGAGTTTGAAGTTATCATCATCTACAGTGCATAATATTATCCAAAGTTTCAGAGAATCTGGAACAATCTCATAAGGGTCAAGGCCAGAAAACCATACTGGATGCCTGTGATCTTCGGGCCCTTAGACAGCACTGCATCACATACAGGAATGCTATTGTAATGGAAATCACAACATGGGCTCAGGAATACTTCCAGAAAACATTGTCGGTGAACACAATCCACCGTGCCATTCGCCGTTGCCGGCTAAAACCCTATAGGTCAAAAAGAAGCCATATCTTAACATGATCCAGAAGCGCAGGCATTTTCTCTGGGCCAAGGCTCATTTAAAATGGACTGTGGCAAAGTGTAAAACTGTTCTGTGGTCAGACGAATCAAAATTTGAAGTTCTTTTTGGAAAACTGAGAGGCCATGTCATCCGGACTAAAGAGGACAAGGACAACCCAAGTTGTTATCAGTGCTCAGTTCAGAAGCCTGCATCGCTGATGGTATGGGGTTGCATGAGTGTGTGTGGCATGGGCAGCTTACACATCTGGAAAGGCACCATCAATGCTGAAATGTATATCCAAGTTCTAGAACAACATATGCTCCCATCCAGACGTCGTCTCTTTCAGGGAAGACCTTGCATTTTCCAACATGACAATGCCAGACCACATACTGCATCAATTACAACACCATGGCTATGTAGGAGGAGGATCCGGGTACTGAAATCTTTCACCCATAGAAAACATTTGGCGCATCATAAAGAGGAAGATGCGACAAAGAAGACCTAAGACAGTTGAGCAACTAGAAACCTGTATTAGACAAGAATGGGACAACATTCCTATTCCTAATCTTGAGCAACTTGTCTCCTCAGTCCCCAGATGTTTGCAGACTGTTATAAAAATAAGAGGGGATGCCACACAGTGGTAAACATGGCCTTGTCCCAACTTTTTTGAGATGTGTTGATGCCATGAAATTTAAAATCAACTTATTGTTCCCTTAAAATGATACATTTTCTCAGTTTAAACATTTGATGTGTCATCTATGTTGTATTCTGAATAAAATATTGAAATTTGAAACTTCCACATCATTGAATTCTGTTTTTATTCACAATTTGTAGTGTCCCAACATTTTTGGAATCAGGTTTGTATTAAAAAATGTGTTTTTGAACATTATAGCACAAAAACCTATTCTAGTAGGCCCCAAAAAACTAAATCAAGACTTTGTTAAAGGGCATAATATGCCCTCTTAAAATAAATTGGTTTTAAAGCTAAAATCTTAAGCACTATTTCACATTTCTCAGCACACTTCCCACTGACCCCATACTAACAAAGTATTCTATATGCTGTATACGTTAGACTTGCTGACAAGTTCTAAGTTGTCCTAGAAGATCGTTAGACCACAAAGCTCAATAATTGTGTCCTCAAAGTTGCAACTGACAAAGCTTAGGCAATTAGCCACCAATCTGTTCCTTTTATGAATCCTATTATGAAGTTTGTTTGAGATTGTGATGAGTAAACGGTAATATAGACTGCATTACTATCAGTATTACGGTCTTAACTTTTCATAGTGATACATGTGCACACAACTTTTTTTTAACACTGATAAAGGCATTTTGAGAGTCTTCAGTTATTAAATGATGGCGCCTGATATTTATTTAGGTGTGAAGCTCTAAGTTAAGTCAAATGTGCCGAATAAGAGTGAAGTGACAGGCATATTCACGATTAATATCAGCATGCGTTCATCATCTGGCGCTATGCTGTTTACTGCAACATACTGTATGAAAGCAAGTTTAAGTCACTTCTCGCTCATGGTGAGATAAAAAGGGCGACCATATGGAGACAGACAGACAGTTAGACAGGCAGACACAAACACACACAGTGCCGTCCAGCTCTTCTATTCTGCAATGACAGCATGTTCCATATGTGCTCCATGGTGAGTCCCAGCAGGCTGTTAAACAATCCTGTATCCATAAGTGAAATCCCAGACATGAGAGATCTTGGGTAATATCTCTTTTGTTCCTTTCTCTACTTTCTATTCTGCCTTGTATTAGGACTGCACAACGATGAAGACAATCATAATAAATTATTTCTCTCTCTACATTATTTTGATTAAAATAATTTACTTTAAAAAAATACTTATTTGTAGGTATCAACGGCATGCCATATTCTTTATGAAGGTTACAAATGAAAGACAAGTTGAGAATTGTGTTCCTCAGTTTATTAATGTTTTTGTTATGGACTATCACTTATGACTGCTTATCTGCATCCTTACAACAACCCAAAATAATTCCAAATTATTTTATGCACACAATTGGTTACAACTGATTTTTGGTTACAAACATTTCAAACTGTTTTTAAAATCTCTTATGCTTACTGAGGCTGCATTTATTTGATAAAAAAAAAAAAAAACAGTAAAAAAAAAACAATTTTGTGAAAAAATATTCAAACATGCTGTTTTAATATACACTACCCAGCCAAAAAAAAAATAAAAAAAATAAGTCTGTTTGGATTTAAATAGGCAAATGCTTAATAGTTTATAATTGGATCATTATTGCAGTGATTTTTATGTTTCTAGCATGTTATATGTTTGGCAACAGTTCTTCTAACTCTAATTGATGGAGTGTGTAGCTTTTCATTTTTTAAACAGCCATGTAAGAAGACACATCACGGCCATATTGACAATGTCAAGATTCATCAGGCTCAAATTGTGAAAGAATGGTTGGGAGGGATCATGAAGAATCACTTTCACACATGTATTGGTACCTCGGAGTCCAGACCTTAAATTCAAGTCTTTGGGTTTGGGATGTGCTGCAGTAGACTTTACAGAGTGCTTGACTCTTGGATTGTCAATACAAGATCTTGACTAAATATTTATGCCTCTCTTGATGGAAACAAATGTTGTGATGTTATTTTCATCAGGGGGTGCATAATTTTTGGTCAAATTCTTGTAATGTATTCCTATGATTCACACGATCCATTAGAAGTCATATTAATATGCAAGAAAGAGTTCATTATCAGTGTTGAAAATAGTTGTGCTGCTCAATTTTGTGGAAACTGATACATTTTTGTTAGGATTATTTGATGGAAATAGTTTAAAAGAAGAGCATTTATTTTAAATAAAAACATTTTGTAATATTATAAATGTCTTTACCGTCCCTTTTTATTAATTTAGTGCATCTTTTTTGAATAAAAATATGAATTTCTAAAAAAAAAAAAAAAAAAAAAAAAACTGGCCCTCCATTATGTAAATGTGACAGATGGTGAAAACTGTTCATGTCTTCACATTTTTTGACATGGTCTAGTCCAAGAGTGCTTATGATTTTATTTCTTGGCAGGAACATTGACTTGGGGCTTCTTGGAAAGTTTAAACGCACAGATTAACTAATTATCTCACAACTTCCTTCTAAAATCACATAGAAATGTCTCATGACATTTATGGCAAAGGAAGTTACACAACATGGAGGGATGACGGGAATATAGAATGAGTTAGAAGTAATGAGATCATTTTTCAAGACAGAGTTGACTGGTACAGTATGCCATGATAAACATTTAAAAGGTTAGGGGCCAAAATATTCATTTCCAGTGCATATTTATATATTTTTTCTAAATTAGAAAAAGTTTTGTGTTTTGTCACGTCAACTCGAGACCCCTGCATTCTGTTCCACTCCATACAGCTGTTTTGAAGAACATGAGTCACGTAAATGCCCTCAAGAAACGTGTCTGATTGGGGTCAAGCGAACTGGGCTTAGAACAGAGAAGTCAACTAGTTGATATAGAACACTTTATTTTAAGGTGACATTGTGACAGTGTAATTGCACAAATAAGCACTGAGTAATATTAATTAACTACATGCAATTACTACAGGGTTAAGGTTAGAGTTAGGGCTTGGTTTAGGGTTAATTACTTGCAATTATGCATGATTTACTGTTATTACTAGTAAGTATATGTTACATAGTAACATATACTTATATGTTACTAAATGTAAGTATATGTAACCTTAAAATAAAGTGCTTTAAGAAATTCTCTTATGCAGCAAGGTTGCGTTAAATTAATCAAACATGAAAGTAAATATTTAAATTGGGGTAATAATAGGACATGTTTGCAGCAAATCAACATATTAGAATGATTTAAGGATCATGCTTAAATCACATTTTAAAATACATAAAAATAGAAAATAGTTATTTTAAATTGCACCAATATTTCACATTACTGTTTAAAATGTATTTTGATCAAATAAATGTAGTATTCATGACAATAAGAGACTTTCAAAAACATAAAAAATCCTACCAAACCCAAACAATGTCACAGTTGGAGGAAGAGGTGTTTGTTTCAGATGAGGAAGTCGAGGTTTCTATTATTTCATTAATTTGCATTAGCACTTTTGGCATCACCCACATACCAGTAACAAACAATAATCATTTCTGGATTAAAGTGAAGTACAGAGGCGTGTTGAGATCAAATATTGGCAGGAAGTATTAGTGTATGCGTGTGCGATTGACTTGAGGACATAGTGTAAAGAGCTCAGAGAGAAGTGTGTGAAGAGTGTTTCAAAGGCTTTTCTCATACAGGGTCTTTATTTGAAGCTGGCAGGCCTTGCGAGCCACACATCAAAGATGCACTTGTTGAGAGAGAGACTGATTAACACAACTGATGCACAGAGCCAGACCACAGCAAAACTATTCAATAGCTGGATTGAACTGGACACACACAAGACTTTCTCACTCTCCAACACAAAGACACACAACCACACAATCACTTTATAGAGAAGCCTTGTCAGCAAAATACAGAAATAGGGAATTGCTTAGATGTTGTGTTATATAACGAAACACTAATTCTAGGCTGAAACCAAAAAAATCAGAACACATATTAGGGGGGAAAATTATATTTTAAATATTTTAATCTAGACTTCTGTTCCCTCAGCTTTTTCCCCCCCATTGCACAAACTGTAAGTAAATTATTGATGTTTGACTAGCACATTTGTAGCCTAAAAAGAGCACAACAAAGTAAACACTACCGTTCAAAAATTTGGGGTCAGTGCATCAGTGAAATTAATACTTTTATTAAGCAAAGACACAAACTGATCGAAACCTATTGTATCTGTTGCCGTTCTTATTATTATTCCTTTTCTTCTACTTCTTCCGCTCTCAAAGTCTATGGCAGCCCACAGTATTGCTTGTGGAAAAGTTTTGAAATTTGGCAGATAGATAGAGAACTGTCACCATGGCAAATTTGGAGTGTCTATCTCAATCGCTCTATTGCCACCGACTGTCCAAATTTACTCTCACGTTTATGCTAATAGCTTTTGAACTGTAAGGGCTAGAAACAAAATTTTCCTCCGATTCCCTGCTCAAGACGCTCACCCTATGATGTCATGAAAATTCTCACCATTCTGAATTTTCAAAAAAAAAAAAAAATTCGAACTCCTCCTAGGCCATTGTTCTGATTTTCACAAAAATTAAACCAAATCATCTTCAGACCATTGCTATGAAATTCAAGTCGATTTGTCAAATCGTTTTCAAAAAACGTGTGAACGAATTTTACATTGCGCTTGCGAAAATAGACGTAAGGCTCCATCTCCTCAACACTTTATCGTATTCAGACCAAACTTGGTCCATGTCATCACAAGTATGACCTGAGGTTACATGCTGCGTATTGACACAGAGCTACCTACTTGGACTGGAGATACAAAAAAAGGGCAATTTTTGCTTGTAACTTCTGAACAGTTTGTCCAAAAATAGTTAGATTACTAATAGTTACCTGTTAGATTCGGGGCATCATGCCGAGTCAAACGATATCCAGTTTTCCCATATCAGCCATTTTGGGTGTCAGCCATTTTGAATTTTGTAGGAAAATTCTGTATTTTACGAATGCACAAACATATCATTATGAAACTCGGTATGGGTCATTGGCACGATGCCCTTAAGGAGTCTGAGAAGTTTTGTACCAGCGCCACCTAGTGGTAAAATCAAATATTCACATGCTTATAATTTTGGATGTGGCCAACTTATTTTCACGGCAGTCATTCTCCTTAGATTCCTGAAACCTTACTGAGTCCAACAATACTAAACATGCTAGGTTTCGCCTTACGCTTAGTGCAACGTTGTGATTTAAACAACATTCGCGAATATCTTCGAAACCATTAGTCCGATCGAAATGAAAACACTGTAGGAAAATCGGAAACATCGGTCATTGACTATGCAATCAAAGTCAGGTGCGGGTAATTTTTTGTGTGTTCATACATATAAATGTCTGTAACTCCTAATTCAAAATTAGATATTCTCACCAAATTTGACATGCTTATGTATGGGGGGCACTCTGAGAAAAAAAAAAAAAAAATAAGCGGTGGGACAGAGCTATAATTGAACAAAACATGTAATTGTCTCTAACTACAGTACTGTTGGTCTGACTGACTTCAAAATAAACATGCCGTGTCTGTCTCAGTTGCTACCATAGTCCATGATGACATTCTTAGTCTGCTGCTAGCTTCCTTGTTTGCTTTGTTTTTCTTGGCCCCTTAATGTTTTGATTTTACTGTTTATTTTTTGTTTGTTTTTATTTGGATCAAATAAATGCAATCTTGGTAAGCATAAGAGACTTAAAAAAAAAAAAAATTATAATTAATTAATAATAATTAAAAAATTAATATATATACACACACACACACACATAACATATACAATTTAATATTAAAATATTAAATACTAAACCTTACAAATGTATATATTTCCATTTCTAAAGGAAATGTGGCAAGTTCTTTAGCGACAGATGATTCTCTGACATTTCATTGGAATAACCTTCAATTATTTTGATTAATCAAAATTAATTTAAATTAATAGATAATCAGAATGGTTGTTAGTTGCAGCCCTAAATAATTAACACTACACTAATTCCCCAATACAAAATCTACAGCATCTCTCTAAACAAAAGCACCGAATGTGCTAATTTAGTACTTGCTTCCTCTAATAAACCCAGCAAAAACAAGAACAAGCTCCTAAATGTGAGCTCATATCAGTATGCGGCACAGGCATTAACAGGAAGTGTGAGCTTTTTGATTATTCATTGTTATTGAATTATATTGAACTGATACCACTGATATCAATCATAGCTTTTAGTGAAAAAACACATAAGAAACCTACTTCAATTCTAAACACCAAAATTAACTTGAGTACATCAAGGTGAATTACTTTTGAATTCTTCTCCAAGTGCTGTTAAAAATCCACCACATATACACCACCATAAACCTCAGCTGAAGAGCCAAAACATTCCCACTATGTTTTTCCTCTGATATCCTGTTTCCCATTAAAGTTTTGTGGTGTTGGGAATCCACACAAACCGCCCAGAGGTAAACTGTGAAGCCCACGATTGAATTCAAATGGTCCTGACAGGACAGCCAGAGGTCCTGGAAGTTAAACTGCAGTGGGCAGAAGTTCTGACCCAGAAGGTTTAACAACACAAACCACATGCACAAATGATTGTACTTGTGTTATTAGCCTTTTTTTCAAACCAGCCATGGTATTTTTTTTATGATTCCGATTAATGACACTAAAATAAACAGTGTGACTTTCAGTTACTAAAAACAAGATTCGCCTGCAACAACTGAAATACACACTACATGACTAGTCTAAATCTTAAAGGGAACCGATTGTGCCCTTTTTCAAAGTCTTGATTTTGTTTTTGGGGTCTGCTAGAATAAGTTTTCATGCTTGAATGTTCAAAAAACATTTTTTTTTTAACATATATACATTGTTGCAGCACCTGTTATCCCAGTCTGTCAGTAACACTCTGTTTAGTTCTTGTCTCTGTGAAGCCCTTCCTTCCGAAAAGCACAGTGTGCTTGGTCAACCATTTCGAGCATGTTTGGGAAATGTCAAGCTCCTAACCATAACTATGAGTTTCAACACACAACTAACAACTCAAACTGGCCTCATTTCTTTTGTTTTTGTTTTTTTTTGTGGCAGGAATTATTTAAATAGGGAATATTGTGATGCGTTTGTTCCCAGAAGAAAACTCAACACTACAATCAAAGCGTTTCAGAAACATTGCTTACTGAAATAGAGAATAACTTTGCAGACCTTTTTCATTCTCAAACAGTTGAAAACGTAAAAATCATAATAGGACCCCTTTAAAATATATTATACATATAGGGATGTTATTTTTAGGGATGTGTACTTCCCATAAAAAAAAAAAAAAAAAATCAGTATGTTGATTTGATGTCATCTACAACCAGTCCTGTGTGATATCATGCAACACCACATGAATTTTTATTTTAATTTCCACTGGCATAACATGTACTTACCTGCCTTACACTGGTGTCATGTTTTGATATGACATTCTGTGATTATTACAGGAAATGACATGGGCATAAGTTCATGTAGGTTCAATTTTGTCAGTACACTGTGCATCGAGCACACTTACCCTCAAGTCGTATGCCCTCCCTCTGAACAGTGTAGCTCAGCACAGCAAAAGGGGCTACGGGTGACTTGGCTATGACAATCTAAAACAACAAACAAGAGGAGATTTAGAAGTAGTAAGAGAAGGGCTCTATGTCACTTCATGGCCACTATACAAGTCCAAATAATTAGGGCTGACAATGGACTAATTTTAATTAAATTAATATATTAATCAAAGTCATTCTTATTACTAATTACAATTAGATAGAGATCAGCAGAAAAAAAAGTTTTGCTATGGCGTTCAAGTGCATGAATAACGGTTGGCGCTCTGCCTTTATAAAGCTGCACCAAACGCCAATTGCACTTAATCGCTCTTCTTGACTTGTCACTGCCTGAACAAGCCCAACATAGAAGCTGCTCGCCATAGAAAAGCACCGTTTCAGAGGATGGAATCACAAGCTGCTATTGTGAATAGCGCGTACTCCGCTGCTGTATGCGCTCCGGTGAGAAGACACAACTCACAAGAAACTGAGCTTGTGAGGCACTGTCAAAAGCTGTTATATATTGGTGCGGTTATATTTCTCATCCAAAGCATCACTGAAATAATTATTTATTTATTTATTTAAAGGTGCTCTAGAATTAAAAATTGAATTTACCTTGGCATAATTAAATAACAAGAGTTGAGTAAATGGAAATGACATACAGTGAGTTTCAAACTCCATTGCTTCCTCCTCCTTATATAAATCTCATTTGTTTAAAAGACCTCTGGAAAACAGGCGAATCTCAACATAACACCGACTGTTACGTAACAGTCGGGATCATAAATATGTACGCCCCCAATATTTGCATATGCCAGCCCATGTTCAAGGCATTACACAAGGGCAGGACATCTGGATGTGCACAGCTGAATCAACAGACTAGGTAAGCAAGCAAGAACAATAGCGAAAAATGGCAGATGGAGCAGTAATAACTGACATGATCCATGATAACATGATATTTTTAGTGATATTTGTAAATTGTCGTTTTGTTAGCATGTTGCTAATTTACTGTTAAATGTGGTTAAAGTTACTATCGTTTATTACTGTATTCACGGAGACAAGACTTCCGTTATTTTCATTTTTAAACACTTGCAGTCTGTATATTCATAAACACATCTTCATTCTTTATAAATCTCTCCAACAGTGTGTAATGTTAGCCGTTAGCCACGGAGCACTATCAAACTCATTCAGAATCAAATGTAAACATCTAAATAAACACTGTACTTATGCGATTAGACATGCTGCATGACGAACACTTTGTAAAGATCCATTTTGAGGGTTATATTAGCTGTGTGAAGTTTGTTTATGCTGTTTAAGGCAAGCGCGTGCTCCGGGGGCAGAGAGCACGAGAATTTAAAGGGGCTGCACAGCCTGAATCGGCGCATATTTAATGATTCCCCAAAATAGGCAGTTAAAAAAATGAATTAAAAAAAAAAATCTATGGGGTATTTTGAGCTGAAACTTCACGGACACATTCAGGGGACACCTTAGACTTATATTACATCTTTTAAAAAGATGTTCTATAGCACCTTTAAATTAAAAATTCTCATATACAAAGTTCTGGCATGAAACTCTAGATGGCGCAGACTAATAGGTCCTTTAACACAACCTGCCAAATATCACATCATTATCTATAGGTCACAGATGATTGGTTCCTGCTGTATTAGTAGCCAATGAGCTTGCGTGCTTAATCTTTAAATACATGAGTTAGCATTGCTTAGTAGCGCAGCATGCTTCAGAAACCCTCCACCTTCCCCAGCTCCACCTGTATAGATCTACTACAGTTATTCATGTACTCTATATCGTACAGCAGCAGCATGTCTTACTTGCTCACAGCAGCGGGTCGTGTATGTAATGGCAGTAGCAAGTCCCATACTTGTTCTGCAGCAGCAGCAGCAATAATCAACAGCAGCAGCAATAAAGGAGCAACAGCGTAGCAGATCTATTCCACCAAGACCAAATATATCTACATTGTCATATCCATTACCATACCAAACACTCCGAGAGTTGTCATGACAGAACTATTATTTTCTCTCACTGTTATTTTTGTGAAACTAATGCAGGTGTTTTTTATTGCACGTTTTTTAATGTAAAAATCAGTTTTTTTATGTTTTAGTTGAATTATTTGGTAATCAGGTATGTGTATTGGGTGTGGGGTTGTGGGCGCCAGATTTTTTTAAAGGTTTAAAGAGGGGTGCGACCAAAAAAGTTTGAGAACCACTGTATTAAACCATTCAAGCATAAGACACAAAAAAACTCAAATCTGTACTGGTGCGCTGTCTGTGAAATGACTCAACAAACACCCATAACGCGCACACAGAATGCCACTTCAGACAGCTAGCCAGTGCCGCATTGACTTTTTTCTTCAACGCTTAAATAGACAAAAACACAAAATTACGTCAAAAATCTCAAATGAGTCAATCTTAAATGAGTTAAAAAGTGTTAAATGAACAAAGAGGTGTGAGGAAATAGGATGTGTCAGATCCGCATCATGTGCGTCATGTCTTAAAGTGACAGCAGCCTAATAAACCTGTTGCTGTCTGTCACTGATTTTAATCAAAGAACAAAAGACAAAGAGAAAATGACTGAATAACTGAATAATGACTGAATAACTTTTGCAGCTTTAATAAGGATTAATCTATATTTAATTTATAATGTATGCAGTGAAGACTGCAGTGTTTTATGATTCAATTACTGCATGTTTACCTGACCTACTTGAAAATCTTAAAGCACTGTTTACAAGGTTACATAGGTCAAAAATGATGAAAACAACTTTCTGTGCATTTTAGCAGGGCAAGTAAAAATCTGAATTGGTGCACCTGGGCCAGTAGAAAACAACCTAGCGTTGAGCCCTGATATATTTAAGGAACAGCTAAATGTGACATTTATTACAATGGGTTTATGTGAAGATTGTTTTAAGTTCACTTAAATTAAAAGTTATTTTTCAAAGCCTGAAAATTGATAGTTTTTAATTGCACTGCAATGCTGAATGGCAATAATTAATGGCTAAAATCGAGAAGGAAAAAAAAAAAATCATATAGTCATCAGAATCAGTACTTGTACCAGTGATACTGGCCTTTATACTTAGTAAAAAAAAAAAAAGAAAAAAAAAAAGAAAAAAAAAAGATGCCATTAAACAAATATCTAAAATATACTGTCTTTATGATGTTTCTACATTATTTTGGAGATTCAATGTGAAAGCTTTACATATAAAAACAAAACAAAAAAAATTATAAATATAAATATGTATTAAAAACTGAAATGTGTGATTAATCATGACAAATAACAGAAAAATGTGCAATTAGTTCTTTTTTTTAATTGATTGACAGCACTAATTATTTTATATCTTTACTCAAGAGCAAAAATAAAAAAAAAAAAAAAAAAAAAAAATACTAAAAACTCTACAGAATCCCTCCTCCATTACTTTATTTACTTTTTATGTTTTACAAAATAATTTATTAGACTGAAATAACAAGCCATATAATGCTTGTATTTCAATATTTAACATGTCTGAACTCTTTCCCCTTATGCAACAAAAAGGGCATCTATCAGGCTGCTACGTCAATGGGCATAAAAGCAAGCACAGGATCCTGGAAAACAGCCTGCAGGGAAGCAGCAGCATTGGGTTACCAGACTCAGCAGTGTCTGCTGGCAACCTGCGTCAAAGCCTATTAGAGATTCTTGTGAATCTACATTACTCCTTTTGTCATCAACCTCTAATATCGAAACCCAGCACTGGGGTGTGCCATGTTCAAAATGAGATATCATAGTGAAAATTACTCAACAAAACTCAAAAGAGGAAACAGGCGTGAGGTGAAGGGTGATACTGTCTGCTAACTGTTGCGCAAAACATTCATCTGAAATGAATCAGACCCCCCAAACAAAAGTAAACAAATGAAGCTTTTGTGACTTCGACCTAATATAATACGGCATAACTTGTGTACTCATGAAATGAAAGGCATTTCCGTCTCAAGTTAACTGTCCACAGACGGCAAGACTTGCTCTAGGCTTATTTGTATAAAAATAAACTGGTGCATTTCCTTATTTTCACCTTTGCATGGGTATCTTACATGTGGTTAAGAATGAGTTAGTTTTTACAAACCTGCTGCCAGTTGCTTTGTGTGAATGCGGTTCCTCACTGATGCGCCGTGACACACAGACGCAAAGCTTTCCAGCCACCCAAACCAGCCCAGTTCCCTCAACTTTGACCCAAACGCACATCTTTCACATATGAAGTAGCATGACTTTACCTCTAATGGATAAAATCCACAGTAAATGGCTGAAAAGCAGGGAGTTTCTGAGGGGTTTTTTTTTCTTTTTTTTTTTTTTTAACTGAAGCTGCCATGCCAGAGCCACTGAACCACACAAAAGAGCCAGGCACCATTGCCTTCCTTGTGTACCAGCAGTTTTGGACCACTGCCTCTCCACCAGTGTGCCTTTCTTTAGGTGGGAGCTCAGTCGGAAAAAAGAAAAACAAAGTCTTCAGGGCTCTAAGGGTGTACGGGCAATGAGGTATGCCATCATTTGACAGGATGAAAACAAGTAGGGCAGGCCGAGACAAGGAGAGGGGTGGTGGGATAAGCAATTTTCTTTCTTTTAAGCTTGTCTTAAAGACGAAATTAATGGATGAGTGCATTTTATTTTCTTGTGTTGGCGTATTACCTGTTGAAACAGGAAGTTTAGGGGGACAAATAGCAGCGAAAGGGTTGTGTCCTTTAAAAAAAACATTGGAAAAGAACTGATTCATTATTTTCTACTTGCTAGTCAGTTGCAGGTGGCCCACTTTTTCCAGTATCAGTGGTTCTGGAAGTCTTTGTTCATTAATTTTTGAAGCAGCTACAAGGTGCATTGCAATATTAAAATTTTTTATTCAAAGGTGCAATATGTAAGAATTTTGCAGTCAAATTTCCAAAAACCACTAGGCCAGTGTTATATATTTTGTTCACTTGAGTACTTAAAATATCCCAAATGTTTCCAACTATTTGTAAATCATTAGAAAATCATGATTTTACCCACGGCTCTGGGACGTGTGAGGAGTCGCCTGTCAATTGCGTCATACCCGCGTTACCCTCGGTTTCTGGTTTTATTTTGTAGGAACCATGGAAACACCAAAGACGCTTTAATATTTACATGTTTTAATGGACAAGGGAACAACTTTGGTTTGGTTACATTTATAGACAGAAAACTAATTGTTGTTATATAGCTCAACACGTTTATTAGTCCTATTGTTTAAATCTAATTTTCTTGATTTTTTGCGAGTACCATGCTTTAACATGCGTCAGAGAAAAACACTATTTTGTGAAGTAGCTAACATAGCATAATCAGATGCAGCTTTATTTTTAGTAACAGTAATACAGAATTTTCTCCATCAAACAGTACGTTTTAAAATTAATTGCATGCCATTTATCAACACAAGCCATCCAGCAATTAATATGATATTCTAATACCAATCTAGCTTACTGAAGTGTGCAACAGTGTCTCACAGCAGCTGCTGAGCGAACGCACAGAGTAACGTTATAACATAATTTTCAACACACTCAAATGTATCTAATATGATAAACAGAGCTGTGTTACCTCATACTCATGACCGGAAAAGTAGAAGCAGTGCATGCGACTGTGTCATAATAAAAGTTCCGCTGCTCGTGAGGCGTGTGTTGCGCAATCACTCCAGTGGCCTCGTTCAGCTCCCACTGTCGCTAGCAGACATAAATTTTAAATACTGCACCTTTAGAGCAAAAAAGTATTTGAAAATTGGATGAAAAGACAAAGACTATTACAAAGCTAATTACCCTCTTCCATCCCCAGCTCCTCCTCTCGTCAGTCAGGGATTGGCCTTATGATTCCCCTGAATCAGACTAATTCTTGAAATATGTGTACATGTTAAATTATTAACATTAATTATATCTGCATATGTTGGTTCTGTTCTGTTTACCCTAGGGGGGGTTATTGCTGCTTTCCCTGCTCTTATCCATGCTAGGCTGCATGGATGTGCAGGGAGTTCTTGCCCAGAACAGAATCATACCGCCAATACAAACTCTATGCAATTATCAATCATATTTGACAAAAGTGGTCCTGATAGAAATTAAGTTTTTATATTAACTATTTTGAGAGCATTGGGAGTAGGGTATATTACATACAAAATGTGAGCAAAGAGCGCTCCCCATTATAATCACTGAATCTGGCAACACTGCACAATGAATCTCTTATTTACATTGTGTTGTTTTTTTATAATGAATGGATTCACAAACATGCTTTGGCTGAACTCTTTCAGCTTGCTCTAAACAAACTACAGCATTTTCAGTGGTGTTGAGTGGATTGTAAAATAGGACTTTAAAATATATTTAACAGAAGAATTTGTAGTGAAAAACAACATCACCCATGATGCTATACGAAAAATTCCACCAATCAGACAAAATTTTGGCCGATAATGATAACCAATAATTTTTTATTAGAATTATCAGTTATCAATATTGGCCAAAATGTTCATATCGGTGCATCCCTAATGATTTGCATGCCATGACTCTGGATGGTGCAATCTTCTGTACAGCATCAAGGGTGATGTGGTTTTTCACTACAAATTCGGCTGTTAAACACAATTATTTAAAAAAATAAGTTAAAATGAAGTAAACAGATGTCAATCTCGGGGCTCACAACAGGTGTGTCTTTAAAGGTTTATCAGTCCCTCCAGAAATACACAGAATTTTTTTGTGATTGTTGCGGGCTAAAATGCTTGATTTTGCGGCACATTTTCTTAAAAAATGTGATGGAATATGCAGGATATTTTTGCAATTTTATGCGATGAAATTGCGGGAACTTGCAAAAACTGCGGTTTGATGAAAAACAGAAAAAAATAAAAGGTGATTCCCCCAACACCCTGTTCTCACTAGGCTACTACTTTAATGTAAATAGTAATTTCCTATTACTTCCTATGATAAGCAAGCATACTAAATCAAAGAATATTTAAGTTATCAATTCTGTTTTATTTCAGACCTTAATTAACACATGGCGCAAACTTACAAAACATTGAGTCAAACAAGTTCTGTAGCTTTACAAAAGAAATATGAGTTTGTAGAGCTATAAAATAAATGTATTATTATTAATATACAACAACTTCTATAAAAATGAATAAATAAAATATTTTAAAAAATGTGTGCTTCTTCCTGCCTGCTTCCACTGCTGATTTAATCATCCTTAGCGGTGGCAAAGTGAAAGTGGTTTTCCAGCATCAACACGCAGTTGCACGGAGTGCAAAATATTTTGCCCCTACTGTCATGTAACACACCGGAAAACTGCTTTGCACGTTCTTTTGCGCTTATTTTTATTGGCAAATGAGAATGATTTGTGTGCTTCATCATGGTTTCATGGTTTGCAGATGATGTTCACGTTGCGTAATTACGTTACTTCACAAGGTTCCCATGGCAATAGAGTGCCCCATAGATGACGCGTTAAGGCAAAACCCGGAAGCGAGTTAGCATTTTAGGAGTTCCGTTTTTTGAATGGGTTTTTGCCGGGTGTGCCTCATATGTCCTGAAAAGTGAAGCTGCGGGCTCTTTGATCACCCCCTGGTGGCTGGATGCAGTACAGGTCATAAACGCCGCCCGCTCAATGCAGACGAATGAGACTTAAGTTAAAACATAAAAATAAATTATGCTTCAAATAAAATTTTCCGAAAGATGGTTTTGGTCATTTAAGGTAGTTGTTATCACGCTGATTTATATTCAATTGTTCGTTTTTGTGATAAGTTTGATTTTAGCTAGCAATTTGGTGCTATAGAAACGGGGCGTGTAATCGTGATTCACAGTTGATTGACAGCTTGTCTGAGGACTGTCGGGGCTTCGAGGGGAGAGTGAAGATAAATAATAACTATTAATTTTCAGTTTCTGTGTTATTTCACAACGACAAATTGAGCTGTTCAGCAGTAAACTGTACCAACTGACCTACAGGATCTGACGGATATCTGAGCTTTTCTCGGTAACGTTAAATGTGGGCTTCATAAGCTAATTAATAAACGTTATTAGTTAAGATAACATGCCTAACGTTAGCCATGAAGGAAAAAAGCAGGTGATCGTTATCTGGCAGTTACTAATTATTTTTATGGGTATAAAATAATAATTAGCAGGATAAAACTAATGATAGCCTACTCTAATTAATTATAGAGCACTGTCTACAGCAATCGATCTCCTGTAACGTTAGTTTAAAGCTTTTATCTAAAATGGCAGGACATTTCTGACATTTTAGAGTTGTTTCTAGTGGCATATTATATTGAGTTTAAATTTGCTGTTTCAAAAATATTATTGCTCTAGAAACAGAATAGCCTATTATTTTATAGGTAGAATTTGAAATTACTTACAATTTATATAGCCTATTTAAAATACATCAATGATGACACAGTCGTCTGGGCGGAAGTTTGATACTGCGACTCCGCCTCCGGGCTCCACTGACGATTCCTTCTGCGCATGCCCAAGTTCCAAACTGACGTTTTTGCGTAACGTGTCAGCGCCCATCGGCATCCATTATGGCTTCAGTTCAATACAATAGAAGGAAGCGGCGTCGCGTCGTACATCTATTTTTACAGTCTATGGTTTTTGCTAAATCGCCTGCAATAAGGTCTGTGGTTAACAAAGCCTCTAAATACTTTCACGTTTTGATCTATGACATAAAACACACCAGTTATAACCCACTTGTGATTTTTTTTAACTTTTACTGTGTAAAAGTTATTTTACTTAAAATCGGCAGTTGCTAACAAACTGCTAAAAGGGATTACTTCCTTTGGCGGGGACTTTAGACGTCATCATTAAAAACGGGACATTTGGATGGCATTTCTCATGAAAAAGTGGAAAAGTATTCATAACAGCACAGATCATAATCAGCGAGCATGTTTTTAAATAACGTTGTTTTTTAAATACAGTTTGAGGAAGTTTGGTGGTGACGACGTTGATCCGCGACCATGGTGTGCTGTAGTCCATTTATAGCCTACTGTTAGCCTTTTATATCTGACGACTTTATTTAGGCTTCAAAATCTATAAATGTTGTGTTAACTTGTAAAGATTATCTTGATAGACAAAACGTTTAAGTGTCATAACCCTTTGTTAAACACAGCTTATTTTCTGCGATTTTCCAGAAGTCTATGGGAAAAATGCATAGGCTTTCGATCAAGGGAACCCTTTGTGCCGCTAACTTCCGGGTTGGCCTACAAAAACGCGTCATCCCTGGGGCACTCTATAGGGGGAAAATAATGGCGCTTTACTAGTGTGAAGTAAACGCAACATTTTTCAACTTTCTGCTAAGATATATGTGACTTTTTTGAATCAAAAATGCAGGGATTATGAAATCATGCTTGCACTGCATACATTTTGCTTGCTGAAATCGGCAATTTATGCGGCGAAAGTGCAGCGTATTTGAAAAAATGCGACCCCCGCATAAATATGTGGACTTTGGCTGATTATGCATGAAATCAGGCGATCACATAATCGCGTTTTTCTGGAGGGACTGGTTTATAAGTTTTTGTTAACGGTGCCGTAGAACGTCTTTTCAAAAGATGTAATATAAGTCTAAGGTGTCCCCTGAATGTGTCTGTGAAGTTTCAGCTCAAAATACCCCATAGATTTTTTTTAAATTAATTTTTTTAACTGCGTCTTTTGGGGCATCATTAAAGGATTAGTTCACTTTTAAATAAACTTTTGCTTATAATTTACTCACCCCCATGTCATCCAAGATGTCCATGTCTTTCTTTCTTCAGTCGAAAAGAAATTAAAGTTTTTGATGAAAACATTTCAGGATTTTTCTCCATACAATGGGCTTGAATGGGCACCAGACGGTTCAAGGTCCTAAAGACAGTTTCAGTGCAGCTTCAAAGGGCTTTAAACTATACCAGACGATGAAAAAGGGTCTTATCTAGCGAAACGATCAGTCATTTTTTAACAAAAATGTAAAAAGTTTAAGTTTTATAAGCACAAATGTTCTCCTTGCTCTGTTCTCGGATGAGCGTTCGTGATGTCACGTAATACGCAATTACGTTGAAAAGGTCACGCTTGACATAGGCGGAAGTACAGATTCGGTGTTTACAACTCGAACGTGCAAATACTAACCCTGCGTCTCAATCAGCTCCCTAGTTCCCTAGGTCGTGAATCAGTATGGTAGTGAATGTGGCTGATTCCCTGATCAGTGCCCTGACTACTGAACTAGGGAGCTGATTGAGACACACGCCGTTTACAAAAACAAAGTAAAACAACTAATGGTTCTTCCATCCTGTGTTGTCAGTAACATCAGACTGTCATACCCTTCTCCATCAGAACAAAAACACCTCTCGCACACCGGACGTGCACATATATACGCGCAAGCTCAATTTTGACTCGACTCCTGATAGAAGAGCTGCACAATGGGAGTGTTTTACATCAACAGGGAAACGTTACATATGCTTTAATATTTCGCACTGAGGTTAGTGTACATGGAAAAATGGCACAACAAAGCAAAAAGAAAGAAAAAGCTACGTTTATTATACATTTTTAGACTTTATTCAAGCTGTTAAATTAAGAATGTAAAACTGATGTATCTTGCAGCACAGGGTGAAGTCAGTGTGTACATTAACAACGATTTGAGAGAAATATAATATACATTTAATGTAAACAATGTACATGGCGCTCTGTGGTGCAGCAGGATTTTGAACAACTTCCTGGGCGCCGCGGACAGGCCCCGAATGTCGCCGCCGGTGTGTACACTCATAGGAAACAATGCGTTTGAATTTTAAAGACGTGGCTCCGCGCTGAGCTTCGCGTCCGGTGTGCGACCCCCTTAAAATGCTGTTGCTCAGTAACGGTGGAAATTTTGTCCGGTAATGCAGCGAGATGGAAACAAGGACTCACCGACTGATTCTAATGGCGGGATTGAAATGGTCCAGTCGTGGCAGCATCTAGATTCTTCCTCTGTTGGCTATGGTTGGCATTTGCCACATGTGCACCACCACGTCTCGTTAGAGCTTCGTCTGCCCGATGCTTGAGAGGTGTGTGTCGCCGCAGCAGTCTCTTCCATCTACCTAATTTCTATCTCTGTGTATTCCGGTTCAAAAGGTAGGGCAGGCGAAAAACTCATCTTCTCCTTGTCCGACATTGTTGTTTTAATGTTACCTTTTTTGTAAACGTTTGACTTAGTATTTGCACGTTCAAGTTGTAAACACCGAATCTGTACTTCCGCCTATGTCAAGCGTGACCTTTTCAACGTAACTGCGTATTACGTGACGTCACGAACGCGCATCCGAGAACAGAGCAAGGAGAACATTTGTGCTTATAAAACTTAATTTTTTTTTTTTTTTTCGTTAGATATGACCCTTATTCATCGTCTGGTATCGTCTGGTATAGTTTAAAGCCCTTTGAAGCTGCACTGAAAGGACCTTGAACCGTCTGGTGCCCATTCAAGCCCATTGTATGGAGAAAAATCCTTGGATGTTTTCATTAAAAACCTTAATTTCTTTTCGACTGAAGAAAGAAGGACATGGACATCTTGGATGACATGGGGGTGAGTAAATTACAAGCAAAAGTTTATTTAAAAGTGAACTAATCCTTTAACTATGCACCGATTCAAGCTGCGCGGCCCCTTTAAATCTCTCGCTCCCTGCCCTCCCGAGCTCTCGACTATAAGTGCAGTTATACAGTGCATAAACAAAGTTCACACAGCTAATATAACCCTCAAATGGATCTTTACAAGATGTTCATCATGCATGCTGCATGCATGCATCGATTCCTGTGAGTATAGTATTTATTTGGATGTTTACATTTGATTCTGAATGAGTTTGAGGCTATATGCTCTGTGGCTAACAGGCTAATGCTACACTGTTGGAGAGATTTATGAAGAATGGAGATGTGTTTATGAATTATACAGACAATAGCGACGACTCTTGTCTCCGCGAATACAGTAATAAATGATGGTAACTTTAACCACATTTAACAGTACATTAGCAACATGCTAACGAAACATTTAGAAAGACAATTTACAAATATCACTAAAAATATCATGGATCATGTCAGTTATAATTGCTCCATCTGCCATTTTTCGCTGGTGTTCTTGCTTGCTTACCTAGTCTGATGATTCAGCTGTGCACAGATCCAGACGTTAATACTGGCTGCCCTTGTCTAATGCCTTGAACATGGGCTGGCATATGCAAATATTGGGGTCATACATATTAATGCTCCCGACTGTTACGTAACAGTCGGTGTTATGTTGAGATTCGCCTGTTTTCCGGAAGTCTTTTAAACAAATGAGATTTATATAAGAAGGAGGAAGCAATGGAGTTTGAAACTCAACGTATGTCTTTTCAATTTACTGAATTCTTCTTATTCAACTATGCTGAGGTAAATTCAATTTTTGATTCTAGGGCACCAAAAAAAAAACTGTTACCCTATGGAGAAAATGAACAGAATTTCAATTTCCGAAACCCAGCTGTTGCACTTTATTAGGGAAGGGACATTATCATTCTAGAGAGAATCCAATTGGACAAAAAATGGTTGGCAAATAAAATTTAGCTAATTCACAAAGAGGAGTAAATGGTGTTTACCTGTCTCCGTTCCGTATCCTCATACTGGACAATGAGGCGTGTGTTAACACTGTGACTCCATGTGTTTCCCAGCGCCGCTGTCACAAACCCAGAGTCCTCCTCAGTAGATACTGAAGGTCCCAAAAACAAAACAGATTTCCTACAGTCAGGGTTCAGGTTCGCAAGTGCTAAATTACTTTATTTAAATAAAAAGACATGTATCCCTTATGACAATGTCATTGTTTAGATGAATAAGCTACCATTCAAAAGTTTGGTGGTAAAATTTTACATCTTTTTGAAAGATGTCTCTTACGCTCACCAAGGTTCCATTTATTTGATAAAAATATTGTAAAAACAGTAATATATTGTGAAATTTTATTACAATTTAAAGTAATGGTTTTCTGTTTTAATATGTAATTTATTCCTGTGTTAGGGTTCAAATCTGAATTTTCAGCATCATTACTCCAGTCTTCAGTGTCACACGATCCTTCAGAAATCATTCTAATATGCTGATTTGATGCTCAAGAAACATTTATCATCATTGTTGTCGGTTGTGCTGCTTTTTTTTTTTTGTGCAAACTGTGATATTTTTTCAGCATTTTTTAATAAATAGAAAGTAAAAAAAAACTGCATTTATTTGACAATATAAAAATATTTATGGTCACTTTTAATCAATTTAAAGTGTGATTTCTGAACACTGACAGTCTGACACCAAACTTTTGAATAGTAGTGTATAGAAGGTTCATAGTTAGCAAGAAATATTTATAGCTAGTACATTTTCTCATTTCACCCACCATTAGGAATTTAATTTTGGACTCTGCGTGCAGCTGTTTCACCATATTGCATGATTTCCAATTGCTATAACTCACTCATCTACTATGATTCACTTGAAAACTTGGAGCCATTGAGTCATTTTTGTGGTTTAAGCACTGAGTGTAAAGCAGATGATAAGCCCGAAGAACAATGGAAATGCTTCATTAGGTCAGACACCTGAGGAAGTTACCAATGTTACTATTGACATAACACTCATCAGGGTCTTCTTCGAACTGCTATGTAAACACACCTGTGTGTTTTTGTGCGCCCGCTGTGCCATAACCAGAAACAGCCAGGGCCTCTGAGGTCATGGTCTGAGTGTCTTTCTCATGATTCTTTGTTGTGTAACACTTAAGCACCATTCTGTAATCTGACAATACCATTCACAACTGTCACATCAGCAACTCTCACTTCCTCAAAACATTTCCTGTGGAAAGTCGAGTGCGGGAGAAACCTGAAAAGGCTGGCACGGCATGTCAGTGAACTGGATGCCTGGAAGGCCCCTCCTCTGAAAAAACAACATCCTCAATAACCCCCCAAAAATTGGAAACAATAGCCAACTACTTTACAGCTCCAGACAGGTTTTGAGCTAAAAAGGTTGAATTCACTAAACACTGACACTTTTCACACAGAATTTCACCACAAAATCATGCTTTATTTACTAAACAAGCAATCCAGTTGAACCAGGTACTAACTAGACTGAAATAGCGCTGTGCTGAGCAGTGTTGTGGGTAACTTGAGTTACATAATTATATTACTTTTTCAAGTAACTAATAAACAGTAACAGCCATTGAGATTTTAAATAGGATCTTAAAATTAGTTTTTTTTTTTTTTTTTTGTGGAGTTTATTTTTTAAATTATTGTTGTGTTCTGTTTTGTTGAGTCTTTGTCTGAAGACAATTTTCTACCCCTAGACAATAAAGCTTTTGGGAAAAAAATAAAAAATAAAATAAATAAAATAGGGCTGTCAATCGATTAAAAATTTTAATCTAATTAATTACATACTCTGTGATTTATTAATCTAAATTAATCGCATACATATTTTTTGCTGTGAAAGCATTAAATATTTCAATTCAAATTAATCAATGAATAATCAGCATTAGTGACATTAAAGTTCAAAAACTCTTTTATTATTATTTTCACTGTTCAAATAATGGCCATAACAATCAACAATATGACCTAATATGCTAAGGAAATAAATTCAAAAGTGCTTCAGGAAGAAGATTTGATGATGTGAGCCGTAACACTAGAGGTTGCGTTATAGACTTTAACTTTGTCCATCATTTTGACGGACAGGTTCGTAAAAAATTATTACTATTATTACCCGTCGTTTTAATTTTCATCTTTTAATTATAATAACACATTTAATTGCTTTTATTTTTGTTCACATTTGAATTGGTAATTCACACGTGAAATTTCTCTGTAGGCTACTGTAATATAGGCTACGTGTTAGCCATTAAAGAAAACGTAGTTTCATATTTATGTTGAAATGTTTTGTTATGTTATGTTGCTATGTTTTGTTTTAAATTAATATATTTGATTATGAAAAGTGAAGAGCATGAGTAAGATGCATCATAAGATGATCAATATATCAGGAGACATGGAGTGGGTCAGACATGATTTTGACCACTTCATTAAGTTTGGTTCTGAAGAAAGCCTTTCTTTACAGTGAATTTCATTTTGTAAAAATTATATCTTAATTTTAATCAATGTTTCATCAACCAACTGCCTGGATGTAATAAATAAGAAGCAAATATAGCAGAAAATATAATCAAGACATGGAAGCACGGGCAGGATCACTGGCGCGTGAACTGGAGCGCGTCTTGTAGGCTAAATGAACCAAAACTCAGCGGCTGCTTGCCTCAGAGACATGAGAAATATTTCTATAGAAAGCATGAAATATCTACTTTAACGAAAACGAAATAATTCAAAACGAAAAGAAATAGGCTACTCTGTTTATGTAGACTAAACCTCGCTCTAAGCGCATCCATGAGGAGATGAGGAGAGTCAATGTCAACTTCATTTTTGCCGCCGACACTGATTCAGAAAACATTACTTTATTAATAAACCATTAAAATGTCTCCTTGCTGTTTTGGTCATATTCATAAAACCAATATCGATTCGTAAATCCCAGGCTATAATGTTTTCAGTTGATGAATAAACAATAGGCTACAGTGCGCCTCCCATCCAATGAATCGCAATAGGCTGAAAGCTGTGTGTTGCTTTTGATATGGAACAAAGCCTTAGATTTCAAATTCTGTCCATTTCATTAAATAATTCAAGCAATAAATACCGTTTTGATGCTCTTTAATGTGTCATATATCATTGTAGCTTCTGGGTACTGACCTGTGCGTTATCAAACTCATAGCAAAAGATTCGTGGCAGTTTAATTTTTATTTTTATCAACACTTCCATCAGGCCGTTTTTTATAAGTAAATGTTCCAGTCAATGATCCAGGCAGAGTCAGCGCTTTCTCGTCTCCCTCCTTCATTTTACAGTCGAATGGTGGCTAGAACGGCTACAGGTTCAAAGGTCAATACGAAATGGATTAATCTGTTTTTTTTTTTTTACGTGTTTTTTTTTTTCCTCAGATTAATTAATCAAAATGAATGCATTATTTTGACAGCCCTAAAAAAAAATAAAGTAACGCATAACTTTTTTGATTTACAACAAAATATCTGAGGTTACTTTTTCCCAATAAGTAACGCAAGTTACTTTTTATTCACTGACAGCTCTCCCGTCCCCATGTTGAGAGAAATAAAGTGCAGAGGTGTTGTGTGCGCTATGTGAACATGTTTACACCTGGTCACTTCATGCGTTTTCTCTGATCGGATAGCCATCCGATCATGAAAGACCAGGTTTAAATGCCCCCCAAAACGCATTCGAGACGGATAGAAATCCGATCTCTCAAACCACTTCAGGAAGTGGTCTGGGACGCATTCCAGTCAAAACTGAACAGGTCTAAATGAATCTGGTCGTTGAAACCACATATGTAAATTTAACTCCTCCCAAAAATACTAAAATGAATAAATGTGAGAGAGCTTTTTATAGGCTAAATAACACGTTATAGTCAGATATGACAGGCCTACTGCAGCAGCATCGCCGCATTAGAGTAGCTGAGATCTATTCAGCAAGACAATGCACAAACTGCTTCAAATCAAACTGTAAGTAAGTCACAGGCGCTCAAAACACAATCATCTTCATTAAAAGTAATGAGACTAAATAATCTTACCAGTGCTGTTGACGCGCTCTCTCCTATTGCGGTCTTTGATTTTTAAATTAGCGGATGTTCAATAAAATGCAGCTCATATTTGTTGCTTTCGGTGACGTGAACTCCATGAAATCTGCATATAGCGCGGGAATTGAAGATCAGATTTATATCCGTTTTGCGGAGACACATTTATGTGGCCAAGTGTAAATGTAATCGTTTTTATAAATCAGATAGCTATCTGATCAAAGAAAACGCATGAAGTGACCAGGTGTAAACAGGCCCTTAGACTAAATGTGAACATGCATTTACTCATCTCACTTGCACGAAAACATTCAGTATTCCTCAAAATGTATAAAAACAGTGAAATTTAAATTCTCAGAATTTTAGGCAAACCTGTAATAATTAACTATATTAAATTACACAACTATACTTTATGTATTTAATCTCACTTTATTAACCAATGTCTATACTGCTGACCTTTAATTCAAACATGCTATTAAGCAAAAATGACTTTACATTAGATTTAGAAATAAGAGTGCTGAACTTCCTTCCTGAAAGTTTTGTTTGAGCTGCGCCCTCTACTGTACAGGTGCAAATATGTATTTCCTTCAGTCTGAGGCTTATTAATTTTACTTTTGGAGTGAAAAGCCTTAACATTTGATAAAAATATAACCTTTTTTGCTGTTATTAAAAAACAAACAAGCAATCCCAGCCTAGGTGTCAAAAAGGAAATGCAAAAGTAATGTAACGCATTATTTTTTCATAAAAAGTGTCTAAGTAACGCAATTATATTAATATTGTAATGCATTACTTTTAAAAGTAACTGCTGCATTTAAGTCATTAAGAATTAAGTCATCCTGTCATTCTTTTCAGAGCAAACAAGTGAAACTACATTTAAATTTTCGTTTACCTTTTAAAAAATTTTGTAATCTGAATTTCATTTAAAAATGACATTTGTGTATATTTTCTATTAATCAAAATAAGAAGAGCGTTACAATATTTTAACAGCTCTTCTGGAGAACTTCATTCTGATTCTGGCATTCTTAATATTCACCAAAATCCATGTATACAAGGCTGCTCATTAGAGCTGCACGATATATCAGATATATCGCACGATATGAAAAACAACATTGAACTTGAATGCGATTATCGTTTGAACGCAATTCTAAGTGCGATTATGAAATCACAAAGGCTGCGATTTTTTTTTTTTGCGCAGCTCGTCAATAAACTATGGCTCTAAATACTAATCCATCTGAAAGCACTGCGAGTTTGAGTCGCTTATAATGTACATTTGAAAAAGCAACACGCGTCAAACATCTTTCCAGACATGAAAAGCATTTATTAACATCTTGTTTAACAAAAGACAACATTTAATAACATGTTTTTACTCCAAACTCACTTCATAAAGACAGTTGAGCATCCTTCTGTGAGATGATGTGGCTTCTTACACAGAATAAGGCAGTCGTGTGTTTATTAGTCATGTTTAATCAATCAAAACATTTCAATCTTCTGTTTATTCAGCCACAGTGCGTGTTATCTTCTTCTGCTGCAGGGCATATTTTGATTTTCTGCAAAAGAGCGCCCTCTGGCTTTCAGATATGAGAAGCATTTACTACTGATCACAGAGCCGTAAAGCTCTGACAAGCCACGCATTTAATAATCGCAGCCTTTGCCATATTGCGTGCGATTTTATCGTGATAAATCGTGCAACCCTACTGCTCATTTGCTGTAACTCAAACCGGCAACCCAAAATGAAAAATTCTGTCATAATTTACTCACCTTCATGTCATTCCAAACCCATACGCATCTATAAAACACAAATGAAAATATGTTTAATGAAACCTTAAGGATTTCTGTATCTCAGCAGTTTCTGAAGAGACACGACCACTTCATATGATGTTCAGATTTATTCTTTTATTTCACATATAAACATTGATCAACAAACATACAGAGCACATCAAATATGATCAATTGAAGCTCAAACGTGCTCGTCTGATGAACCAATGAGGTTTGTTCTGCACGTCAAGCAAGTACGCTTGAGCTTCTGTTTACCATATTTGGTGTGCTCTATGTACATGTGTTGATCAAAGACTTAGGGTGTTTTCATACTTATGGATCACTTGTTTTGTTCTGAAACAGGGACTAAATTTGTTAAAATGTTGCATTTTCTTCTTGGTTCGGTTCGCTTTCACATGGCAACATTTCAAAGCGTACCAAAATGTGTTCAGGCAAGTCACATGCAAGTACAACTGTCCTCTTATTGGTCAGAGTTTTCGCTGCGTCATCCATCAAAATAATGATTGATAAGATAGCTCCATGAGCTTATTGTGGCTTTATTTGTAACTGTCGAGATTATTTAAATAATTTATATAATATTTCAATATTTTAAAAACACATTTGCATGTTGGCAGTTCTCTGTTGTTGGATAATGGTCACATGACATGCAGGTACACATAAAAAATCTTTAATAAGGGTTTCATTTTCATTTTATTAATTATTAGCGTTTCAAAAACTCATGAGCCCCCTGCAGTTCCCTGTGATACCCTGACTTAGATTAAACCACTCCACTCATATGGATTAGTTTTTAAAAGTCTTTATAAACTTTTTGAAGCATCAAAGTTTTGGTGAAATGGACTTTCAATGGAGGGACAGATATCTTTCAGGTTTCATGAAAAATATTTTCATTTGTGTTTCAAAGATGAACAAAAGTCTCATGGGTTTGGAACAATGTGAAGGTGAGTAATTGATGACAGAATTTTCTTTTTTTGTTGTTGTTGAAATAACCCTTTATTGTGTCTAGTATCACGCCACAGACTCACTTCCTAATTTCCCCACCATCTTGCGTCTGTTATTCATTATAGGACTGTAGTGAAAATGACCTTGTAATATTGTTACTAGGTTGATAGTTTTGTGGGGGGGGTTTTCTTAGCTTTAAGAGAATTTACAAAATAAACGTGTACTTAATACTTAAACTCAAACCAATACTTCATGTACACATATTTATTTGGTGAGTAGCTGAGTAATAAGTGAAATAATGTACAGTCAGTCAGCCAGTCATTATTGCAAAATAAACACTTACATGCCGATGTGTGTAAATGAGCACATTTTAAAGAGATGAGTCCCAGTAAAACACACCAAAAAAGTGGTAGTCTGCCATTTTCTCCTTTGACCTGCAAGATGCGAAACTGCATCTTGTGAATTGCGTTCAACAGATTTTGTGAGCACGTCTGCACTGATACTTTATTTGCATAATTACACGACACTAAAACTGCGTGCAAATATACAGCGCTATCAACAGGAACAACTCATTCTGAGTGAATTCCCCAACAATGTCTGAAAGAAACACAGACTAATGACCATGTGACTTAATGCGAGTTCATGGTAATAAGGTTGGAGAGGGCCAGACTAAACAAATGTGACGCCCTGTTAAGACCCAGCTTCTTAAATCAATGCTCTGGGTTTCAGTATAATCCGCCTACTCTCTTCGATCCCAACAGAAGCGATGGTTGCTTTCCCACACTGTGACAGCAGGGCTATTCAAAGAATTCAATCAGCTGTCTTTTTTAATAGCCTGCAAATAAGTTATTATAGGATCCAATTTGCGTTTGAACAAAATTCAGCACGTCCAAATGTTTTTATTGATGGATTGTCAAACAGGGGAATGGGAGAGTTGTTGACTTGGGCTGGACATAGACAAGGGAATGGCTTTCATGTGGTGATGTAGATTCAAAGATAATGTGGTAAAAAAATGTTTTGGTTTAAAAGCTGAATTTTGGCAATAATAACGCAATAATTATGCAATCATTTTTCATACAATCTTCTCTCTAATGTTGGGGGGGGTAGAAAAAAAGACATTTGTGAATGTTTCATTAATGTTTATAAAGCTCACCTGCCTACTTGTTTTACATATACAAGTAGAATCCACAAAACTATATGCTTTCATTGGTGGGTTGTTTGAATGACTAGTTGGTCTTAAGGAGGTCCATTTAAATACACTGATTTAAGATCAGATCTAGCACACATTGATCAATTATGTTTCTCATGGGGTGATTGCATTTGTGTTTAAATTAAAGCTGCTTTAAACTTTGATTTCATTGAATAAAAGAAAAATGTCTTTAGAAATAGACATTTACGTGCAAACAAATGGAAACCCTTGCACTGTGCATGAGTTCAAGATGACTATTTGCATATGTCAGGCTAGGATACACTGTAAAAATGTTTTGTTTTTTTACAGAAAAAAAGTAAAAAGGCTACAGTACAAACCTGTTAACTGCTTTAAGTTAGTTTACCATATACAGTGAAAATGCTGAGAATGATTCAACATTGCATTATATGTTATCTGACTGTAAAATACTGTTAAATGGGATAATTGGATTTTTTTTTTTTAAATAGGATTTTCTTTTTAGTGTAGCTGCTGCACAATAAATCTTACCTAAAGCTGCCACAGCTTTTAAACCCCTGATTTGAGCTTGAAAAAATCCCCTAGAAAGTTTCAGAAATACAGGAGAACAAAATGAAACAATGGAAACCTTCTCTATCTTGCTTTTTTCCTAACGTACTATACAAAATAGCCTTCTTATCAATGTTCAGAGGAGCTCTGAACTAAATCTTTGTAGCCTCTTTTACACACAGACCTTACACTAACAAGCGCTGGAATCAAATCTGACCCTAAAAGCAATCTAAAGCCAAAGACTGGAAACTAAAGTGGAAATGGTCAGTAAATCTGCTGAGGTCTGTTATGATTTATGTGTATTGGCCTCATCTGAATAACAAGCTTGAAGCAGCAGCCATTTGTAGCAGAGATGCTATTCTGAACTATGGTCAACATCTCAGATTAAGCAGATACAAACTGCTAAGGTGTGGCCTTTTGTCTACAACTTCAACAAAAGACCTCAAAAGGAGTTTCCATTCCCAAGGCCAAAGAAAAACACATTTTCTCAAGAACTGGCTTTCTTAATTAGGGATGTGTGAGATGAGTCAACCAAACGATACTGCAGCTGGTCGACACTGGAAATACTAGTTGTTTACTAAATATTTTTTTGCAATGCTTTGCTTTATATTTTTACAAAGGGTATGTATATTACTGTTGTATTAATATTACATTTTAATATAACACATTATTTATTGTACTGTATATCTGGAACAGAAAACAAAATGATTTCATTTTACCTCAGACTTTGATATTATTATTGCATATATTTTCTAACAGAATTCTGTATGAGATTTGACTGTTTAATTCATATTAAGTAGGCTGTTTTAAATGGACTGCTTATAAAGACTTTTTTTAACTTTCCACTGGAGGTTTGTTAGCCTACAGTAGATTACAAAATTTCTGATTAAACGTCAATGAAATTATTCGTGGCACATATCCCTGGTCTTAGTCGGTTCCTCTCAGCCACAACAAAAGCTTGAAATGCAGACATCCTTATTTGAGGTGCTAAGAGATATCCAAATTGCAAACAGTATTTGTAAACTAATTTGACATATTATGCAAATATAGACATTTAAAGAAACAAAGCTCACTCAAAAATAAATATTCTGTAATCAGTGACATTCCCTCATGTAGCTACAAACGAAAATATTACTTTCTTTCATGAAACACACAAAAAAAGAGAGACTCTAAAGTAGGGGTGTTGCAAAATATTGATATTGATGATAATTGTTATATCTAAAAAAAAAAAAAATTAAATAATGCCAATACTACATCTACGATAATATCGTAAAATAATCCAGCAAATAGTAACTAATTAAATTTCTGTAGATATTGCGATAATATTGTTTGCATGACTTATAGCGCACAGAATTTAAACAGATATAGCAATTATATTGTTAATGTGAATAATATCATTGCACTTGGTTATCATAGTGTTTTTCCTTTTCAAAATTTCTATAGATATTGTTTTAATACTGTTAGCGTGACTCATAGGGTTGGACTAAGTTATGGCATTTATACTTGTTAAAATATTTATATATATCTTGATAACACTGTTAACGTAAATCATAGCATTAGACAGTTTATTGTTTTCAGAATTTATATAGATATAACGATAATATTGTCAACAAATCATAGCATTGGACTTAGTTATGGTGTTATTTTATATATATATATATATATATATATATATATATATATATATATATATATATATATATATATATATATATATATATATATATATATATATATATATATATATATATATTTTTTTTTTTTTTTTTTTTTTTTTTTCAAAATTTCTATAGATATTGTGATAATACTGTTAACATAAATCATTGGACTTAGTTATGTTGTTTTTGCTTTCAAAATTACTATAGATTTTGCAATAATATTCTTAAATCATAGTGTTGGACTTGGTGTCTGTAGAAATTTTGAAAAGAAAAATGACATAACTAAGTCCAACACTATGATTTAAGAATATTATTGCAAAATCTATAGTAATTTTGAAAGCAAAAACAACATAACTAAGTCCAATGATTTATGTTAACAGTATTATCACAATATCTATAGAAATAAAAAAAAAAAAGCCTTAACTAAGTCTAGTGCTATGATTTAACAATATTATCACGGTGTCTGTAGAAATTTTGAAAAGAAAAATGACATAACTGTGATAATATTGTTAAATCATAGCACTAGACTTAGTTAAGGCTTTTTTTTTTTAATTTCTATAGATATTGCGATAATATTGTAAACATGAATCGTAGTGTTGGACTTAGTTATGTAATTTTTCTTTTCAAATTTTTTATAAATATGAAATCTCCTATTGTTAGCATAAATCATTGGACTTAGTTATGGTGTTTTTCTTTTCAAATTTTCTATAGATATTGTGATAATATTGTTAACATAAACCATAGCGTTGGACTTATGTCATTTTTTTCTTTTCAAAATTTCTATAGATATCATGATTTGACTGATCATTGATTGATTTGAACACAAGCATGAATAAATTGTTTGTGCTTTTGTAATGTTTTTTTTTTTTAATGGAACTTGACACCAATCTTTTGCTGGAAAAGTGCAGTGTGAATATTTTAGTAAACTTCTGCTTTGGTGTTTATACAGAAGAAAGTCGTGTCATTTGGAAAGACATGAGGGTGAGTAAATGATGACTTTTTTTTTTTAATTTCTGGGTGAACAATCAATTTAAGTGAGAGGTCAGATAAGACCAAGGATGGAGAGAGAAAAGCAGAAAGAGATAAACAGGGTGAGGCTGTATAAGGGCCATTCTTTCCCTACATATTCCCAAGAGATTGTGTGCATGTGTGAGAGAAAGATACAGAGTGGGAGAAAGAGTTACTGGTAACTCCACCTTGCGGAGTGGAACAGTGAGATTTAAAGAAAGAGGTGTATGGGGTAAAGTTACAGGACAGAAACGTGTCTGTTAGATAACATAAGAAAGGAGCTTGTATATCTTTCCTCAAAGCTTTGCCCCAAAACAAGACCCTCTCCAACTGTACACCTGGATGCATGCCAGAGGATAATTGCACTATTCCATATATACAGTGACAGAAGACACAGGTCACTGCACAGCCGTGGAATCAGAGATGTCGTGGGATTCGCAGGCCCAGACAGGTTTGATGAGCGAGAGGATCGCATTTTCAGCCCCCTGGTTAGAGTAATACCATCTTCTCCAGGGTCAATGATGTAGTTCCAAAGAACCTACAACAGCTGCTTGTGTGGAAGGTCATATCTGACACTCATTTGTCCCACATACCATCTCGGAATGGCTCGGAACGATACCTTCCATTAGCCAGATCAGAGAACGGCTCATCAGGGACGGATGAAACAAACCAGCCTCTTGACGGGAATTTCTGTCTAAATTTCCACCATCGCATCACGACACAAGGTCATTTTACACAAAAACATTCTCCTCAAAAATCAGTTTAGACTCCAGCACAGACGATGGAAGGCTGTTCTTACCATCTGCCTGATTCCACTGAGGACAGTGAACCTTCTCGCCCACATGTGTGGTGATCTGGTTAGTTAAAACCACCTGAGGGAGACAGAAGGGAAACATCTGTACTGGAGTTTAGTCAAGTTTAACTGGATAACACAAAGATGAGAATAAACAGTTTGCTTACACTATGCAAGTTCAGCGGATATTGAATGCATCATCACAATACTTAACAACTGTTGACATAACTCATTACATAATGCTATTTATTGGGCCATGTGGTAAGTAAATTTTAAACAAAGGCATATAGTTTTATGGTCCAATTCTCAATATTAATTAGTTGCTTATTAGCATGCATATTACTAGGATACTGGCTGTATATTAATACTTATAAAGCACATATTATTGCCTTATTCTACATCCCTAAGGGGCCGTTTACATGTCACTGTTTTTAACTAAAAACAGGAAACTTTTTATACATTTTGGCCATTCATTTTTGGAGGCCTGAAAACGCAAACATTTGAAAACGGGTTTCAAAGTGCAAGTTTTTGAAAACGATACCATTATTATTTCCATGTAAACATGTAAACTGCAAAAATGCGAATCTGTGAAAACGCTGACGTCATGCACATGCATATTACGTGTTTAGTCTATCCACCTTATTTTTTAATGCGAAGGTAAGGTGTTTTCTGTGAATGCACGAGACTTCCGAATTATTAGCAGCGATGGGGAAATAATGAGAAGAAAATCAGAGTGCAGTAAACTGCAAAAAGTTGGCTAGCCATGCACGTTTGGCACGAGTGCTCTGTAAAATCATCAGTTCTTTACAAAGTGACATTGCCACCTACTTGTCTGGCAGGCATAATACAATGTTTTTAGTCATTTGTGCGGACCCGTGTGAATGGGGATAGTTTTGATAACGTTGTCATCTGTACAACGAAAAAACGTTTCCATTTTTAGTATATTGTTGTTGTGTAAACATACCCTTAATCCTACTCAATACATAAACTTAGCAGTAATTAGGAGTTTGAGGCGATAGTTAACAGTGGGAATTGGAGTATATATATAAATATATATTTTATTTATTTTTTATTTTATTTATATTTTTTTTTTTAAATAAAACAAATTTATATTTGAACATTTTAAAAATAAACTATTCCTTAATTATTATTTAAAATGTAATTATTCCTGTGATGGCAAATCTTCAGCATCATTATGGCAGTCTTCAGTGTCACATGATCCTTTGTGCTGATTTGGTATGATAATAACTTGTATATATTTATATATACAATAATGGCCAAAAGTGATGTCCGGAAGGGATATTTTTTAATGACCTTAAAAAGTTAAGATTAAATATTATATTTTTTTAAAATATTTTAAATATGAAGGACAAACAAAACACTAAACTATGTTAAGGTATTTACCTGACAAAGTTATCTGGCAAAAAAAGAAAGCAAACATTAGCTGCAGATTTTATTTTACGAAGCAAAATAAATGCATAGAAAAATCGTATTAATATTCTGCAGGTTCACTTGTTTTTGCATGCATTGAGTAAAGGGTGAAGATGTCAATTTTGTTTGATATATAAATTCTGAAAAAAAAAAAAAAAATGCAAAAAAAAATCAAATTTTATACTTTTTTATAATAAGTAATATCAAATGTATTTACACAAAATGACATTGCAATAAATGTCCTTATTGTGAAATGTGTGAGTTTTTAAGAGGCTTTTCTGATAAGGCACTTCCAGAAATCTGCAGAGGGGTCAAACAAGGGATTGTTGAGGTCCTGACAACATGATCTATCTTAAGTACATGTATACTGGTGTTAATTAAAATATAGCAGTATGTCATTCACAGTACTTAAAGTTGCACTCTAAAAGCTAAGATTGTTGGAACTAGATCAATGTTCTGATTTTATCAAACATGGTCCTTAAAGTGGCCTAAAGTGAACTACTGCACAAGTGTATATCTTACATGGCTCTCTTACTCAAACCTACACAAATAAAAACAATCAGCCAAAACCTAAAACATTTCAACATTCCTTTATATCTTTAAAGCTTGGGAGAACAAACTTAATTACCTCATTACGGTTTGGCTCCAGGTGCTAAAGTGTAAGGTTTTATTTTGGAAACTTAATGGGTTGACCTATTTTACGGTTATGAGCTTTTATGTGTGTGAGGGGGGCTATAACATAGTTACCTACCTCTAGGAGTTATCTACCATGCGGTTTCATGTTGAGGCCCATTTCTACTGCCGTGGAAAGCTGTATTAAAACTCACTTGTGGCCACTGGCAGTGTCAAGCACAGACATTTACTGCACTGATTTAAAACACAAAAGCTATCTTTAAAATGAGCATGGCTGCAGGGGGACCACAGGCAAATAACTGCAGATCAGATGAGTTTGGGGTTACAGCCTGGGATGTCCTCTGAGAATAGTTGACTAGTCATTTCGAAATAAGGGAATGCCCACTATTTTGTAGTAACACACTAACATTTAAACCTGATCCTAATGTCAACAAAGTACAAAAATAGTCAATAAAATGAGAGATCCATCCTAATTTGCTAAACTATAAACATGATCTGTAACAGCATTTGTAATGCAACCCATATTAAAAGGTGCCATCGAATGTTTTTTTACAAGATGCAATATAAGTCTTAGGTGTCCCCTTAATGTGTCTGTGAAGTTTCAGCTCAAAATACCCCATTGATTTTTTTTTTTATTTACTTTTTTTAACTGCCTATTTTGGGACATAATTAGAAGTGCACCAATTCATGCTGTGGCCCCTTTAAATGCTCACGCTCCCCGCCCACGGAGCTCACACTTGCCTTAAACAGTGCATAAACAAAGTTTACACTGCTAATATAACCCTCAAAATTTATTTTTACAAAGTGTTTGTCATGCATACTGCATGCATGCATTGGATTATGTGAGTATTGTATTTATTTGGATGTTTACATTTTGATTCTGAAGGCTGTGATCCGTGGCTAACGACTAATGCTACACTGCTGGAGAGATTTATAAAGAATGAAGTTGTGTTTATGAATTAAACAGACTACAAGTGTTTAAAAAATTAAAATAATGAGTCTTGTCTCCGTGAATACAGTAATAAACGATGGTAACTTTAACCACATTTAACAGTACATTAGCAACATGCTAACGAAACATTTAGAAAGACAATTTACAAATATCACTAAAAATATCATGTAATCATGGATTATGTCAGTTATTATTGCTCCATCTGCCATTTTTCGCTATTGTTCTTGCTTGCTTACCTAGTCTGATAATTCAGCTGTGCACATCCAGATGTCCTGCCCTTGTCTAATGCTTTGAACATGAGTCGGTGTTATGTTGAGATTCGCCTGTTCTTCTGAGGTCTTTTAAACAAATGAGATTTATATACGAAAGGAGAAAACAATGGAGTTCGAGACTCACTGTATGTCATTTCCATGTACTGAACTCTTGTTATTTAACTATGCCAATATAAATTCAATTTTTAATTCTAGGGCACCTTTAAATAAGTTTGTAGATACAGTGGGGTACAAACTTAAGTCTGGAAATCAAATTTAATTATAGAAATAACATAAAAGCATAAGGGAGACATTATGTTAATTGCTTCTATTTTGCATTCTCAGCAAATTATGTTATAATTGAAGTGAAAATTCAATTTTTTATATTTAAGTTGTTGTGATTATAATATTAAAATATGTATTAAACTGAAAAAAAAAACAATAATTTAAAGGTTCATAATTTGCTGGAAATATGTATTCAATAAAACAAAAGTAAACTTCCTAGCATTTTATACTGCATGTTTCTGTATACAATAATCATAAAAATTGACATGATTCAGAAAAAGAATTTGCTGAAAATATGTAATAAATTAGAAAAACACAGACTCAAACTTTTGGGACCCCACTGTATGTATTCACTTGTAAACTAGCGGACAAGTGGAGTACAGACAGAGCAAAACCTGATCCTGGATCAGCCCTCCAGCTGTTACACTCTTCATGAGCAGGAAGCGGAAAACCATGTTCCGGTGCAATCCTACCTTTCCTCTTCAAGATAAATGTGTTGGTGATGCAGGAGGTGGGTAAAGGTTTCACGTATGTATCTTTTAAGATCTAAGAGTAGTGCGGAAATTCCCAAGATCAGATAACATGGAAAAGGAGCAGGCTTTGTGTGAACGGGCCTAGAGTGTTTTTCCTAATTCATCTGCGCTCTCTCACACCCTCTGGTGTTCGAAATATAGAAGTGACATAAAATACAGCACTGAAACGCATAAACAAATGTGTAGCGACACCTTGTGATTGACCATATGACCTACAAGTGTGCAATATTTGCAAAATTCAGACATACACAAGCATGTAAACAATCTTACTGGGATGCGGAACTCCTGCGAGAGGTACTTCAGTACAGCAGCTTCCTGGCCCAGTAAGTTACTCCTGTGTGTTAGATTGCCCAGCAACGATGTGTCAAACTCCTTCCTTACAACAGAGGCCACAGAATCCAAAATAAGGAGCCCCACTCGACAAGCAATTATGTCCTCCTCCAGACGCTCCAGCCTGTGCAACATCAGAGCAGCAATAAAACGCCCCACTAATGTGTGTTCACAAGATTAAATACAGCCTGGCCTAGCATAAGAGGCTATCATGATCTCACAGTTCATTTATGCATTAATGCTGCAGTCAATTTTAAAATCAGGATTTGTATTCATTGCATTTACATTTTACTTTTTCATTCATGCATTTAGCAGACACTTTTATCCACAGAGAATTTACTGGTGAAAGGTTTGCAATAATTGTGATTTTTTTATGTTTTTGAAAGAAGTCTATTGTGATCACCAAGGTTGCATTTATTTGATTACAAAAATACAGTCAAAACAGTAATATTGTCTTATAGTATTAAAAATTGTTTCCTGTTTTATTACATTTTAAAATGTAATTTTAATGCAATTTCTTTTGCATCAGCCAGATCACCCTGTATCCCAAGACTGGTTGCCCACTGAAGTCAAGCAGGGTTGAGCCTGGTCAGTACCTGGATGGGAGGCCTCCTGGGAAAACTATAGGTTGCTACTGAAGAGGTTTTAGTGAGGCCAGCAGGGGGTGCTCACCCTGTGGTCTGTGTGAGTCCTGCCCCAGTATAGTGATGGGGATGCTATACTGTTAAACCAAGGTTTTGGCCTTCTGTGGTTATTAAAACTCCCATGGCACTTCTCATAACATTATGTGAAAAGATTACTTTGTTAGCGGCTCTGCAACACAAACCCATCCTAAACAGTGCGCCACTGTGTGCATCAGTCCCATCGCTGTGTGTTGTGCATGTCAAATAAAATCAGTCATAATCATGAATGTCGTGTTTTTTTCTGTAACAGTATTTATTGATCCTTAGTAATTTTGTTTCAAATACAGTTTCTGAATATTATTTACATGTAAAAACACTTACGTTATTCAAGATTAAAGGGATAGTTCACCCAAAAATGAAAATTCTGTCATAATTTACTCACCCTCAAGTAGTTCCAAACTTGTATGAATTTCTTTGTTCTGCTGAACACAAAGAAGATATTTGGAAGAATGTCAGTAACCAAACAGATCTCACCTCCCATACCATTTTTATTTTTCCTACTATGGTAATAAATGGGGGGTAATATCTTCTATTGCGTTCAGAAGAACAAATAAATTCATACAGGTTTAGAACTATATGAGTGTGAGCAAATGATGAAAATGTTCATTTTTGGGTGAACTATACAATTAAGTAGTAACTTATTTTTACCATTAGTTACGTGATGCAAAATAAGTTAGAATGAAGGATAAACTGAAATTCACAGCATTTCAGCAACTTCTGCCCTCAAATGGCAAAGCAGAATTTTCAGCATCATTACTTCAGTCTTCAGTGTCACATGATCCTTCAGAAATCATTCTAATATACTGATTTGCTGCTTATTATCACTGTTGGAAACAGTTTTTGCTGCTTAATATTTTTGTGGGAAGTGTTAAACAGTAATATTCAAAAGTTTGTGTTAAGATTTTTTTTTTAAAAAAAAAGAAAGAAAGAAATTAATACTTTTATTTAACAAGGATTGCTTAAAGGTGAGATTAAAGACATTTATAATGATACAAAAGAATTTTATTTCAAATAAATACTGTTCTTCTGAATGTTCTATTCATCAAAGAATCATGAAAAAACATATTACGTTTTCAACAAAAATATTAAGCAGCAAAAAGTGTTGTCAACATTGATAAAAAAAAAAAAAACATTAAAAACTGAGCAGCAAATAAGAATGATTTCTGAAGGATAATGTGACACTGAAGACTGGAGTAATGATGCTGAAAATTCAGCTGTCATCACAGGAGTACATTTTAAAATATATTTAAATTAGGGATGTAACGCTACACATATTCGTACCAAAAATTTTCAGTACAGGTATTTCGATTCGGTACGCATGTGTACCGTGTTGTACCAAAATCTCACTCCACATGAAATTTTTACTCCCCTACTTACATCTGGTTATATACTTACTTTTAAATGATTATCCTGGCAGAAACTTCACCCAAGTTCCCCAAAAATGATGATTTAATGATAATTTACTCACCCTCAAGCCATCCTAGGTGTATATGACTTTCTTCTTTCAGTCAAACACAACTGGAGTTCTATTAATTGGAGTTCTATTATTATTCTGGCTCTTCTCAGCTTTATAATAGGAGTGAATAGTAACCGCGATTTGTGATTCTAGCCAGTGATTCTAGTTTATAAATGTATAAATATGAATATTTCTTTACAAAAACGTATCACTTTTAGGATGGATGGATGCACTTTTTGGGGCTTCAAAATCTTGGTTACTATTCACTCCAATTATAAAGCTTGGTAAAGCCAGAATATTTTTAAATATAACTCCGATTGTGTTTGTCTGAAAGAACAAAGACATATACACCTAGGATGGCTTGAGGGTGAGGAAATTGTGGGATAATTTTAATTTCTTGGGTGAACTAACCCTTTGCTCACCTGACTTTGCATTCACCTAAAATAGACAGAGTGAAATAAAATGGGAGCGCAATCATTTAAACCTTATTTGAAAATACTTTGCTAACATATTTTGCATCCAAAAGTGTAAGCACTACAAATGATGAGTTTGGTTCCAAAACGCTATAAATCCATTTTGATTAATTTGAGTAAAAATGTGTTTTCTTTAAGTGGCAAGATGAAAACCACTATTTTCTGTTTCAAACTTTCACATAGCACCTTTAGGTTATAATAACATTAAAAATTCAAATCCAGATTTTGATTTATTATAAAAACTGATTTTTTTTCCCCAAAATGCAGTAAATCCATGACATGTTTTTTTTTTTTTTTCAAAATGCAATTAAAATGCATTTAATCCACTGAATCAATATAAAGTATATAAATATAAGTTATTTTTCATATTGAAACTGTTGAAAATACACAACAAAGTAAGTTAATTCACATATATGACAGCCTCTGAACTTGGTCAATACTAATCTTATATAAACAGGCACTGGACTAAAAATACATTCAGTCATCGCTCCCAAAATGCATTCAACGGGTCATCTTGTTAATGCTATAAATTATTACTCCGTTTGTCATTACCGACTAAAGAGTATCTGGCGGCACCGCACAGTTAAAATGAAAACAACACACTGTTCATGATTCAGTTTTGGAGACCGTGACAGAAGTTTGATGCTGTCGTGGAAAAGCAACAGCCGGCAGTTTTCCTCCTCCCGAGTGCCTCATCTTCTTAATCTCCTCACGTAAATGATTAGATTTCGATGGCTTACATTTCTTACCCACTGCAGAAACCACCACATGTTTGTCAATGCCATCAAAATGATTAATTTTCTGTTTTTGTTGATCACAAAGTACAAAGTAGATAAGGAAAACAGAGCGCTGCCATTACTGTTTACAGTGTGTGGAATGGTGCGCTGTGATTGGTTGAGAGGATGTATAGTGTTCTGCAGAGAAGGGAGACTGGCGTTTGTCGCATTTTGACAGAAATGCAGAATCACATTTTGAGTAAAATGAAAAATTGACTTCTCAATACTGACCAGATGCAATACTGATTTTGGCAAGAACTCTTTTTTCTTTTCTTTTTTTTTTTAAATGGTGTTTATCACGTTTTGGAACCAAACTCTCCAAATATTCCCCCAGCGTAAACTGCAGTGTGTGTTACTGCTGGCTGCAGTAATATTGGATTTTTTTTTTTTTTCTTTTTTACAGACAGATATACAATAAAGGCAGTAAACCACTGTTTAATAATAAAATAATAAAAAAATTATTATTTGTTCTTTTCCCCTGCTGTACCAAAAAAATAAAGAACCATTACTTCAAATGTACTGAACTGTCATTTTTGTATTACACTACTAATTTAACCCTTGTGCACTTTCACTGATGTCAATTTTTTAACCAGCATCTGTTCTATCCATAGATACCAAACATTCATTCATTTTCAGAATTTTAACGCTTTACAAATCGGTTTCTTTACATCCTCAGCTTCTAATGCACCTGTGTGCTCACTGTCAGTGGGCAGCACTAGCTTCAGAGCTTCCTCTGCTGAGTAACGTCTCTTCAAACAATGAAATTATCAACCCCTCAAGCACAACATATTTATAGGTTTGGCTGTGGGGACACCTGTGTGAACTCAAACTTTGTATAAAATCTACCAGACTAAAAAAATCAGCATTTTCTTGTGGTGAAAACTAAAACAACGTGTTTAGGGGCTTCTGAACTTCTACTTCAATTTCAAGCGTACCTTTTATCTCCGTACAAAAACAATAACAAGTGAAAAAGTGTAATCAAGGGTTAAGATGCGTGTTTGGTCGAAAAGAAAAACCTCAAAGCCTTCTTTGACCTTTTTCATAGTTTTCACATGGCCCTATGACCCTGCCATGGGTGTGACTCATACATGGAGTGGGATTTTTGATTGCCAGTACGATATAATTTCTTTTAAACTAATTACACACATTAAATTTTCAGTAAACACATGCAAACTACACTCTGACATCCTTACCAACATACCCACACAATTATAGCTGCATTATTTTTTCAAATTGACTCTATAATAGACTATAATATGCATAAGCAGAAAACACAAATAAAGCGAGTATTTCTTTTATATGCCAAATTTGAAAATATGGCACAATCTTGTAAAAATTGTAAAAATGTAAAATTTGAAGCCTTGCCGATAGAATGAATGCCTATTTGCAAATATTGTATCATTTTATAGTCAAATGGCCCTGGGTTAAAAAATTGCAGTTTCAATGTGGACATTTTTGTCCTTAAGGTCCTGAGTGTGAGTATTTTTTGTACGGAGGGTAAAATTGATTTTTTTGAAGGAAATGAGGGTAAAATATTAAAATTCCAATAAAAATAAACATCTGAGCCAAAATTCATGTAGTTGGCATTAACAAAGGCACACTTGTAACAAAAAACAAAACTGAAATTGACAAAAATGTCCATAAGGTTGCAAAAGGATTAAATACAGAAGAGGATTAGGGCTAAGCAATAATAAAAAAATAAAACCATCTCGAGATTAAACTTGTTAAATTTCGAGAAAAAGGTTGAGATAAAATGTTGAGAATGAACTTTTTACGAGATAAAAAAGTCGTTAAATTACGAGAACAAATTCGTTAAATTTCGAGAAAAAAGTTGAGAAAAAATGTTGAGAATAAACTCATTAAATTATGAGAAAAAAGTTGTTAAATTACGAGAACAAATTCATTAAATTATGAATTTGTTGTCATAATTTAACAATTTTTTTCTCGTAATTTAATGACTTTATTCTCAACATTTTATCTCGATTTTTTTCTCGAAATTTAACGATTTTTTTCTCGTAATTTAATGAGTTTTTTCTCGAAATTCTCTCGAACTTTAATCTTGAGATGGTTTTATTTTTGTATTATTGCTTGGCCCTAATCCTCTTCCGTATTTAAATGATTAGTTCACTTCATGTGAAAATTACTCCAAGCTTTTCTTTTTGGTGAGTAAAGCTTGGGGTAATTTTCATTTTAAAGTAAACTAATCCTTTAAATAGAACAGTTATTTTATATTGTTGTAATATTTGACAATATTACTGTTTTTACTGTATTTTAAATAAATGCAGCCTCAGCGAGCATCAGAGACTTCTTTCAAAAATGTAATTATTTCAAACTTTTGACTGGTAGTGTACATTTTATCACTTCAAAGCATGCATTCCCTTGGAAACACACCCAAGCACCATACTCTATTGTTAGAGATACAGGAAACTGATCACTTAAAAGCTCTGCATAGAATTTTGATTCATGAATTGAATGAATGAATCTCATGAATAAAAGGAAAAAATGAAAAGTGTCATGTTTAGATTAACTATTCTTGATGAAGTACAGAAATGGAATTAAATACTATATGTGTTTGGGATGTGTTCTAACCTATTCAGGACACCCTGACAAGTCAATTCCCTGAAGAGATGAACACGGGATGCCATCTCCAGCAGACGCTCCCTCGCTGAGAAGAACTCTGGGAATCTGGCCTGTGCCATTTCTATCAATCTTAGAGAGGAAGATGATTAGTTTAAGAGGAAACACAAAAAGTGCAGATCATAAAGTGTGTGTAAACATTTTGAACACCTTTCAGCAGAGAATGCCGACTCTGTGTCGATATAGATGACTCCACTGTCCAGACCTCCCATACTCTTTGGCAGTGTAGCCAAAACACTGAGCATAATACAGAACTGAGTCTTTCCACAGCCTGATGGACCGGTCACCTGAGAAACAACACAGACTGTGTCCTGATTAGTTAAACAGACAGTTCACCCCAAAATGACAAGTGCCATTATTTACTTACTTTCATGTCATTTCAAACCTTTACAATGTTATGAAGACTTATAACACTTTACAATAAGGTTTCATAAGTTAACAGTTAACTACTTTAGTTAACATGAACTAAGAATGAACAATACTTACAGTATGTATTAATCTTAGTTAATGTTAATTTCAACATTAACTAATACATTACTAAAATCAAAAGTTGTATTTGTTAATATTAATTAATACACTGAAGTAACATGAACAAACAGTGAACAGCTGGATTTTTATTTACTAACATTAACAAAGATTAATGCTGTAACATATATATTGCTCATTGTTCATTCTTGTTAGTTAATACATTAACTAATGTTAACAAATGAGACCTTATTGTAAAGTGTTACCAAAAAAATGTATGAAACAAAACAATAGCATTGACATTCTTATAATAATTAATATATATATTTTTTTATAATTATTTTGAGATCTAAAATATTTTAATCTGGTAGAAATTCCTAAAAAAAAAAAAAAAAAAAAAAAAAAACAATTAACAGAAATTCAAAAAAAAGAAAACTTGAAAAAGGTGTTCTTAAAATGTGTTCTTGAAAAGTTTCTTAAAATGAGCAGCTTTGTACAGCAGAAATATCTTTGGGGGCCTTTGAATACCTTCTTTGACAATTGAGGGCACTTGGAATCAAAAAGGTTGGAAAACTGCTAATGTAGTGCACGGAAAGGAACTGAACAAGAAGTAATGTAAATGTAAGTCTCTTTCAGAAACCCTACTGACAGCTTGTCTGAGGTGCAGTGCTGGTACATGTCATGATTTTTAACAAGTCTGTCTCTGCCTAACGCAGCCCGTCTCATCAGCCTTGTGGTCTAGAGTTAACCCAAAATATTACAGTCCAGAGAGAGCACACTGTTTCAAAGCAACGGCTTAAAAAAAACATGGCAACAACTTCTCAGTTTAGAGAAATGTATAAATAAATGAATAAATAAACATGTTAAAATTACCAATGATGGCATCATTTTTTTTTTCATTTTGCCTTCTAAAAACTGGTCAGAAATTATTCTTCTTCTATTATTATTTATTTATTAGTATATTATTTACATATTATTGAATACAATTTTCAGATAATACTTTACACAGTACAAATGGGTCTTTATACATAAAAAATTAGGGCTGCACGACATTGGAAAAAACACTGATGTTTGTTTTTCTGCTATATACTGTAATGAAAAAAACACACATCCGTTTTCTTTCTCAATCATTTACCTTCATCTGAGCCATAAGCAACTGTATTTATGCGGATACTCATAAATTTGATACACGCTCTGAACCACTGATTCGAAACAAAATATTAGCTTTGAAGCTTCATGAAGTAGTGTTTTGAAATCGCTAGATATTGTTGAATAAAGTCGCTAGATATTGTTGAATAAAGTTGAATAACCCTTTAATCAACTATTGTGCAAGTTTGACATCATGACCAATGACATTTGATGTTACTGAAGTACCCGGATGGCCACCTTCCGACAAGATTCTGAAGTTCACATTCAATGGACACAAATATCCCATGAGGCCACGGAAGAGGATTTATGAATGGCAGTGAAGTGACGCATCTGACGCTGGTAGGTTACGTGACTAACAGCATGGCGGATGTAGTATGTCCGAATTTCATTCATACTACCCATATTGATACTATATAGAACATACTTCTTTTAACGGTTGCGAAGTAAATTCAAATGTAGTACCTACAGTACTCAGACAGTACGCGATTTTGGACAGTGTTTTGTGTGGCATGAAGAAAATCATGGTTTTGGAACATGATGAGATGGAACCCTATTTCTGCCAACATCATAATTATACATAAGAAGTCCAAAACATGGCATATACTAATTTTTCCAAAGTCCAAAACAATACTAATTTTTTGTTTTGTTTGGCACAATTTTAATAAAGTTCCAATACCTGGAGAAAGCCTGCAGTACTTTTTTAAAGGGTCATGAAACCCCAAAACACTTTTTTTGAGATGTAAACAGATATGTATAGGCTGCACATCATTGAAAACACTAAAAGGTACTCATTAATGGTATTCATAAGTGAAAAATGTTTATTTTTGTATTTTTCAGAGCGATTTCTGTCTTCCGGTTTGAAAAGCTGAGTCTGAGCAACGTCACAAAATCTGACATAATCGTGTACTTTCGGCCCAAGTATGGGCATGGTCGAATATGCTGACGTAGACCGCTTCGAGTGATTCTCGACATATAGACAAATCCGGCGAAACACGGAAGTAAAGCAGCGCCGCCATTACTGCGTGCCTTGTAGCAGAAGTAGCGTCCCGTAGGCTGTAGTAGATGTTCGCTATATAGTTTTTTTAGTTCGTATGCTGTCCAGTGATGCTGGGAAGAGCGTGTGGTTGGTTGTTTTAACAACAGCACAAAACTACAGGCCTGGAATAAAACCGTTTGTGTAATCCACGAACCTTTGTTGCACATTGACTGCCCATGTTTACAGCCATACGGATTGAGCGGAGGACCAAGATGTGCGTCAAAAGTGGATGAAACGTATAACCGAGATGCTCATCGCATGCCAGATGATTAATAAAATAATCTTGAATACCTGTAAGAACATGTATTTTATTGCTACAACTGGTCGTGGCTAAGGCCATCCTTAAAAATATTTTGGTTTGCCGTAACAGCCAAAAAAATGGTCGGTAGGTCGTAAAAAATGTAAATATTTTTATTATTGCATCACAATAAGTGTATTGTGATTGTCAAAACATTTTAGTAACTAAGCTGAATTTTATTAGGTTTAGTGACATGTTACAATGTTTACATGGTAGGCTACAATTTCTGGTAAGCTACACTTTTTTATTATTTTAATTCAATTATTCAATTATTATTATTTAATTATTATTGTGATTTGATTTAATATTGACTCATTTGGATAAATATTAGGTAGGCTACACAAGGTAGGCATTAATTTTTCTCAAGAAAAAAACAACACACCTAACTTAATGCTGTAAACATACAGAGAGCCCTATCAGCTTGCAGTAATATTTAAAAATAAAAATTTTAATATAATGCATTTTTTATTATAATAACAACTTTATTTAATGATATAAGTAAAAATATAATAAAGATGTAATACAGTACACATATCAGCCAAAACAGGTTCTGTGTGAGGGGCTGCTAGCTGACAGCATTCGGTCATTTCTGAGAGATTTACCTCAGACGAAGGTAAGTGTGAATACATAAATCCATTTTGAAAAACATGTTTACAAGAACATAACATTATATGTTGTCCGATGTTGTAATATTTTTTAATCTGTATTTCTAGCATGTCACATTTACAAGCACCAAAACGGTATTTATTGTTTGAATTTCGTAATAAAATTGACAGAATCTGAGAGCTGGGATTTTCCATAATCATAATTAATCATAAGTAACCTGCTCTGTCTGTTGGTCTCTCTGTCCTCTTCGCGATTTTTTTGTGCGTGAGAAAATGGATATGTGGCGTGAGAGCGTGTGAAAAGCGTCAATTGCGTGTGTCTCACATTTTATTGCATTTGTATTAGCTGTTTGAAGAGTAAAAAAAAAAAAATCCGTGGGTCTTAACGCAATTACAATCGGCAAGTCAGTCGGACTAAAAGGGGGAAAAATAATTAATTGGGTCGGTCCTAAATTGACAGGGTCGGTCAGGTTATGGCAAACAAGAATATTTTTAAGGATGGCCTAATAATTATTTGAAACTTGTGAAGCTTTTGAACATATTAGCAACACAGCTAGTAATTACAGCGTTTGGTTTTATTGTTGTCATCAATTAATACACTTCTTAATTACATTACATTTTTACATTATTACATTATGTTTTCAATAAATTACCTTTATCGGTAAGTTTTGGCCACTGCCTGACATCATCTACCCATGTTCCCTTTCACCAGACATTTTCTTTAATGAGCAGGATGCGCTTTTCATTGAAATGTCATTAAAGGGCACCGGCAAGTGTCACACCGTCACACTTCGCAGGCACGCAGTAATGGCGGCAGGCAAGATGGCGGCGCCCATAGAGTTCGCTGCGGATTTGTGTATATTCATGACATAAAGCTCATTTAATCCAATCACTGAGCTGTAGTATGCATACGATTATAATTGTGGTATTACGCATGAGGAAGTATCACTTTTCTCGCCTCGGTCTCTTGTCATTCAGAGACATATCGTTGGTGTTCGTTTCCTCAGTGCTACAACACAATGTATTTTCCTGCGACGCGACCAGAGCAGAGGTTTGTGTGCGTGTGGATTGTTTTGCTGTAATCTACCAGCACAAATGGAAAATATGTTCGCTTAAGATAGCATTACAGCAGAGAATTCAAATGTCACAAAAGTGTGGCTCGGTCACCTCTGCCTGCTCTAGCTGCATTCAAACACGGGAGCCATACAGCAGCACATGTGTTGTTTGCATTTCGCTCGCGATGCGGTCAGAACTGGAGTTTGAATACAAACACATGAAAAATATGACTGTTATGATATAGACGCAGAGCGCGCATATGATCGGTTTCAGCGCGGAGCTTCGCGTTGTGTTTAACAACACTAGCCACGTGGCACATAGCTCATACAGGATAAAGTATCTGTGTTTAAAGTTATTATTTCACACATTCTCCTGCACCAAACATTAACCAGCAGTGTAGTTATGCACACATATTTCATCAAGTCTTCTTCAAATGAATTATATGTGCAAACTGGACACTGATACAGGGGTGTAGCCTATCTGAACGTGACGATTACTCTAATAGACGAAAGACTGATTTTGAGTGCAGTGCTCGTAAAAGTAAAGTATCCTATTATTAGCCCTATTAAATATTCTTTCGCATTTCTCCCTTGTGCTTGGGTGTGGCGACCAGGGCGGGCGAGAGCCGTGAGGGAACGGCGCGAGGCCGGTGGCGCGAGTGTTAATGAGCTTCGCATGGGAGGCGCACCGGCCTTGAGTCTCTCACGGAGGAGCTCCGGGAGCATAAAAGGAGGAGCGACTACAGTGAAGGACGAGAGAGGACCAGGCCTGGACTTTATTTTATGTTTTATTATGTTTGTGTGGCCGGCAGACGTCCGCGAGGGTCTGCTGGCATTACTTTCGTTTTGTTTGTTTATTTTGAGATTAAAGTTTATGTTGAATGTTCGCTGGTTCCCGCCTCCTTCTTCCCACATTTACGAACTACGTTACATTGGGAGTTTGTTGTCATTTTCTCCATGCTCATATATTAATATTCATTATTCTGTATAATGAGTGTGCTCTATGTCTGTGCTTCATTGGTTGTTCTCTCCCCTCTTCTCCCCCTCTACACTCCCACTTTTCCAGAGCTTTACACACCCATTTTAACAGAGTTTTTTGAGCTTTGAGGTGTGAACGACCAGGGTAAAACAGGGGGGTTTCATGACCCTTTAAAAGAACCTGTCTTTCATATTTAAAAGAATAAAAGAAAAAGAACGAGTATGTATATTTAATATTACATTGACAAAGCTTGTCCACTTTCAACCACTTCCAGAGGTAGTGATCAAAGACTTCAGATTTTGGCCTATAGGATCAGAGGAATCTTTTAGGATTCACAAAATTTGTCTCAGACTGCCAAATCGTGGCCAAAATCATACAGTATGTCATAATTTCAACTGTTCATCTCATAATTATGATTTACAAAGGCATGATTTTTTTTTTAATGTGGCAGAAAGTGCATCAACAGCATGAGGGGGAGTACATGACAATGTTAATTTAAGGTGAACTACTACTTAAAGGGTTAGTTCACCCAAAAATGAAAATAATGTCATTTATTACTCACCCTCATGCCGTTCCACACCCAAAAAACTGCTTGATGAAGCTTCAGAGCGGTATAAATCAGCGCGTCGAATCAGCAGTTTGGAGCACAAAAGTCACTTGATTTCAGAAGTTTGGTGGTTTGACACGTGATCCTAATCATGATTCGACACGCTGATTCATTATGCTCCGAAGCTTCCTGAAGCAGTGTTTGAAATCGACCTATAATCACTATACAAGTCGTTATTTTGTTTTTTTGGTGCACCAAAAATATTCTTGTCGCTTTATAATATTAATTTTGAACCACTGTACTCACATGAACTGATTTAAATATGTTTTTATTACATTAATAGATCTTGAGAGAGTAAATGTCATTGCTGGCTATGCAGGCCTCACTGAGCCATCGAATTTCAACAAAAATATCTTAATTTGTGTTCCAAAGACAACATGAGGGTGAGTAATAAATGACATTATTTTCATTTTTGGGTGAACTAACCCTTTAAATGAGTTAGAAAAGTAGACTACTGTACCTCAGTGAGAGCACCCCGTGGCAGACCTCCCTTCAGTAATCTGTCCAGGGCAGGAAGTGATGTGGAGAAACACAGCTCTCCCTTTTTCCTCCATAAATCGAGTGCCTGGCATCAAAAACAACATCACTACTAATGAAAGACGCGTGAAATCAACAGGACCTGATGGGGTACGTGACTTACCGTGCTCACAGCCGGTACACAAGCTTTACTGACCAGACGCAGGAGCTCCAGAGCAGCTGGATAACTGAGTCCAGCCAGGCGCATGAGTTCAACGGGCGTGGTGGACAGAACATCCTATAGGTCAGAGTTACAAAGGTCTTCTTTCTACGATGATTCCTCCAAGAGGTGGTCAATAGTACAGTAAAAGAGGATACTTGTTTGAGTCAGTGGTGGGAACTCTCTTACCTGGCAGGTTTCCACCTGATGCCGCCTGAGTCGCTCGCAGAGATCAGCTGAGACGCCCGTTCTCCGCAACTTCTTACTTGCCATTGACACACAAACACACACAAACCTTAAAAGAGTTATGTGCTTGTGATATAACTATGATAAATGACAACCTTCGGTAACGACTGTAACCTTCACATGACACAAACAGCTTTAGGATAAAGTTTTTCCATGGGAAAAAACCGTTAAGAGTTTTGCGAAGCGCGCCCGGAAACAAACAAAAAATACAGCGCATGTGGATTATGGGTAATGTAGTTTATGAAGCTAATATGAAAAACTAATATGAAAAAACTTAGTACTATGAAAAAGGAGCAAGATTTAAAATTGAAAGGACTCAAAAGTTAAAACAGTAAATATTCTGGCATATACAGGAGAATATTTTTTCTTTCTATTTAAGTTTCTACTAAAGAATGTTATGGTTTAACCTAGCTGAAAATAAATCATAATCCTGTTTACCATATTTATTGTTTGTTTTGGCTTGATTAAATACTTTCCTCTTCAACCTCTTAATGTTTTGATAACCTTTGTGATCCTCCCAAGTTATTTTTGTCATGCCTTGCTGTCAACTCTGGCCTCTTGACGTCAGTACGACGGATGTCTTTTTATGATTTCCTCATTTGAATAATCTAGGGGATTTTCTTGAGAAGAGACTTAATTTACACCTGCAAGGAGGAGAAGCAAGGTGCGGTGAGATTCAACCAATTACTGGATCTATACAAAGAGAAGAGAAAGAACACTGTCAGAAGATCTAAAAATGAAAAGTTTCAACTTTTCACTTGGTTAAAAATGGAAGGGAACGGAGATGACAAACTTAAACCATTTCTCACAATATTTCAACATGATAAATGTGTGGGGGCTCTACTTCTGAGGATTGGGAATCCTAAAAAATAGACATTGTGGCTTTTGAAAGTTGCTTTTTTTAGAATGCATAATGTTTGCCAAATCAGATGACCAGGTCTTTGAGGACATAATAGATTTAGAGATCATTGTCACAAAATCAGCACCAGAAACATTTTTAACATCTAAAATCAAATCAAACTGCCTCAAATGGCTTTTTTAAATGGAAAGACATGCTCTAGAGAAACTCACATGACCCGTCAGACGTTTAACTATTTGAGAATGCTCTCATGGCATCTGACGGCCAGTGTGAAGTTTGACTGGGACACACAGGAGGTCCATGTATGGACAAAGTATCGGGCCTGTCTTTCACTATATCTGTACCTGATAGAGATAAGCACCGTCTGTCCATGACACTTGGCAAAAGATCCACCGCCAGGGTCTGGTTAAAATAGACTGAGAGGAATTACTGCAGATAAGTCTGGCCAATATAAATATACATACTTATTATATTATAAAATACTTAATATATTATTAGGAAAATATTTAATGCAACAGAACTCAAAACATAATTATGTAAATTGTTAAGTACATCCCTGTAAAAAAAAAAAAAAAAAGCATTTTCATCAATTTTCAGCAACTGTTTGAAATACAGAAATACAACATGGAGGGCTTTTATAAAGCTTCAACATTCTCAACAAAATCAATCCTTCTGAACCAATGTTTAAAGTTTTTTTGTGTGTGTGTGCTCAATGACATGATCCACCTGTTTCTGTCTAGTAAATGGCCCTTGTTCTTCATTATCAGTGATTTCATTTATTGATTTCCTTGTTATTCACTTGTTATTCTAGTTCTGTAAACAGCACTGTAATGGCATATAAGGGTCAAAATGGATAAATGCAAACAGTTTGAAAACTGTCAGTGCATTCTCTTCATTTGTATCTCACACATATGCCATATTCTCTCTCTTGCTTTATCTTTTAGGAAAGGGTCAAAAATCAGCATGTGCGTGTTATTTAGGCCTATTCGGTCACTTCAAATTGTTTTAAACACCTTCTGTGGTAGAAAACAAAGTTTTTAATGTTGTTTATATGTCTATGTGGTGTTTTAAATATGCTTTAAGACAAACATTGTGCAAAAATTCATCAGTCATTGTTGAGTATTTTCTCAAGCAGTGTACCAAAGATAGTCTCAAAAACTCGGGGTGCTTCTCAAACGGAAGGCTGCATCCTTCCCCAGTCATTCTGAAGCTTGGCTAGTGTCCTCCTCAGCATTAAATTCTATAATGAGATACTTTAGAAATGGCTACATCATACATCCTGCCTCCACGGTCACAGCACGAAAATACTTTGTATTACAAATCTTTATATTCATCTTCGGAACACAAATTAAGATATTTTTGATGAAATCCGAAAGGAGATTCCTCCATAAAAAGCAATTTAACCACCACGTTTAAGGTCCGGAAAGCTACTAAAGACATTGTTAAAACAGTCCACGTGACTGCAGTGGTTCAACCTTACTTTTATGAAGTGACAGGAATACTTTTTGTGCGCAAAATATGACTTTATTCAACAATATCTTCTCTTCTGTGTCATTCTATCGAACCCTGGTGCGTTTGCGTTCATCTTACGTCATCACAGACGTACACGGCGCATGATAGAAAACAGAATGAGGGTCAATAAATTGTTTTTTTATTAATTTGGTGCTATTTTGTACAGCAGAATAAACAACATTTGTGTGTACTGTATGTACACCGCATGTAGATGTTTTTCGCTGCTTGTAAGCAGCCTATTTTGAGGAGACAGCTGATTGCCATTAATTTGCCGCCCTGATTGCACTCACAATGCACAAATGCAATGCAGGCTCACTCCTGCTCGAATCCAAGGTAAATCATCAACGCTATCATCTCTTACATGTTTTATTTAAGTAAATACATTATAATCGGCGAAAACGCATGCGCAGGTTACTTTACATCCTGAACAAGTGCACACAGAGTCCGTGTTGCTTTCATATTCACGCGAACCGCGGCACAGTTCGAGTGCAACCGCACTCAGACCACCTCATTAAGGTTTAGAACTAAACTTCCAGCGTAAAAGCCCCCTTAATGATGTCTTTAGTACCTTTCTGGACCTTGGTGGTTAAATTACTGTCTATGGAGGATTCAGATACCTCTCATATTTCATCAAAAATATCTTAATTTGTGTTCCGAAGATGAACAAAGGTCTTACGGGATTGGAACGACATGAGGGTGAGTAATTAAAGGTGCAATATGTAAGATTTCTGTCCGCTAGAGGCCTATTCAAAACAAAGGAGTAGCTTGATGACGAAAAGTTTGAGCATGGAATCTTGGGACATGTGGTCTTTACATCACAGCCGGTTGGATCAATTGGGATAGGACTCAGGAAGAAATCATGTTCATGGATGTGATTACTAACATTACTGTAGTAGGACCGAGTGTTTTGGGAGCTGAACGAGGTACGGTCATGAGTATGAGGTAACACAGCTCTGTTTATCATATTAGTTACATTTGAGAGTGTTGAAAATTATGTTATAACGTTACTTTGTGTGTTCGCTCGGCGGCTGCTGTGAGACACTTTTTGCTGAAAGCTAGATCAATTTTAGAATATCATTAAATGCTGGATGGCTTGTGTTGATAAATTACATGCAATTCATTTTAAAACGTATTGTATGAGAACATTCTGTATTACTGTTACTCAAAATAAAGCTGCATCTGATTATGCTATGTTAGCTACTTCACAAAATAGTGTTTTTCTCTGAGGCATGGTAAAGCATGGTACTCGCAAAAAATCAAGAAAATTCGATTTAAACAATAAGACTAAACGTGTTTTCTGTATATAAACGTAACCAAACAATTGTTCCCTTGTCTATTAAAACATGTAATATATTAAAGTGTCTTTGGTGTTTCCATGGTTTCTACAAAATAAAACCGGAAACCGAGGGTTACATGGGTATGACGCAATTGACAGGCGACTCCTCACACGTGATTAAAATTGCAATTTTCTCACTATTTACAAATAGTTGGTAACATATAACACTGGCCTAGTGGTTTTTGGATATTTTACTGCAAAAATCTTACATATTGCACCGTTAATGACAGAATTTTCATTTTTGTGTGAACTAACCCTAGACTGGGTAAACCCAGCCTGATCTGCCGGCGATTTAATTTCGCCCGGCAACTCAGTCTGGAAACCCGTACATAAATTTCTACTGCTTCTGTTGCACTTTTGCGGGAACCAATCACAGACTGGCTTAACCACCTTGCTCGCTATTGGCGGGTATAACGCGATGACGATAGAGAAGCGACAGCAAGCACGACCGTCAATTCAATTCCTTTTAACCTCTCGACGATGCTGAATGACTTCTTTAGTTTAGCAAACAAATCGCTCGGGTGGGTGTAAATACCACTCACTTTCATGTTTTTTTGGCTTTCTAAGTACAGTGAATGACAACTGTCTGTGGTCTCCTATAGCGGCTTACATTATTGGCCGTTTAGTGTTAAGTGATCCATTTACACCAAAACAAAAGATAACATAATATATGTTCAATATAAATTGTAAAAATTATATATTTTAAAAATAATATTATATTTAAGTTTAAGATGACAAAAATCTAAAAATAGTTCCTGACACATAATATACACCATCATGTAATAAAGGATGCAGCCATGTTATCTGATATTCTTGATTCAGAATTGGCACATTGATTTAAGAACATTGAAAAAGAAACGGGGTTTAAATGTCATTTAATTATGCAGTAAAAAATTTAAATAATTCAGTAGGTCTCAGTCATACCTGAGATCTAAATTTCAAAAGCGAAGCATCATACTCCTGAAAATGAGATATTTACTTACAGTTTATGCATTTCAATTTGTGGTGGTGTTGTATTGGTTGATTAAATAGCCAAGGCTGTTCAAATAAAAAATAAAAATAAAAAAATGAATATGTATTGATCCGATTTGATTTATATTTATTAAAATTTGTATAGCCTAATATAATAATAGTATAGCCTATTATATAAATTATATAATATTTTATATAATTGTCATTATGTCTATGCTGTGTAGCTCTGAAGACATAGGGGGAGTGAGCAGATACAGTTTATTGAAATGAAGGGTAAGCACATTCACTACCCCCTGACGTCATCGAGGGAGGATCCGCGCTGGTAATGTTGAAAGAGAGGATGCGCTCGCTCGCGCTTTGAGCATCGCTAAGAACGAGGGAGTCGCTTTTACTGTATCAGATCTAAATTAAAGAGAACTTGCTCAAATCAAAGGAAATCCTAGCTTTGCACGGAACATGGCATCAAAATGCCCCAAATGTGACAAAACTGTTTATTTTGGTAAGTCGTCAATTTTGCTTCCTTTTCGCAATTCCATGAATAAAACAATGCACACGCTGTCTGCAACGCATATATCTATAAAAGCCTACTTTCATTCTCATTTATCGTGGTGTGCGTTATAAATAACGTCTGCAAACCACACAGTGCGCGCTTGATAATTTACTGGCTAATCACGAGTGCACAATATTCTTACTAAATTAATTACGTTTTGTGATTAAGATTTGTCCATCTGATTGCAGACGCTGCAGCTAATCAAACTATTTTATCTGCTGAGATTTGAGATACCAGGAATATTGAAGTGGTGCAATGAAATAAATATGAAAATAACCAATATGAATATGAGAGAGAGAGAGAGTTTTCTGATTATTACTGAAATAATAATGCATGACGCATGAAATGCAGAATTAGGATGAATGAAAGTATATGACTGTATTATGATATTTAGAGCTCATAATCCCATTGCACTAGTTTATATTCTTTGGTTAAAAGCGGGTGACTATACAATAAGCAAATATGCTAATCAGGAGGATTTTCAATATCGAAATCAAGGTTTATATTCATTATTGTATGTACCTTTTCATTTTTAAATATGATCAGCTATGAGTGAAATATTTGGCATCAACCAGTACAACACCACCACAAACTGAAATGCATAGCTAGATTGAGCAGTCAGTATTAATGTGATTTGACCCATTTATTATGTGCAGTTACTACTTTCTACACTCTTCTGTCCAGTCTTATTTATGGGCCTTTCTTTTCATTCTCAAAAAGACTCCTGTGAATGTGTGCCACATATTGATTTATTGGAATGTTAAAGAGGGCTCTGCTTTATTCTTCCTCTATATCTACTCTGGTTAAATGTAACTAGGTGGAAATTATTTCAAACTGCAGGTGTCATTTGGCATTTGTCCCTACAGAGTAATTAGTCATTATATTAATTTATTATTTATCATTAACAGCTGTCGGCTAAAATTAATTTTTGTGAAACTTCCTACAAGGCTTCATTTTCATACTAAAACATGCTCTCACTGCAAATGAACAGCATTAGCCACACACCATGATGCTTATTGAAAAAAGGCAGACGATCAACATGTATGATTAGCAGATTAAAAATTTGTCTGTGCTAATATCATATGCTGAGCTGACTGACTCCCTCCCACTATAATCAGCACTATAATAATTAACATGTGAGAATCTACTTTGTCTCTGGCTGCTACTCGCTCTCATGAGACTTTAACAGCTGTGTGACCTGAAGAAAGCATTCCTATTCAATTGAATACCGCACACAGCTTTTAAGTACACAACCTGGCACACGGTTACTTTTAAATGGCTTTTAGTGGAGAAACACGCTTTTTGCCCACATAATTGTGCAGTTATGCCATAAAAGTTTATAGCAAAAATTCTGATGTGTGTGATGGACTTTATCTCCTCAGTCCTTTTTTGTTCCTAAAAGTCACCATTAAATCAAAATGGACAATTCTTGTTTTTATGGAATATTGCAATATTTATTATAAAGAATTTATCCATGCACATCATTTTTTTATTTTTTTTATTCATGTGCTCTCGTAATCTTTAATCAGAATAGTTTCCCCTCTGTAGCAAAGTTAAAGGTTCAGGGAAGAAGTGGGCAGGATCCGGCAAACATTCAAAGTAACTTAAATTCCAAAATAAACAAACAACAAAATGATTATAAAGTGGCTTCTGCTGCATAAAACATAATAAAACAACAACATAAAGTCCTAGACCTGGTCCTCTCTCGTCCTTCACTGTCCTCACTCCTCCTTTTATCCTTCCGAGCTCCTCCATGAGACTCACTTCATTCCCACAGCTCTTGGCCCCGCCCTGCTTGCCACAATCCCCCATCGCCCCTCACAGACTGGGGAGGTACCCTCGAGACTGTGCTCTACTCCACCGGCCCCTCCCCCCACTCCAGCCATGGCGGCCGCAGTACATGGGGGTAAGGATAGACAAGGCGAGAGAAAAAGAGATGGAAGGATGAGGAGAGAGAGGAAAAAAATCCTTGGTCCGGTTCCCAAAACGCACTGCCATCCGGCCCTCCACCAGCTGGGTGAACTCCTCCGTGATGCCTGGCGGTGGCCCTGGATAGCCCTCGGTGGACGGCAATGGCTCCTCTGGTTTCAGGCAGCCAGTAGCGAGTCCCACATTCCCTGCTCCTCCCTCATCATGGCGGACAGCAGCAGGCTTCAGCCTCAGCAAACGGTGGCGGCGACTCCACACCCTCTCGGACAGCAGCCGCTATAACCCAGGTGGACGGCAATGAGTTTGCCCGTCCCCCTGGCAAGTAACACCAGTCCACCACATCAAGCGTTCATGGTGGCAGAGTCTGCTCAGCTCGATGGCAAAAGAGAGACGAGTGATGGGAAGTAGAGAGATGGGAAAGAGGAAAAAAAAAACTTTGTCCGGTTCCCAAAACGCACTGCCTCCGGTCCTCCTCCAGCTGGATGAAGTCCTCCTCGATGCCTGGTGGTGACCCTGGATAGCCCTCGTTGGATGGCCCTCTGACTCCTCCGCTGCCTGGCGGACTGTATCTCTGGATTTGGGCAGCCGGTAGTGAGTCCCACGTACCCTGCTCTTCCCCCATCATAGTAGACCGCAGCAAGTTTCAGCCTCAGCAAACGGTGGCGACTCTTCCGCTCCCTCTCGGATGGCAGCTGCCCCTCTACAACCCAGGGGGATGGTAGCGAGTTCGTCAGTCAAGGCAAGGCAAGGCAAGGCAATTTTATTTGTATAGCACATTTCATACACAATGGTAATTCAAAGTGCTTTACATAAAAAGAATAATAAAAATAGAACATAAGGAATAGAAATAACAGTAAAAACAGAGAATTTTGCTATCTGGATGGAAGAGCTAGGAAGTCTCAGGGAGTTTGTTGTTGTTGTTGTTGTTGTTGTTGTCGTCCATCAGAGTTGGATCTAAACGGATCTATTCATCAGAGCAGATCAGAATGAATCTTCCTCATCCAACAGGACTGCTACCCCCCTGTTAGTCCCCCCGGGAAGTAACTCCAGCCCACCGCATCGAGCGTTCATGGTAGCAGGGTCTGTTCAGCTCGATGGTAGATGAGAGATGAGTGATGGGAAGATGAGAGATAAGAAAGAGGGGAAAAAAATCTTGGTCCAGTTCCCAAAATGCACTGCCATCCGGTCTTCCAACAGTTTGGTGAAGTCTTCCTCAATGCCTGGCAGTGGCCCTGGATAGCCCTTGGTGGATGGCCCTCTGACTCCTCCGCTGCCTGGTGGACGGATCCTCCAGTTTTGGCCAGCTGGTAGTGAGTCCCCCATTCCCTGCTCCTCCACCATCATGGCGGATGGCAGCAGGCTTCAGCCTCAGCAAACGGTGGTGACTCCTCCGCTTCCTCTAGGACAGCAGCCGCCCCTTCACTACCCAGGCGGATAGCAGCAACTTCATCTGCCCCCCCGTCAAGTAACTCCAACCTACCACTTCGAGCATCCATGGCAGTTGAGTCTGCTCAGCTCGATGGCACCTCAGATTTCCCACAGCGGTGAGGGCTCTTTGACAGCACGTTCCTCCTTCCTTCCGGGTTTCGGCACCAACGTAGCAAAGTTAAAGGTTCAAGGAAGAGGGAGGCAGGAACTAGCGGACTAGTGAACAAAATGAAAGTAAAGCGGCAGCCCTTCACGGACAACTTCCGCATAAAACATAATAAAACAACAACATAAAGTCCCAGGCCTGGTCCTCACTCGTCCTTCATTGTCATCACTCCTCCTTTTATCCTTCCTAGCTCCTCCGTGAGACCCAAGGTTCACAGGTTCCCACGGCTGTCGTCCCCGCCCTTGCTGGCCACACCCCCGTCTTGCAGTGATATCTTTTCTTTTCTATGATGGCGGGGGTGGGGCAACCTGTCACTCACATGAGATCAACCAATAGCAAACCACAAACTTCCAGTGATCAAATCTTGTCCCAATGGACAAAATCAAGTCCTTCCCTATTTTTTATTGTCCGAGAAGATGTTTCACTCAGATATACATCACAATAGGAAAGAAAAGACAATTGCAACTTCTGTTTTATGCCAACTTTAAGTTATTAGATTACTTAGATTATTGGTATATCTAAAACTCTTTTTCTCTTTTGTTTCTAAAGTGTTTGCATCCTCTGCAACTTTCTGTCAGACTGAAATTTGCCATGCATATCCTCACTATGGAAACAGCTCATTTGATACTCAGGTTAAGAGGGCATCATGAAACAGCAAGTCTAGAGACAAGGACTAATTACTGTGTTCAACTCTCTGCACATTTGTCTGCACCACAAAACATTCAGTTTTTAAACTTGTTCATTTCTTGCTGTGTGGGGAAAGATGGAGAAATAAACAGATGCGATTAAAGACAGAAAGTGATAGACTATTCCATGCATTTAGCATGAAATGGAAATCAAAAGCAAAAATAAATACTGAAAAACAATGTTATTAAAATAATAATAATATAATATAATATTATAATAAATAAATATATCTCCATTTTAGCTAGTTGCCTGGAAACAGCACTACATGACAATGGAAGAAGCCAAACTGCTACATGCCAGAAAATAGAATAATGTGAATAATATGTTTTTAATAATACAATTTTCATTAAATTTAACTAAAATGCACTAAAAAGTTAAATACATATCTCTGTATTTACTGCATCCATATCAACTGCATACCATTCAATTTGATGCATTTAATTATATGCTGTACGCACTGCTGCATTTTTATACTGACCAAAAATACAGTAAAACAGTAATATTATTAAAATGTAAAGTAAAAGTTTTCCATTTTATTATATTTTAACTTGTCATTTATTCATGTAATGGCATAGCTGAATTTTCAGCATCATTACTCAAGTCTTCAGTGTCACATGATCCTTCCGAAATCATTCTAATATGCTGATATGATGCTCAAGAAACAATTTGAATATTATCAATGTTGAAAACAGTTGTGCTGCTTAATATTTTTTATAATGTGATACTTGTGATATATATAATGTGTGTGTGTGTGTGTGTGCAATGATTAATCGTGATTAATCGTTTGCAAAATAAAAGTCTGTGTTTACGTAATATATGTGTGTGTTCTGTTTATAATAGTTATGTATATATAAATACAGACACATACATGTATATATTTAAGAAAAATGTTAGATTTATATATAAAATATTTATACTTACATGTACTATAATATATATATATATATATATATATATATATATATATATATATATATATATATATATATATATATATATATATATATATATATATATATATTTATTTATTTAAACATGCCTATATTTCTTAAATTTATACATGTATGTGTGTGTATTTATATATACATAATTATTATACACAGACCACACACATATATTACGTAAACACAGACTTTTATTTTGCTAACGATTATCGCAATTAATCGTTGCACATCCCTAAATGAGCGTCATGAATGAGAGAGAGAGAGAGATGTGCCTTTCACAGGGTGTGCCATGCCAGAGAAATTTTTTAAAGATAAATAATCACTAGAATGTAGTGTAATAAAAGAAACCCTTTTTATTGGTTTATTCTTCAAAGTCATCCCTTCTTTATTAGCTGTTTTATTGCCTTATATGCATCATGTGCTTGCAAAGTGAAGAAAATGGATTTGCTAACCTGAGGCAACATCCTGCAATAGAACACATAAAAATAAACATACCAAACATCCCTGAATGGATTTCACAATGTTTGACCTAAAATGTTATTGTACTGTTCTTTATTCTTGACTCACACTGACGTGATGTGATGTCTGCTCTGTGAAGGACGGCTCATGAGGGTGTTCTGTGCTCCCTCAGGCATGTGCTTGGAATATTCTGGCCTCGATATGAAGGTGTCGGATTTGATAAGAACCTTTCACTCCATAATAGTGTTTCACTGTCATCCACATACCCCTGAAATAATCTGAGACAGTAAACAGATGGACATTAGGAATATTCATATTACATCTTAGTGGACTCTTATGCATTAAAGAGAAGCTGCAGTAGCTGCAAGCTGGAATTGATTGGATGGTTGTGGTTTGCTTTTGTTCTATCTCATGTGAGTGACAGATTGTCCCGCCCTCACGCCAATAAACAAGAAGAGAAGAGATGTCATTGCAAAAGGGAGGGGAAGGTACTTTCATTAAAGATTACAAGTGCACATGAATTGATTAAAAAAAAAAATGATGTGCATGGATAAATTATTTATAGTAAACACTGCAATAATACATTTAAAATATAAGAATTGTCCATTTTGATTTCATGGTGACTTTAAGATATGCAACATAACTATCTAAATAGATAAACACATGTATGTGGTTCATAGCCTGGTAGACAGTTTTTTGTTTTTCTAACAAGACACAATCTCAGACAAGTCTCAAACCACCATTTCATAGAAGCTCTGATCTTTGCCAGGCACCATTACAGTAAGAGACTCTACAGAGTAATTTCAGCTCAATTGTTAAAATGAAAATGGTTGCTTTAGGGGAGAGTTTAACACTTATTCAAAGAGCCCCTTAAACCATTATCTTAATGTACATCTTCAAATGAATGATGATCTGTAAAAGGAATAAATCTGTTTGTGTCTTGTAGCGGAGAAAGTGACATCTCTGGGGAAAGACTGGCACAAATTCTGTCTGAAATGTGAACGCTGTAACAAGACCCTGAATCCAGGAGGACATGCAGAGGTGAGAGGAAGACAGCTAAAAAACAGAGAAAAAGAAAGTGCTGAAGATAAAACACCATTTAAAAAAAACCAAACAAACATAAAAATCCCATTTTTCCTTCCTGTGTATTTTCTACTAAACAGGAATTTGCTGTGTGACATTAAAATGCATGTTTATCTGGAAAATATTGTATCTGATGTGGTCATAATATTGATTTAAATTCATAAAGTTAAGCAATATTTCATGAGCAAGAGTGCTGTTCCAAATATCAACAGAACTGAAGCCATAGCAGGTCCATCCATTAGCATTTTCAATTCAACAGTTCAATAAACAATTAGTTAAAGGTGCCCTTGAATGAAAAATTTAATTTATCTTGGCATAGTTAAATAACAAGAGTTCAGTACATGGAAATGACATACAGTGAGTCTCAAACTCCATTGATTCCTCCTTCTTATATAAATCTCATTTACGCCCCCAATATTTGCATATGCCAGCCCATGTTCACAACATTATGAAAGGCATTAGACAAGGGCAGCCAGTATTAACGTCTGGATCTGTGCACAGCCAAATCATCAGACTAGGTAAGCAAGCAAGAACAATAGCGAAAAATGGCAGATGGAGCAATAATAACTGACATGATCCATGATATCATGATATTTTTAGTGATATTTGTAAATTGTCTTTCTAAATGTTTTGTTAGCAATTTTGCTAATGTACTGTTAAATGTGGTTAAAGTTACCATTGTTTCTTACTGTATTCACGGAGACGAGTCGTCGCTATTTTCATTTTTAAACACTTGCAGTCTGTATAATTCATAAACACAACTTCATTCTTTATAAATCTCTCCAACAGTGTAGCATTAGCCGTTAGCCATGGAGCACTATCAAATTCATTCAGAATCATATGTAAACTATATAACAGTAAACAATACTCACGTAATCCGACGCATGCATGCCGCATGAATGACAAACACTTTGTAAAGGTCCATTTGAGGGTTATATTAGCTGTGTAAACTTTGTTTAGGCACTGTTTAAGGCAAGCGTGAGCTCCGTGGGCGTAGAGCACGAGATTTAAAGGGGCCGCAGAGCATAAATCGGCTCATATTTAATGATGCCTCAAAATAGGCAGTTAAAAAAATTAATTTAAAAAAAAATCTTTGGGGTATTTTGAGCTGAAACTTCAGACACATTCACCTTAGACTTATATTACATCTTGTAAAAAAATGTTCGATGGCACCTTTAATATTGATTAACTTACAATTTAGTCTAGTGTTGTTAAAAGTACCGATTTCAGTACCAAGTCAGTACTGAAATTTAAAAAACGTGATGACACCAGCATTTCCCCTATAGCATTTTGAGCACTGTCGAGTGGATTCTTAAACACCTCTGATTGGCCATTGTGTTCACATGCTCAACAGATATGTCTGTGATTGGCTACAATGATCAACTCAACTCAATATTTATTTGTAAAGCACTTTCTAAACCATAAAAATGGACCAAAGTGCTGTCCATAAATAGTAGATAATTATAAAATTAATACAAACATAAAATAACAACCAAACATAATACAAAGAAAATCATGCCATCAGTCACTCACAGTTGACCTAATCAAACTCCGAAAACTCTGAAAGAATGTCCATGCTTGATGAGGATTTTATAGATAATGGAAGCACATTCCAGAGTGTAGGAGCCGCAACAGAAAAAGTGCAGTCTCCACTATACACCTCAGTCGAGACCGTGGGATGGTTAAGAGCGTACTCTGAGAGGAGCGCAGATGACGTTGAGACTGGTAGGGAATTAACAGGTCTTTTAAATACTCAGGATACTCAACGCTTCAAAAACATGTTGTAAATAGACATCTTTGATGCTCTTCACCCTAGCACTTACACAGATACACACGGGAGTGTTTGAAAGAATGCGTCTATCAGCGGATCCCTATTAAATCCCCTGATAGACGGATCCGCTCTACTTCTTGTTTAGTTCTAGACTATAAATGTGAGCATGCATTTACTCATCTCAATTGCACAAAAGCATATTCAGTATTCCTTAAAATGAATAAAGACAGTGAAATGCAAACTCAGAATATTACACAAACCTGCAATAATTAAACGTTAAACAGAACAAATATACTTTATGTATTTAATCTCCCTTTATTAACCAATGTCTTTGTTTCTGACCTTCAAAGATTCAGTTCAACCACTAATAAGCAAAAAATGACTTTATTTAAACATCACATTTGTGCTTCTTTTTTATAGTTAATTTTTTTTATTGCTGAAGTGTTGAACTTTTTCCAGCATCTTATTCTTCTGTCCATAAAAAGTAACTAAGTGATGCAATTCAGTGAACATGCAGAAAGGTTAACTGAAAAATGGGAAGTTATATGCGATTTGCAACCCTGTGTTAACGAGTGACGTGCCTTGCCATAAAGGTATTTTGGCTGGGCGTAGTTGATGTTAAACACACCTCATGATTCACATTATGGGATATTCTCATTCTAGGGAACATTTGATTGGATTGGACAAAAACTGTATTTGTAGCCTACAATTTCCCTGAAGACATCTGAAAACAGCCACAAACTAAAAATCACCAAACTCTTATTAAAGACTCTAAGAAAGTGCACTGACATGTTACCAAGTTTACATTATGATGAATAATCACACATTTAAACGGTTGTTGCAGTGTTTGTTCTAGATAATGCTGACAGTAGAGCAAAGAGCCTTAAGTGCTGCGAAAAAAAAAATCATTCCCAGTGTGAAAAATGTGCACTTGTAGATGATATACAGTAATACAAGGCCACTTAAGTGTACTTAAAAAGACACTATTTCTTAACACACACTTTTAAGTACACTTCGTAAAAATTGTCAAAATAAAAGTTTTAGTTCAAAGTATATTAACAAATATATTAAAATACATGACATACAAGTTTCAATATAAAGTATAATGTAATTTACCATAAATGCTTGTCAGTACATTTGGCAGTAAACTTTTAACCGTATTTCAAAGACAATAAAAGTAATTATGAAATTACACATAAAGATGTACTTGAGTCCTACTTATGTGGGTCAAAAAAGCACTATTAAGTTAAACTAATTGCATTTATTATAAATTCAAAATATAATACTCATTTAATTGTAAATGAGATGCAGTTAAAGGGTTAGTTCACCCAAAAATGAAAATTCTGTCATTTATTACTCACCCTCATGCCGTTCCACACCTGTAAGACCTTCGTTAATCTTCGGAACACAAATTAGGATATTTTTGTTGAAATCTGATGGCTCAGTGAGGCCTTCATAGCCAGCAATGACATTTCCTCTCTCAAGATCCATTAATGTAATGTATGTAAACATTAAATCAGTTCATGTGAGTACAGTGGATCAATATTAGTATTATAAAGCGACAAGAATATTTTTGGTTATAATAATGACTTCAAATCACTGCTTCATTAAGCTTCAGAGCATTATGAATCTTTTGTGTTGAATCAGCGGTTCGGAGCACCAGAGTCACATAATTTCAGCAGTTTGGTGGATTGACACGCAATCCGAATCATGATTCGACACAGAAGAATCATAACGCTCCGAAGCTTCATGAAGCAGTGTTTTGAAATCGGCCATCACTATATAAGTTGTTATTTTGTTTTTTTTGGCTCACAAAAAATATTTTTGTCACTTTATAATATTAATATTGAACCACTGTACTCACATGAACTGATTTAAAAATGTTTTTGGTACATCAATGGATCATGAGAGAGGAAATGTCATTGCTGGCTATGCAGGCCTCACTGAGTCAACAAAATTAAATAGATATTTAAACAAAAATATCTTAATTTGTGTTCCGAAGATGAACAAAGGTCTTAAGGGTGTGGAACGGCATGAGGGTGAGTAATAAATGACATTATTTTCATTTTTGGGTGAACTAAACCTTTAAGTGTCCAAAAACATTACATTCAGTTCACACTTAACAATGTTCTTGTAAAGGTGCCATCGAATTGAAAACTGAATTTACCTCAGCATAGTTGAATAACAAGAGTTCAGTACATGGAAATGACATACAGCATTTCCCCTATAGCATTTTGAGCACTGTCGAGTGGATTCTTAAACACCTCTGATTGGCCATTGTGTTCACATGCTCAGCAGATATGTCTGTGATTGTGAGTCTCAAACTCCATTGTTTCCTCCTTCTTATATAAATCTCATTTGTTTAAAAGACCTCAGAAGAACAGGCGAATCTCAACATAACACCGACTGTTACGTAACAGTTGGGATCATTAATATGTATGACCCCAATATTTGCATATACCAGCCCATGATCGAGGCATTACACAAGGGCAGCCAGTATTAATGTCTGTTTTGTGCACAGCTGAATCATCAGACTAGGTAAGCAAGCAAGGACCACAGGAAAAATGGCAGATGGAGCAATAATAACTGACTTGATCCATGATAACATGTTATTTTTAGTGATATTTGTAAATTATCTTTCTAAATGTTTCGTTAACATGTTGCTAATGTACTGTAAAATGTGGTTAAAGTTACCATCATTTCTTACTGTATTCACGGCGACAAGAGCCGTCGCTATTTTCATTTTTAAACACTTGCAGCCTGTATAATTCATAAACACAACTTCATTCTTTATAAATCTCTCCAACAGTGTAGCATTAGCCGTTAGCCACGGAGCACTATCAAACTCATTCAGAATCAAATGTAAACATCCAAATAAATACCATACTTACGCGATTATACATGCTGCATGACGAACACTTTGTAAAGATCCATTTTGAGGGTTATATTAGCTATGTGAACTTTGTTTATGCAAGGATAGAGTCGAGAGCTTGGGAGGGGGCGGAGAGCACGAGCAATTAAAGGGGCCGCAGCCTGAATCGGCGCATTTCTAATGATGCCTCAAAATAGGCAATTAAAAAAATTCATTTAAAAAAATCTATGGGGTATTTTGAGCTGCAACTTCACAGACACATTCAGGGGACACCTTAGACTTATATTACATCTTGTAAAAAAACGTTCGATGGCACCTTTAAATTAGCCTATATTATTTCCATAATAAGGACTCTTTTTAAAAATGTGCTAGAGTGTACATCTTTTTCACAAGGGCCGGTGCAGTTGTTTGCTCTTTCGATGTTGAGAATGTTTCATACTCTAATCTTTGGACAGCATGAGTGTAAATTTTTGATGACAACAGACAAGGATGGCAGGAACTAGATGCCTAATTAATCTCAGTGATGTGCTTTATCCACTGTTAACAGCATGATGGGAAGCCATACTGCCACAAGCCATGCTATGCTGCCCTCTATGGACCAAAAGGTACAGTGTATCTAATTAGTGTCTTGGATCCATCTATTCATAATTTGTGGGGCTTGCAGCAAGTAGGACACTCTCTGCTTTGATGCTACAGATTCTTAATGAGACAGCCTGCACTGGAGCAGCTTCATCACTTACAGTAAATCTCTGATCTTGAGATATGGATTAACGCTACATGCCCATGTTGAATTTTTACATACTGAAATGTTTAAAGCTGCAGTCCATAACATTTTGGTGTTCAGAATGTACTGATTTTATATAATGAGTGAGTACATCATGAATCCATTTTCCAAGCCATGTTTTTGTCTGAATCACTAAATGTATATATATTCTGACTATTTTAGACTGGTCGGGTCGTTACCGCTGTGGAGTAGCCCAGTACCCTGTCATAGACATAAACAGAGAGAACTGGCTCCGGCTACAATGTTCTTCTGCAAGATGCATGCGGTTTTCTTTATTAGAGTGCCAAAGGTTATGGACTGCAGCTTCAAATACCACCCATATAACAGAATCAGAAAAGAAGCAACTGCACTGCCTGTCTTCTTTCTGTAGGTGTGAATATTGGTGGGGCGGGATCATATGTCTATGACACACCTGCCAACGATGATACTGCCCCTGTTTCCATGGAAACCAAACCCAAGACTGAAGAGAAAAAGGCTACCAGGGGTCCAGTGAAGGGTAAGTTTGTATGAAATATCAGTTGTACTACTCATATCATAGATCATAATGGAGACTTAAATTCAAAGCTTTTTTATTATTATTGTCTTACAACACAAGTGAGTAAATAATGTAACCTAGATGTGTAAAATACAATACTTCCCAGTTGATTGAAGACACTGAATTGCAAACATTTTTGTATGTAAAACAAGGTTTTCTGAAACTTTGTTTAAATAGGCTATGCAAATGGCTCATTGCCTAATTAAAGGTGTAGTAAGTGATTTCTGACAAACACTGTTGATACACCAATGAGCCAAAACATTATGACCACCTGCCTAATTAGCTGTCGGTCCTCCGCATGCTGCCAAAACAGCACCGACCCGCTGAGGCAAGGACTCTACAAGACCTCTGAAAGTGTCCTGTGGAGCCGCCGTGGATCAAATTTATTGGTCCAGCACATCCCACAGATGCTCAATTAGATTGAGATCTGGAGAATTTGGAGGCCAGGGCAACACCTTGAACACTTCCTCGTCATTTCGATAGGGGACCCTTCACAAAGTATTTCTTAGGGCCTCCAGAAGTGTAGTCATATCTCTTTCTACACTTTAAAAAGTGTTGGGTTGTTTCAACCCAAGTTTGGGTCAAAAATGGACAAACCCAACCGTCGGGTTAAATTTTTGCTTTAAAGGTGCCCTCGAATGAAAATTGAATTTACCTTGTCATAGATAAATAACAAGAGTTCAGTACATGGAAAAGACATACAGTGAGTCTCAAACTCCATTGTGTCAAACTCTAACAGTGTAGCATTACCCGTTAGCCACGGAGCACAGCCTCAAATTCATTCAGAATCAAATGTAAACAATATAACAGTATTCATTACTCACATAATTCGACGCATGCATGCCGTATGCATGACGAACACTTTGTAAAGATCCATTTTAGGGTTATATTAGCTGTGTAAACTTTGTTTATGCACTGTTCAAAGCAAGCGCGAGCTCCGTGGGTGTGGGGCGTGAGAATTAAAGGGCCAGTAGCCCTGAATCCGCTCATTTATAATGATAGGCAGTTAAAAAAATTAATAATAAAAAAAAAAATCTATGGGGTATTTTGAGCTGAAACTTCACAGACACATTCAGGGGACACCTTAGACTTATATTACATCTTTTTAAAAAAAAGTTCTAGGGCACCTTTAAATTTTTAATTTAAATAATAATAACAGTTGGGTTTGTCCAAATTTGGGTTGAAACAACCCAGCATTTTTTAGAATGTAGAGTCTTTCTGAAAATCTCCCTCTTGCTCACTCTCTCTCCTCCCCCTTTATGAGTGGACACACCCCCTACTTCTGATTGGCTACAAGTGTGTTGTGACTGATCCGCTTTAAATAGCATTTCTCAGAAATTGCTTACTGCACCTTTAAATAAACACTAATTTGCATAGATTTCCAGAACATCTGAACATAAAGCCAGGTTCAAAATTTTGGTTTTATTTTGTTGACATATTAGAGTCAAAGGTTTTTACAGACAAGATTTTGATTATCTGTTTTTATCTTACTGTCAACAGCCAGAAAAAAAAAGAAATCAAGCATGATTTTAAGAATAAAATGTATAAAATCGGGCAAATGACAAATGAACAGACCCCTCTGTAAAAACCTTCAGATGGGAATAAAACTTTAAAGTTTGGTTTATTCTATATTAATATTATTTAATTTAATGTTATTTGTAAGAATATTTGTTTACTTCATTTCCTCCAGCTGCAAGTTTCAGTTCGTTCTCTGGTGAGCCGAACATCTGCCCAAGGTGCAACAAAACAGTGTACTTTGGTAAGCTCTGACATTCAGACATTAAAGTTCACCAAATATGGATTTGTGTGGGGATGTGTATGTTTAGCAGTGTCAGGACATACATTAGCATTTTTTGAGGATGGCTGATGCTTACAGAAGGGCCTGTGTTTCGTTCTTTGTGTTTCAGCTGAAAAGGTCAGTTCCCTGGGTAAAGACTGGCACAGACCCTGTCTGCGCTGTGAGAGGTGCAGTAAGACTCTGGCTCCAGGCAGCCATGCAGAGGTGAGGACAGAAACACACTGCAGCCTTCTTGTTGTGCTTCTAACCCTTAAAAGCATACCTTGGGTCTTTATCGACCCGGAAACATTCATTTTTTTAAAGTTAGACATCAACCTTCTTGGTATTCCACAATCGATTCATTATAAACCATCTAAATAACAAGGGGGAAAAAGTGTTTTATAAAAGAATAGCAACCCAAGGTATGTAATAGTGTGAGTAATTTTTTTCTGCGCAACAATAATTGAATCTCTGATAACTCAATAAGTGCAATTCACGTTTATTTCTCAATGTGGCAATGTCTGATACACAATGATGACTTACTGCTTCACTCATAGTTATGGCAGTCTTAAAACAAAAGAGTAACAAGTATCATCAGCAAAACATGAAATGGCTCAGTGATTTACTGCAGAGCAAGTACTGAACGCAATCAAATATAGTGTCACTGTCATTCAGTGGTGGATCTGGTGAAGAAGCTGTCAGAGATCAAAATGTTGATTTTGAAGACGTTGAAAATATAGTTTGTGATTACGGTTGAGATGGCGAATATGAGCCTGATGCTGAATGTACTGGAGAAATTAACTCTGATGATGACAGTCATGATGGTAAAAAGCATCTACTCAAATTAAACCCTTCCAAGTTCCAAAAGATAACGAAATATGCTTTTCATTATGTTTTATTCTTTTGTAATTATTATTAAAATTAGTGATAGATCCGAATATGTAATAATGATTGGAGAAACATGCATTTAAGGGTTAATAGTCAGAATCCATAATGAAAATGGTTGATTCTTATATAATATATATACATCATACAGTATATGTATATATGTACAGTGGGTACGGAAAGTATTCAGACCCCCTTCAATTTTTATGTATATATATATATATATATTTGAGAATTATTAGAATTTCATAATGTCTTTATTTAGTTTTTATGTTTTTATTTTATGTTATTGCAAAAATATTTTTCAAAATATATTTTCAATCTAAATATTTGTATATTGTGCAATATATATATTTTATGCCTTTACTCAAAATGTAATATATGATGTAAAATTGTAATTATATGCTCCTTAAGTACTGTTTGCGATATATTCAAGCATTTGTAAGTTTCACTTAAATATATTTTCAATTTGAAAAATATATGTGCCTCACCATGCTGTTTAAATTCAGCCTATATTTGAAATATAATTTGGTCAGAATAAAATATGTATGGGTTGCATGGAAATGTATATGTCATGTTTCAGTACTTTGTAATATCATAATGGTGCAGCTTTTAAAATGTTTTTTTAACCAGATTCTTTCACCCAGATTCAAAATGACACGTGAAAACAAGTATTATTTAATAGTATACCTGTGTTCTGTTTTAAACTACAGCATGATGGCCAGCCCTACTGCCATAAACCCTGTTATGCTGTTCTCTTTGGGCCAAAAGGTACGTTTTTCAATATATATATATATATATATATATATATATATATATATATATATATATATATATATATATATATATATGCTCATCATGATATGAGCATGATGTTATCTCTCTGTTTTTGTTCAGGAGTTAATACCGGAGGTGTTGGCAGTTACATATACGAGGACCCAAACACTGAAAGCCAGTCCTAAGAACCACAAACGCATCAGCAGTATTAGCAACCTTAGATTCAAGCCTTTTGTCTGCTTCCTTTAAATCTTCCTCTTTTTCTTGAGTCTGCACTGATCTTGTTAATCTATGGAGTGCCACTTACATACTAATTCCACTCAAAATGAGCTAGTATTACTAATTACTAACAGAAGTATGTGTTTAGCCTTTTTGCTGTATTTGTTTTTTTTTTTTAATATTTTTAAGAATGTAGTTAACATATTGATTTTTTGACTGTGACTAAATGACAGGTAACAACAAAATTTAGTTTAGAATGAAATGGTTTTGTCATTAGTACTAACATGTGATTAGTTGTGTAGCATTTTAGCACACTTATTTATTATACATTAATATACTTATATATTATGACAGCGTATGTTTTTTTCTGAACTTTGCACTTAAGATATGTTTATGTATTAAAAAAATTGTATTTGTAATTAAAAAATATTGTTAAGTGTATTTAATTGTTTTGTTTAATTTCACTTGGGATGCTGTAAGAAAGAAAGAAAGAAAGAAAGAAAGAAAGAAAGAAAGAAAGAAAGAAAGAAAGAAAGAAAGCTTAGCTGATTCCTTAAATGTGTAAGTGGTGCCAATAATTTCACTGCTCATTCAATTCACTGACCAATTTAAAACTGAAAACTCAAAAAAAATCTAAAATAAATAAATAAATAGAAAAATAAAATAGCATAAAATAAAAAAAAAATAAAAAATAGAAATTGAGTAGAAATATTATTGTGGCAAGTTAAATGGATGGGGAAAGATGCTATTATAATGAATATGTTTTTACAGACCTAACATAATATTTAATATCCATGTTTGCACAGAAAATAGCCTACAAGGACCTGCCACAAGTCATATCGAAGGCTAAAACAAACCATTAGAGTCATTGCTGTACTATCTATAATATCTTTAAACATTTAATCCCACCAGTAACATTCATAACCAAAAAATACTTTTGGGCTTGATGGGTCTAATGTATTTAACAGAATGTTGAATGTTGCCAAATTTCATTTGTATATTTTTACATTAAAGGTGCCATCGAACGTTTTTTTTTACAAGATGTAATATAAGTCTAAGGTGTCCCCTGAATGTGTCTGTGAAGTTGCAGCTCAAAATACCCCATTTTCTTTTTAACAGCCTATTTTGAGGCATAATTAGAAATGCGCCAATTCAGGCTGCTACCCCTTTAATTGCTTGTGCTCTCCGCCCCCTCCCGAGCTCTCGACTCTATCATTGCATAAACAAAGTTCACACAGCTAATATAACCCTCAAAATGGATCTTTACAAAGTGTTCATCATGCACCATCTAATCACGTAAGTATAGTATTTATTTGGATGTTTACATTTGATTCTGAATGAGTTTGATAGTGCTCCATGGCTAACGGCTAATGCTACACTGTTGGAGAGATTTATAAATAATGAAGTTGTGTTTATGAATTGTACAGACTGCAAGTGTTTAAAAATGAAAATAGGGACGGCTCTTGTCTCTGTGAATACAGTAAGAAATTATGGTAACTTTAACCACATTTAACAGTACATTAGCAACATGTTAACGAAACATTTAGAAAGACAATTTACAAATATCACCAAAAATATGTTATCATGGATCATGTCAGTTATTATCGCTCCATCTGCCATTTTTCGCTCTTGTTCTTGTTTGCTTACCTAGTCTGATGATTCAGCTGTGCACACATCCAGACGTTAATACTGACTGCCCTTGTGTAATGCCTCGATCATGGGCTGGCATATGCAAATATTGGGGGCGTACACCCCGACTGTTACGTAACGTTATGTTGAGATTCGCCTGTTCTTCTGAGGTCTTTTAAACAAATGAGATTTATATAAGAAGGAGGAAACAATGGAGTTTGAGACTCACTGTATGTCATTTCCATGCACTGAACTCTTGTTATTCAACTATGCCGAGGTAAATTCAATTTTCAATTCGATGGCACATTTAATTGACCCTACATAAAAAGAAGTGGTTTGGAGTATGGATAGATTAATTTTTACATCACTGCTGTAAACATATATAGTGGCGTGCGGTCCATATAAGCTGCGAATGCTCTGCATACCCAAGCTATTTGTGGACTCGGCAAACTAATATTAACATTATAAATTACTATTAAATCCCTTGCTTGAGGTGTATCATAAAGCCTACATGATTGGTAATGCATATGTAACTGTCCGTAATTTATTTATTTGCCAAACGACGGTAATTTTCCCTAAATCTGCCAGTTACGGAGACTTCCGGGTAAGCTGATCTGCAGCAGCTTTTGCGCCTTCGCGCTTTTGTTATGGAACGTCATCATTGTCGCGCGTTCTCATTGGTTTGCTGGTCTATTGCAAATTACATGGGCAGGATAAGCTATGAGCGGACCGCTCGCCCAAGAGGAAAAAATAGCTGCTGCCAGATCTCGATAACCGAAAATCACATTGTATTTGATACAAAACTAACTAGACTTAGCCAAATGGGGGAAAAAATTAAAACTATTTTCATAGCATTTCATTTTCTCCATAGAGATTTTTTTATGAAAACTTAGAAATAGTTTAAGGATGTTAATCGATATAGTTTTTGCGTTTGCATAATTTCAACTTTTTTTTTTTTTAAGAACTGATAGAAGAACTGATTTTTTTAAAGCCTACTGATATTTTTATTATAGCCGACTTATATTTAGCCTATTATAATTACATTTTTTTTTATATAATAGGCTACTAATTGTTTTACTTATTTTTAACAATTAATTTAAAAGGTACTTGTGGCATACATTTAAATCGACGCCATGATGTTTTTTATTTGTCGTGTCTGATTTAGATCTGTGTCCTAAACTGATACGTTGAAGTATGTCGTTTCTGTGACACTAGCGGCACCTAGCGGATTACAAAAATACAGCATATTTTGCAAACACACCTTTCGCATGTTGCGCCTCCGTCGACTCAAACGTCACAAAAGCTCTTACAGATGCTTGTGAAGGCACGTCCCCACAGGCAAATATGGGCTACTCTCAATAAAAGTTCCAACATATTAGAAATACTTTTCACTGTGTTTCTAACAATGTCTAAAGTGTTTGTGAGGGTCTCGAATATTAGCTATAATCCCATTCAACGTAACTCTATTGGCCACATTCATTTACATGACGCACCCATATACTTAAAAAAATACAAAAAAAAAAAAAAAAAAGCACCACACAGCATACCCGGTTAAAAAAGTCGCCACTGATTATATATATATATATATATATATATATATATATATATATATATATATATATATATATATATATATATATATATAAAACATACATAATTGTCAACCTCAAAAATAGGAAATATGTTCAACAATAACAAAGCAGTGCATTCTGGGTAATGTGTTCAACAGCGCTCGCCTCACACACGCTGTCATTCAACACTTCTGTATTCCTGCACTGATGTCGGCAGCAGTAGTTTTAGCCGCTGTCCTCGGCGGTGGGGTTCTCTTCATTGCCCGGAGAATATTCTGCAGGCGGAAAGCGCTGAAATTACTGAGTTACCCAGCGGGTCTGATGCGCGGAAAGACTGTGATAGTGACCGGGGCGAACTGCGGCATCGGGAAGGCGACGGCAGCGGAGCTACTGAAGCTGCAGGCCCGTGTCATCATGGCCTGTCGGGACAGGCAGAGGGCTGAGGAGGCGGCCCAGGACATCAAGAATCAAGCCGGTCCGAATCAGGGAGAGATCGTGATCAAACACTTGGACCTCGCGTCGCTGCAGTCCGTGCACAGCTTCTGCGAGGACGTTATCAGGGTTTGTTTACATGCATCTCCTTCACTTTTAGTCCCTGAAACTGTGCTGAATGGACATAGGTTACTGCACCGTGGATTATGTATTAACTAACGCAGAAATAGCACAAACCATGCAAAATTTATTGAGAAAATGTCTGAATTAGTCCACATCAACCATGAGGAGTGCTAACGTTTAGATGTTGTGTAAGTAAAGGTCAAGCAGTGAGCATGTGTGTCTCTCAGTGAAATGAGCTATCCAGTGTCCTGAAATATATCACTACAATTGTTACTACAGTTATTAGCACAGTTAAACTTTAGTATTATCAATCACTATCATCATAAGCGACAGTTTTACTTCTTACAATGTTTGAAGGACATTAATGGGATTGCATATTATTATCACATATTATTATGATAATTATTCCATAACAACATTGTAGTAACTGTGGTATCTTGCTACCTTGATAAATTTTGCATACATAAATGGAAAATTGGAGACACATAGGTCAGTTGAATATTTCCAACATCATTGTCTACAAAAAATAAAAAAATTAATACTCATTAAATACTCATTTAATAGTTTTCAGTGAAATTTAAAAGTGAAATAGCAAATATCAGAAAAAAAATATATATAACATGAAATAGGCTACACAAAATTGTCAAACCATTATTTTGGCCAACAGAAATTGTAATTAATGAATTACATGAAATTACGACATATATAACATGTGTCGGCAGGCCTCAGTCTGACCTAGCTGAAATAGTGCGTCAACTTGGATTTACTTTTTTATGGTGACCCGGAGGGGACATGTTCGGTTCACTTAGTTTTGTCGTGGCCATAACATGTTAACTCGTGGGAACATGATAATATGTAGTGGCCACGAGATATTAATTTGTGGGAACATGATAATAAGTCGTGGCCACGATATCATTTTGTCGAGGTAACGACATCCTTATGTCATGGCCATGCGATGTAAAATCGTGGCCTCGAGATCGTATGGTGAGGGAACGATATATTTTTCTCGTTTCCACAACTTCTTTATTTTGAGGGAACAACATTATTTCTCATGGCCACGTCTTAAATATGTAAACAACCTGCGCAACCTTGGCAACCTGGAATTTTCAGAAATGGATAGGCCTAATAATATTTATTTTAAATTAAGAAAAAGCACGGAATTAAGAAATTATTAATATTGCATGTTGTGTTGTGTGGGATGAATACAGTTTAGCAGCATTCGAATGAAGTTTATCAATAAATGTTAGAATATGCTGTGCATATTTTTATCACATCACAGTCTTTTAAATCCATTCACTTATTGTTCATTTTAATTTCATATTTTATATTATTTATTATTATCATCATTAATGTTTTTTTTTATTCATTGTTATGTAGCCTTATTTGCTTTATATTCCCCTTCATTTACTGTATCTCTTTACCTTTCTGTAGGCCTATGTTAGCTATATTTTGTAAATATTTTAAATGCCCAATTTAAAGTATTTACAAAATATAGCTAACATACATGTTATTATCAAATTGATAATAACTTAATTTAAATGCTGTCTATTGGTAACATCGTAACATAACATAATTTGGTAACATAACAATTCATAGCTTATTACATTGTGCGTGATGTTGACTATTTAGACAGCATTCAAATAATATATTAATATAATAATTTCTTAATTTCGCCCTTATTTTATCATTCTTAATTAAAAATAAATATTATTAGGCATATCCATCTCTGATAATTCCAGGTTGCCATGGTTGCACAGGTTATTTACACATTTAACTCGTGGCCATGAGAAATAATGTCATTCCCTCAATGTAATGAAGTCGTGGCCACAAGAAAAATATATCGTTCCCTCACCTTATGATCTCGAGGCCATGACTTTACATCACGTGGCCACGACATAAGGATGTCCTTACCTCGACAAAATGATCTTGTGGCCACGACATATTATCTTGTCCCCACAAGTTAACATGTTGTGGCCACGACAAAACTAAGTGAACCGAACATGTCCTCTCCCGGTCACCGTATACTTTGGCTCAAAACCTTTTAGCTGACATACAGCTCATGTAACAACTAACCCTATATTTATTAAAGGGGTCATAAACTTCTTAATATATGAGGTCCATTCATAATGTTAGCAAGATTTGTACATTAAAAAAACATCTTAATTTAGAAGTAGTAGGCTATTTTCTATCCTGTTTCTAACCTTATCTTTGAAACACTTTGGATAGGCATGCAACATTCAAGACTTGGAAGTAAACACCTACTTCTATGATTGGATGACAGTTTTGCATATTAAAATCCTTTTCAACATCTCCGCATGATATAGTTGAAACATTTGCCATCTGTGAAACATTTACGCATATTACATATGCTTAATAAGTCTTGGTTGTGGCAAATGAATTTTAACAGTCACTGATCATTTTCTGTAAAGTGAATACATATGAAACGATCGGTAACAGACAAAGCAATAATGACACATGATAAAAACTTTTGTCACTCACACTTGTATGTTGCGACATTACTGTCAGACCCAATATAGTCAGCACTGCATCATCTTTTTATTTTCAGTCTCTAAAAAGCCTGTGTCAAACTGGGTCTTGTTTAATAACTAATCCACAGTAAAATGAAGCAAACAGTTAAAAATAAAGTTCATCCACAATGCAAAGACTGTTTTTCCAAAGCTTGGCACTTCAAAACGTCCTGTAATCCTTGGAGTAATCCTGTGTTTTTGTCTCTCTCGTATTTACTACTACATGACATGCGCAAATCGGTGTCGAAAAGAGTCGTTTTGGGAGCTTGGTTTCAATAAAAACTGTTTTTGGTAGTTCTGAAATTTGGAGGATATTTGACCTCTTATGTGTCAAAAGATCAATGAAAATTTGTTTTCTCAATTCATGACCCCTTTAAAGCATGTACTAAATTAGATTTTTATATGAAGCCATTCTAGTTACATTTTCTGCAGTGTGTAAATGACTACATACAAAAAATTTGGTTGGATAGAATAGCATTTTTCCTCCATCCCAATTTGATCCCTGTAGGCCTCCTTGAGCTTAGTGTTTTCACCATCCATGATTCTTGCCTTTAAAACAGAGGATTACTTCACTTTAGAATTAAAATTTCCTGATAATTTACTCGCCTCCATGTCATCCAAGATGTTTATGTCTTTTAAAGTTTAAGAAATTAAGGTTTTTGAGGAAAACACTCCAGTATTTTTCTCTATATAGTGGGGTTCAACGGGTCGAAGGTCCAAATTGCGGCTTCAATACAGCTTCAAAGGGCTCTACACGATCCCAGAAGAGGAATAGCAAAATAAACAAAAGAAGAAGAAAAAGAAAAATTTCTATACTTTTTAACCACAAATGCTTGTCTTGCACTGCTCTGCCAATCGGAACGCATTACAAAATAACATTGGAAAGGTCATGTGTGAAGTAGATAGAAGTACCGCGGTAGGGTGAAAAACTCCATCTCATTCTCTCCTCCAACTTCAAAATCATCCAACATCGTTGTTTTAACTTTTTTTGTAAAGGTTGTTTAACCTAGTCTTTGCACATTGGCTTTGTAGATACTGAATAGGTACTTCCGCCTATATGTCACACATGACCTTTCCAACGTGATTAAGTAATACATGGCGCATCGCAGGTCCTGTCCCAAATGGCACACTTCATGTCACTTTTGGTCTTGCGGACTTACAATAGCCACTGCGCGCACGTGTCCGTTAAGTCTACAAGACCGTAGGGTCTTCCATTAATCATTTTAGCTTTTAGAAGGTTGCTCACGAACGCCCCCTTTGCAGCTGCTATTAGGGCTGGGCGATATATCGCATGCGATAGACTTCTACCCGGCAGTCAAAGCGGCATTACGTCACAAAAGTGTGAACTAAGAGGAAGTCCGTGACGGTTTAGGGTGTATATATTGACCGATTGTTTCGCTAGATAACACCCTTATTCCTCCTCTGGGATTGTGTAGAGCCCTTTGAAGCTGTATTGAAGCCGCAATTTGAACTTTTTTAACCCGTTGTACCCCAGTGAAGTCCACTTTAAGGAGAAAAATTTTGGAAGGTTTTCCTCAAAAACCTTAATTTCTTTGGGGGTGACATGGGGGTGAGTAAATTATCAGGAAATTTTAATTCTGATGTTAAGTTGTTTGTTTTCTGTATTGCATTTTTTACAGTAGATGCAATATTAATAAAGTGTGATGTGTACAACCCAAAATTTCTAAACTCCTGATTGTGTTACAATATTAGGAGGAGCCAAGGATTGATGTCCTTATCAACAATGCTGGTCTCTACCAGTGTCCCTACAGTAGGACAGAAGAGGGTTATGAAATGCAGCTGGGAGTGAACTACCTGGGTCACTTCCTTCTGACACATCTCCTGCTTGACCTCCTGAAGCAGTCGGCTCCCAGCCGTATCGTTGTGGTTTCCTCCAAACTCTACAAGTATGGCAGCATCAACTTCGAGGACTTGAATAGCGAACAGAATTACAACAAAGCATTTTGCTACAGCCAGAGCAAGCTTGCCAACCTACTGTTCACTCGCGAGCTGGCCCGCAGGCTGGATGGGACTGGGGTATCTGTAAATGCCCTCACTCCGGGTATCGTAAGGACCAGATTGGGCCGGCACGTCAACATCCCTGTGCTGATCAAGCCTCTTTTCTTGCTGGTCTCTTGGTTGTTCTTCAAAAGCCCACTGGAGGGTGCTCAGACCCCACTATACCTGGCATGCTCGCCTGAAGTTGAGGGTGTGTCTGGAAAATGCTTTGCTAATTGTAAAGAAGAACAATTGCTATCTAAAGCCACAGATGACCATACTGCCAAACGGCTGTGGGACCTGAGTGAAAGCATGGTGGGTCTTAGAAGGTGAAGGGAAGAAGCAGAACTGCCTTTCACAAATGTGGAAATTTCAAATCTTGAACATTAGTGAAATGGATTTTTTGGGGTGTTTTTTGGCCAAGTACCTGAGGGACTTACTGGATAAGAGACAGGAAATTAAAATGTCCATCTGTTCCCCGTATCTTTGCTGCAGTATTTTCAGAGATGGCCTCAGGCTTGTGACTCACTCTTCTCTCTGAATGAGAGCCTGAAAGTATCGAGTCCAACATATCCCTTGAATACAAATGACAGGAACAACGTGCCCAAGAAACACATGCCTCAGAGCTGAGATGAATAAAGAATAACATGAGAACTATTGCATATCTCTCAACATAGATTAAAGAGCAAGATTGTTGAATGTTGTTCTGCAATTTATTTTACAGGCTTATGAAGTGAATTAGTGACACTTTAGCCTCTCAGAATATCACCTTTTCATCATAATGCTGTACAGTAGACCTTGCAACTCCCACCCTGTGACTTATTTCAAGATATATTTGAAATTGTTTGTGACATCCCAGTGTCCAAACAAAATAAAAAAAGGAAATGCGTATTCTGTGGCACTGCAGATAGTGTGGTGTCACTACTCAAATAAAAAAATTAAAAAAGTGAAACCGTAATTGCTGTTTAAACTTCATTACCTCTGCTATATACTGCTGTGCATTAGCCATTATTAGATATATTTCATTCACAGTGGAGCTGTAAGGAGTTTACTGGCTACAGTCCTTAATCACACATACTAACATGAATGTTTTGAGTGTAAATGCAGTGCCTCTGTAAAGACTGAATAAATTGAATGCTGAAAAAGAAGTTGGTCGTTTGTGGAGGAGGACCAAGGTCCTTCCTTTGTATGCTGTCACACGGTACAAGGAAACATTTCACATAGGAAACAGAATTCTAAGTTATAAATTCTCCCCAATACACCTCAGCAGCACGCCTCACTCTCCAACAGGAGCAGAACAGGAAACAAAAGGGAGTTATAGAGGCAGACATGGTGCAACTATTGTGCTTTATTAGATATAGAAAGCAAAACAGAAGAAACAGAGTCATGCATCATTGTGTCAACTGACACAGGATCCCAGCTGATTAAGAAAGAAGAGAGGGATTGAATCGTGAGGTAGAAAGGGCCTGAGGGAGGGGGCTTACAGCACTGAGGAACAAAAGAGAGAAAACATCGAAAAGAACAATCACCTTAGAAATTCCATCGCCCAACAAAACACATCAGGAGTTATAAAATGCCCAGTGCTTTCAAGATATTGTATTCGCTTGATGAAGCAATAGATTTGAGTAGTATCAAATCTATTTGGAATAGAAATAGATTAGAAGTATCACTTTGGTTGAGACTTGCTCTTGAAGGGCTGATTTAGGGTAATATGAATCCATGCAGAGATTATTCCTTAAAATTATTTTCACAAAGTCTTGTTTACAAATCTGTGGAACTATCTGCAGTTTTAAATCGCAAATTGTTATCATGACTTAACTCGTTTGAGGCATTTTTAATTGTTTGCAGCGTGTATAATTGTGCTGATTGCCTTATTTATAGCAATAAAAATAATTTACAATTACATAGATTGTTCAGTCTCTCCATAGTGTTACATTTATTAAACAATTATAGATATAGCATACTTAACAATAAATACAGCTATTCATAAATTATATATTAAAAGATTGAATTTCTTGTCAAAATTAGCATTTCTTTTTACATAGCATGTGCTGTCCATTCACAAACCCTTTTGAGCCCAGAAGGCTTTTGGTAAAACAAAGATAACCTCTCTGAAGACAAGTTTCCAAAAATTCATAATGCACCTAATGCACTTAAAATACTTTCTCACAAACCACACAGAACCATTAATAAACTTTCAAAATATGCTATACAAATAGTGCTGAGAGTTAGAGCTTCATATCAACTGTAGAAACATGAGCAATTCATGTTTGATGTTTAGAAAACACTGTAACAGATACAGAAATAGAGAGAAAAAAGATAAGAGAGATGATGGACTGAAAATATTCAACAGAAAATCCCATCGTGTTTGGCTCAAACTGTAGCTTAACATTCAAAGCCTACTGACAACAGCAGGTAACCAGGAAACCCTGCTCTTAGTTTTGTAGAGTACCACAGAGCTGTAAAAGGGTAACCAGGAAACCCTGCTCTTAGTTTAGTAGAGTTCCATAGAGCTGTGCCTTGGTGAGACTGTCCTTGCGTGACAGCCCTAGTGTGCCAAATTTTTGGTATGGTTGTTGTGGAGGAGGTGGTGGGGTGGTACCCTGAGGGGACACGCTGTGCCTCTCAGGTTGATAATGCTGCAGCTCAGCAGCCATCTCCAGAGATCCATGGTCCAGTGACTCATTTGAACTGTTGGGACTTACGTCAACATACTCTGTTGCCTGGCCCCCAGCTGCCACCACACCATCCTTGGGGCTGTAGAGGCTGTGCTCGGACTCTTGGCTATCCTCCTTGGAGCGGTATAGGTGAGGCTGGCTTTGCTGCTGCCGAAGGCCTGGGCTGCAATCAGGGCTGGGGCTGGAGAAGGGGTCTATTACTCCAGCATGATGGTGGTACACATCAGTGCCCTCCTGGAAGCTACTGTAGAGAGGACCAAGGCGAATTTTTGCAGGCCGGACAGAGAAGTGTTGCTCAGAGAAGCTGTAAGGTGAGGCCCGCCCAGGACTGCGGTATGAGTGGGCGCTCAGATCCTCCACACTCAGTTGCCTCCACCGACCAATCAGCTCTTCTTCCTCAGGAGCAAAAGCACTTCCACGGCGACTATCACCATAGGTGATGCTAGGTGAGGTGGAAGTTGGCAGGGGCTCATAAGGTTCACTGTAACAGGAGGACATTGTTCTGCTGTAGATGGGTGAGCTACCATTCTGATGGTGGCTGGTCTCAGGTGGTTGGAAAGCATGAGCCTTTGTGAAGGCGCTTGGACTCTCCCTCTCCCAGGAAGAGTCACTTTTGTGCTCGTATTCTGCCCCATCCCTCCAGTCCATGTAAAGGGCATGGTGGCGAGGAGAAGATGCAGCACTGCTCGGAGGATCCTGGCCCTTGTCTTCTGACCCTCCTCCACTAAAGCTGGAGTAAGAGCTGGAGCCGCCTCCCAGGGAGGTTGTAAACTTTCTGAAGTGGTCCTGTGAGAAGCCAGGCTGCAGAGACATGGATCCCTCTTCTGGGTTGCTGTCAGTGGAGTTCTGGGGTTCATAAACCTTCCGCTGTCCGTGGAGGTCCATGCTGGGTCTGCGCTCTCGTCTCCGTTCGTCTGGGCAATAAAGTGCTGTGTCACTGCTGTACAGGTCTGACTTGTACGTAGCTCGGAGGCCAAGGCGCTCTGTGCTACCTACAAGGCTGGTGCCCACGAGGAAGCCCTGGCGTTCCTGGGGTTGTGGGCTGGGTGAACGAGAGGCTTGACTGCTGCAGACCTCATCTGGTTTCTCCAGGACCTTAGCAATGACAGAGGCAGGCACTGTGTCGGCATATGGGGAGTGGCAGAGGGAAGAACCCTCCATGTGCAAGCTCACACGCTCCTGAAAATCTGCAGGCAACTGAGAGAGAGTGAAACACAGATTTCCATTAGATGTACCCAATGGATAATGAGAGATTCGCACACAAAGAGAAAAAGGTAGGCTGCTATGGAAACCTATCAGGCAGGGATAAAATGGAAATAATAGCTTAGATCAGGTCAATATCCTTAAGATGCAGTAAGAAACATACAAAATTGGTGAATGGAACTGAAGCCCCGAATGAGCACAGAAATACATTTGCAAAGCGGACAGCCAAAGATATTAAGTCTTCAAATCTGTACTAATGGTCTACGTAAGTACATGGTTTTTAGTTTTTCATTGAGCGAAAATTGGCCAGAGGGAAGAACCACAGATTTCATTGCCACTGACACTACACACAGAGTACTAGGCATCAATCCAATATCACAACTCTTTTTACCTCTCAGTACTTTCACCATAGCAACAAGAAGAAAGTAAATTGCAGCTAATTAGCTAACAGAACATGACTAATTATAGAAGCATGATAAGAGGAGCCAAGACAAAGCAAAAATTGTAGTCCTTCAAAACCAATAGGGTTGGTCTTGGTTCAACAAATCCAATTCTTGCTTTTCAGACTTTTTGGGCTGCTTTTAAATAAATTTCTCTATGGTTATACAGAAACTCAGTTTTTCCTCATAACCACACGAGACACCTTCAGCTATGTCCAACTGACTATTTTAACGAATGTTTAGTGCCAATTCTTTGACATTCTCATATAAAACACTATTCAAGGCTGAATTCCCAGAATACGTTGTGTAACAGACACATTGATGTTTCCATTCAGGTATATCTGCCAAGTATGAACAGGTTTTTAAAGCAGGCTGCATGCCAACATAAGTCTCTGCTCTAGACATCATGGGACTGGCATAATGCTTGGAGCAGATTCGATAAATAAACTGCCAAGTTTATTGGCACACTATTATTACTTAAACTTCCTACCACTTTCGTCCTGCCAGAATAGTCGCCCATTCTTAATTGGGACAGAGCCTCAATATTTCTTTAAACAATGACTTGATTTACTATAGTTGACCTAAATACTAGTACATCACATTAAATAAAAAAGAATCCTGTTTCTTGATTTGGTACATTTATATCAGTCCAAAAACTTTTAGCTAACAGTTAGTGGTTAAACAATATGGCACTAAAGGGGATGGTTGGGTATATTTAGATGAAATATCTATTGTAAAAAGGTATTATGTGGATCACATGTGCAAGTAGGTTATACAGCAGTATAACCTACTTGAAATCCGAAAGTTTTTTTATTTTATTTTATTTACCATAGAAAGAAACGAAATTACCACATCCAAGGTCCTGAGAAGTAGTAAAGACCTCGTTAAAATAGTCACCATGACTACAGTGGTTCAACTTTAATGTTATAAAGCAATGAGAATACTTTTTTGTGCACAAAAACAAAACAAAAATAACGACTATTTCTTCTCTACCCTGTCTGTCTCCTACACAGTTGAGGCAGTGCAGCGCTTCTGTGTTTACATCCGAACGGCAGCTCAGTATTGGCTGACGCTGTTCACGTGAGCACTACGACGCGCGTGATGCTGATGCAGGAGCTGGCCAATACAGAGTCTGTGTTCTGACGTAGAACATGGAAGCTCTGCAATGTGTCTTCAACGTAAACTGTTTAGACAGGGTAGAGAAGAAATTGTTGAATAAAGTCATTATTTTTGTTTTGTGTTTGCACACAAAAAGTATTCTCATCACTTCATAACATTAAGGTTGAACCATTGTAGTCACGTTGACTACTTTAACAATGTCTTTACTACTTTGCTGAACATTGAATGTGGTAATTTTGTTGCTTTCTATGGGAGATAAAAAAAAATAAAAAAAAACATCAATATCTTAATTTGTGTTCTGAAGATGAACAAAGGTCTTACCAGTTTGGAATGACATGAGTGTGAGTGATTAATGACAGAAATGTCATTTTTGGGTTAACTAACCCTTTAAAGGGAACCCCTGGTATTAAGACTTGTATGGCTTAATATAACGTAAATTATGTCTCTTACTGAAATATGTAGTAGAAAACCCATGAAAGATTTACATTATTTAAAAAATCCATTACATAATTGGACAATGGGTGGCGCCATTTTGTTTAGGTTCACAGTGCGTTCTAAGTCGATGACGTCAAATGGTTGCACTGGGTGAGTTACTGACACTACGCCACATTGTGCAGCTTTTGGTTGTAATTTTTAGTCGATGGACAACAAGAGAAGCGATGTAAGTCTTTACAGCTTTACTAGCGATAAGAGGAGAAAAGAATGGGAAGTTGTGAAGAATGTGGACGAATGAAACTTCCTAACTCCGTCTTTGTTCTTTCCACTTTAGCCCTGATGCCTTTGATCATTTTCATCTGTATGTTTTGGTGCAATGGTAATCTAGTAACGCATACAAGTTTTAATATCCGTGGGGTTCCTTTTAAAACCCGATCAGCCTTTTCAATTTGAGCCAGAGCGCAAAATTAGTGAGGATGAAATCATCAAAGACGTGCAATGTCTCCATGGCTGTACAAATCGTCTGATATGTCACCTGAATGCATTACACACAGTTAAATGTACTGAGAAGATGCTATTGTTTCATGCGATCACAGATATCTTGTGCATCACAGCACACACAAGCTTTGAGGCAGTCTGTCTCAATCGAGATGTGTTATAGGCTGCCCTCGTCAGTCTCCACGACAGGTGCAGCATTTGGTTAAATGCACTTATATCCATCGGGAACTGTAAGCTGTTTCAGTAGCTGTGGTCTACTAAAACCCTCAAAGGCATCAGGTCTAAAGTGAAGAGAACAAAGACACGGGTCTTTAGGAAGTTTTATTCGTCCATATTCTTCACATCTTCCCATTCTTTTCTCTTCTTATCGCTAGTAAAGCAGCGAAGACTTGAATTGCTTCCTTTGTTGTCCTTCGACTGGAAATTACAACCAAAAGCAGCACAATGTGGCATCACATGTTATGTTCCGAGTTGTGTTGCGGTAAAAATAACAACAGGGCAGTGCCAGTGACTCACCGAGTGCAACCATTTGATGTCATCGACATCGCACTGTGCACCTAAACAAAATGGCGCCACCCATTGTCCAAATATGTGATGGATTTTTTAAATAATGTAAATCTTTCATGGGGTTTCAACTACATATTTCAGTAAGAGACATCATTTATGTTATATTAAGCATACAAGTCTTAATACCAGGGGTTCCCTTTAAAGGGTTACTAGACAGCTACAGGAAGATTTTATCAGGTTGGAGTTAAACTCTGCAGGACTGTGGCTCTCCAGGATTTTGACAGACTGTTCTATTGTTATTCGTCATTTTTATATAGACATATTAGATTATATTTCAGAATGTAATATTCTATTTTGACTTTTACATAAAAGCAATAATATTCTTTTCATCACCTGTTGGCATCCTTTGTTATAAGAATGTTTTTAAAATAAGCAAATACAATAATTTGAATACAATAATTCAAATAATTCAAATAAACAATAATTCAAATTAAACTGTGGTTTGATGCAAATAAATTATCTTTAAATATTACTAAAACCAAATATATTATATTTGGTAATCGACAAATACATAATCGTACAAACTTAAAAATTGGTGATGTGGTTTTGGAAAGAGTAATGGAAATAAAATTTCTATGAGTAATAATAGATCACAAATTATCCTGGAAACCACACATAACACATGTATTGTCAAAAATGTCAAGAACCATTGCTATATTACATAAAATCAAGTATTTCATAAACAAATTTACATTGTATATTTTGTATTGTTCTCTCTTAGTACCATATATGACTTATTGCATTGAAATGTGGGGGCATAGCTATAAGTCAAATACAAAATCTATATTTACTTTGCAAAAAAAAAAGCTATTTGGATTGTTAATTATTCCTCATTCAATGAATCAACTAAATTAATATTTCCCTAAATTTAAAGCACTAAAATTTTACGATTTAGTTAGTCTTAATACAGCTTTGTTTATGTACAAAGTTAAAAAACAAATTATGCCAGCAAATATATTGTGTTTGTTTGAAATTAAGGAAGGTAAATATGATTTAAGAGGAAAGGATATGTTTAAAAAACCAGTGGTCAAAACTAATGTAAAAAAGAATTGTATTTCGGTTCAAGGGGTCGATTTGTGGAACGGTCTAACTGACGAATTTAAGAGAAGCAACTCTATATTTCAGTTTTAAAAAAATTTCAAATCCAAAATATATATGAATTATAAGATGGAAGCTTAAGTTGTGTATTGTAATGTGTAAAATGTTGTAAATTGTGATGATGGAATTGCACACCTAATATCAGTTGGAGGGTATGTGACGCTGTAATAAGGGTAGGTGTAATAAGCTATGGCTTCAGCCTACACCTTTTCGGTTGGTTCTGTTTATATTTTTATGCTTATGTGGGTAAATTATACATTATATGTTATGTAACCGAAATAAAGATTTTTTCATTCATTCATTCAATAATGAAAGAAAACTAAGGAAGTCCATAAAAAAATGGTGAGTAAATTTTTCTATGAATGCCTCTGTTGTAATTTAAAAGATTAGTCCACTTTTAAATAAACTTTTCCTGATAATTTACTCACCCTCATGTCATCCAAGATGTCCATGTCTTTCTTTCTTCAGTCGAAAAGAAATTAAAGTTTTTGATGAAAACATTCCAGGATTTTTCTCCATATAGTGGACTTCAATGGGCACCAAACAGTTGAAGGTCAAAATTAGTTTCAATGCAGCTTCAAATTGTTCAGCACGATCCCAGATGAGAAATAAGGGTCTTGTCCAGAGAAACCATCGCTCATTTTCTGAAAAAAAATGAAAATTATATATGTTTTAACCAGAAATGCTCATCTTGAACTAGCTCTTCTTCTTCTCCTCTATTATAATTCCAGCAGTGTAGACGCTGCTAAGCATATTACTGCCCTCCACAGGCCAAAGTTTGAACCAATTTTTATATGCAATATGCTAGTTCAATAGTATATAACAATTAGTTCAAACTTTGGCCTGTGGAGGGCAGTATTACACTTAGCAGTGTCTACACTGCCAGAATTCTAATAGAGGAGAAGAAGAAAGCTAGTTCAAGATGAGCATTTAAGGTTAAAACTTATATAATTTTCTTTTTTTTTTTTTTTTTTTCAGAAAATTAGCGATAGTTTCACTAGATAAGACCCTTATTTCTCATCTGGGATCGTGTTGAACAATTTGAAGCTGCAGTGAAACTAATTATGACCTTCAACTGTTTGGTGCCCATTGAAGTCCACTATAAGGAGAAAAATCCTTGAATGTTTTCATCAAAAACTTTAATTTCTTTTCGAAAGAAGAAAGAAAGACATGGACATCTTGGATGACATGGAGGTGAGTAAATTATCAGGAAAAGTTTATTTAAAATTGGACTAATCCTTTAAGTATGAACAAAATAACTCAGCTCAGACACTAATTTATGACCCCACTGCTTTTCTTTGTTAAAATTGCATGCATGCTGCTGACTTACCTCAGATAACTGGGCTCTGTAGTGTGACTTATTGCACTGCAAGAGCTGTGCGGCCAGGTTACAGTCTTTTCTGTACAAGTCCTATTGAGAGTGGTAGAAAAGGAACATTAGATAATCCAAAGCAAATACACAGTCTTCCAAAGGGCTGCCATTAAGCCTCAGTGTATAAAAGAAATCAGATTGTCATTATTTCTCTTACATTATCCTCTCTCAGTTTCTCAATGGTCATCTTAGCTTCCATGAGATGATTGTTAAGGACGATGATTTCTCGGCTGAGAGCCCGTTTCTCATCATCGTGGTGCTGCGACTAGATGAAAGGAGCACATTTTCAGAAAAAAACCCTCTGTGATATGCATTTACGATGATATAGGCCCTAATAGGCCACCAGTAGGAATACAGACAAGTTTAGACCGTGATAAGTCAGTTCACGTGTTAAGTCATTCTAGGATATTCCTGCAGCAGATGGGAATTAATTGGTGTACTCAAAGAAGCATAAATTGAAGGCTGATATCAGATGATTTTCACATCATTTTCCTTTCATACCTGGACCCATAACCTTTAGAGTCATCACTGACGCAATATGTTGCTAAAAAAAACCCTGTTTACTATAACAAACTCAGAGTAAACCCTAAGGGGTGGATCCTAATACAGACATGTAATGGTCATACAATGTACTGCAGCAGGCAGGCTAATTATAATTTAATTGTTTCGAACTTCAAATTAACAAACAGGCTGTGATGCAGATTCAGCCAGTATAATAGACTCACTATCACACTGTCATGTGAAGGCGGACAGGCTGTTGTAATGGACTGTAATTAATGTCAGGCGCACCAGTGGAAGTTTATTGATATTCAAATAGACTCTTAGTGCATTCAGCGCTATTGTACATGCTTAACACATTCACTAATATGTCACACCACAAAACACGTACACACATGGACAGAAGTGCGGACAGCGATGTAAACACTCCAAATACCCATTTACACGGGAAAACACTTAAAGAGGGAGATGAGTACTTGTAAACACATATGCGAACAAAGCATTCGCACATTAAAACAAAAAGCAGTGCGTGTGTGCTCGACCAGGCACCTCTTGTTTAATTTGTGCTTTTTTAGAGTGTGGCCGATGTGTGTGCTCACATTTCGGTGGATTTTATCCTCCAAGTCCTGGTTGATCCTCTGCAGTGCTGAGTAACTGCTTTGTATTCTGTGGGAAACACATGAACAAAACATCTTGCTTCAAATCCATATGATGGTCTTATATGCCTTCCTTAGACACTTCTGTTAGATAATCCCAGATTTTATTTTTATTTTTTATTATTTTTTAAGTCAGTTGCCAACACTCTCACCAGTGCACCTGTTCATCTTCCGCATTATGTTATGGTATCTGTTGCAATATCAATTCACAACATTTGTTTTACAATGGACCGAGCCCAACACATGGCCAAGCTATAACTGTACAACTGACTCCTACACACTTGGCATTGGCCAGCAGATGCCTAAGTGAAACAATTTCTGTCTCCCAATTCACTTACTATCCATCTGAAATAGTATCCAAGGTAAGAAATAGTGCATCCCCAAATAACAGAAGGCAAAGGTGTCTGGATGATATACAAACCCAATTCCAAAAAAGTGGGGACACTGTACAAATGGTGAATAAAAACAGAATGCAATGATGTGGAAGTTTCAAATTTCAATATTTTATTCAGAATACAACATAGATGACATATCAAATGTTTAAACTGAGAAAATGTATCATTTTAAGGGAAAAATAAGTTGATTTTAAATTTCATGGCATCAACAAATCTCAAAAAAGTTGGGACAAGGCCATGTTTACCACTGTGTGGCATCCCCTCATCTTTTTATAACAGTCTGCAAACATACGGGGACTGAGGAGACAAGTTGCTCAAGTTTAGGAATAGGAATGTTGTCCCATTCTTGTCTAATACAGGCCTCTAGTTGCTCAACTGTCTTCTTCATCTTCCTCTTTATAATGCACCAAATGTTTTCTATGGGTGAAAGATCTGGACTGCAGGCTGGCCATTTCAGTACCCAGATCCTTCTTCTACTCAGCCATGATGTTGTAATTGATACAGTATGTGGTCTGGCATTGTCATGTTGGAAAATGCAAGGTCTTCCCTGAAAGAGACAACGTCTGGATGGGAGCATATGTTGTTCTAGAACTTGAATATACCTTTCAGCATTGATGGTGCCTTTCCATATGTGTAAGCTGCCCATGCCACACGCACTGGCTTCTGCACACACACACGCTTCTGGATCATGTTTAGATATGGCTTCTTTTGTGACCTATAAACAGCGACGAATGGCACGGTGGATTGTGTTCACCGACAATGTTTTCTGGAAGTATTCCTGAGCCCATGTTGTGATTTCCATTACAGTAGCATTCCTGTATGTGATGCAGTGCCGTCTAAGGGCCCGTAGATCACGGGCATCCATTATGGTTTTCTGGCCTTGACCCTTACGCACAGAGATTGTTCCAGATTCTCTGAATCTTTGATATTATGCACTGTAGATGATGATAACTTCAAACTCTTTGCAATTTTTCTCTGAGAAACTTTCTGATATTGCTCCACTATTTTTTGCCACAGCATTGGGGGAATTGGTGATCCTCTGCCCATCTTGACTTCTGAGAGACACTGCCACTCTGAGAGGCTCTTTTTATACCCAATCATGTTGCCAATGGACCTAATAAGTTGCAAATTGGTCCTCCAGCTGTTCCTTATATGTACATTTAACTTTTCCAACCTCTTATTGCTACCTGTCCCAACTTTTTTGGAATGTGTAGCTCTCATGAAATCCAAAATGAGCCAATATTTGGCATGACATTTCAAAATGTCTCACTTTCAACATTTGATATGTTATCTATATTCTATTGTGAATAAAATATAAGTTTATAAGATTTGTAAATTATTGCATTCCTTTTTTATTCACAATTTGTACAGTGTCACAACTTTTTTGGAATCAGGTTTTAGTTTTTCCAGTGGATTTCTGAAGTGTGCATCCATGCAAGTTTCCTTTTGGCCAATATTGTCCACAACCCCCTGTCACAGCATTTTTTAAAAGTACATTGTCTAAACAAGTCGGTGATATACTGTTATTCACTATTTGGAGCTAAATGGTATTCGCAACTGTTTCAAAGAGTGTAAGAGAACATGAGTAAAAAGAATTGCAGTATTGTACTAGGTTTATATTGTTCTTTCCTTAAAAATAGTTAAAGTTGCACTCAGTTTGTTTCTCTAGCTAATATATGCAAGTCATCTCATTATACTGACACTAAGTGGTGTGGAAGCAGGAAAACCAAACATTGTGATTTAGTGATGACATTGCATAAATGTGCTATCGCCAGTCAGCCCTACTTAATTTTGTTATAGTGTAAGTTGTATTTGACAGGTCATGTGAGTTCTACATGGTGGCCCCAGTGAGTTGACCTCCTCCGTATAAAATAAAATGGCTTTTATCAAGTTAGTGAAATATTTTTCCAAAGTACTACATTTATTTCCTTTGGGATAAAACTTTTTTAATGATGAAACTCTTTATGATACACTCACCCTGTGAAAAATATTCTGTATTGGATTAAAGTCAGGGCTTTGACTATAGGGCAATCCATAACTTTAATTTTGTTTGTTTTTAGCCATTCAGATGGGGACATGATTCTGCATTGGTGTTGGATTCTGTGAATTATTGTTCTGCTGCAGCCCCAAATACGATTTATATTCAGCTCACACACAAATAGTCAGACATTCTCTTTAGGAATGGTCTGGTATGTAGCAGAAATTATACTTTCATCAAAGATAGCAAGTCGTACAGGTCAACAGCTGCAAAATATCTATGTACAATCACAGTGCTGCCATCATGTTTCACTGTAAGTAATATGACATTGTTGCAGTGGCATCCTGTATTCAGTTTGGACCAAATATGCCAACCTCCCAAAAGTTCTTTTTTGATTTTTGTCTACAGAATATGATGCCAAAACTCTTTTCAGCAGTATGGATAATTGACTTTTTCTACTAAAAACAAACAAACAATGCTTTAAAATATATAGTTCCATCCAAAATTAGAAATTTAGGCAGAAGTAGTGGGTTATTTATAACCCACTTTTCACCTACTGTTTTATGAATACTACGAATTCGAGCATTAATTTCATTATAAGTTTCACAATAAGTATTTAGTCTATATAGTAGGGAAGCAGGCATGTTCGGATACTGTGAGTAAAACATGCAATAAAAGTTTTCCAAAAATATTCTCGTCGCTTTATATTAATATTAATATTGAACCACTGTACTCACATGAACTGATTTAAATATGTTTTTAGTACATTAATGGATCTTGAGAGAGGAAATGTCATTGCTCCCTATGCAGGCCTCACTGAGCCATCAGATTTCAACTAAAATATCTTAATTTGTGTTCCGAAGATTAACGAAGGTCTTACAGGTGTGAAACAGCATGAGGGTAAGTAATAAATGACATTATTTTTGGGTGAACTAACCCTTTAAAGAGTTGGATTCTCATGCTAAAAATGGTCAAAGTTTCAAAAAACGAATTGGACATATGACGAGTATTTCTGTGCCAAATACACTCCTTCAGGGTTCGTAAAATGTTTTGAAAGTTTTTTTAGAGTATGGCCCTGTATGACATCTTAAAGGGCAGAATTCCTAGTATGGGTACTTTTCCCAGAAGAGCGTATAAACCAGAGCGAGAGAGCATGCCTATCAACGTGCTTCGTTCGGGCGGCGCTGCACAGGACTGGTTCGAGAAAGATTTGTCATTTTGTTTTTAGACCACAAAATCAACAATGTCACCAAAGATGTGCGTTTTAGTTTGTGAGGGAAAGATAACCATGTTCAGCTTCCCAAAGAACCCAGCGTTAAAGGATTAGTTCAGCTTTACTCACCCTCAAGCCATCCTAGTTTATGACTTTCTTCTTTCTGATGAACACAATCCGAGATATATTAATAAATATCCTGATGCATCCAAGCTTTATAATGGCAGTAAACAGGACCAACGAGTGTGAAGCTCAAGAAAGTGCATCAATCCATTATAACTCCACATAGATCCAGGGGGTTAATAAAGGCCTTCTGAAGTGAAGCAATGCATGTGTCTAAATAAAAATATCCATATTTAACAAGTTATGAAGTAAAAAATCTAGCTTCCGCCAGACCGCCTTCTGTATTTAAAGTACAAAAAAAAAAAATGGAACTGCCATCAAGTTAGTTAAGCTTTTTCCATAAGTTGAATACAGAAGGCGTAGGATGTAGCATGAGCATTTTTGCTTCGTAACTTGAATACGGAAGGCGCTCTGGCGGAAGCTAGATATTTTACTTCATAACTTGTTAAATATGGATATTTTTTAGACAAATGCATCGCTTCGCTTTAGAAGGCCTTTATTTTTATTTTAAAGTTGTGCAAGGCCCAGTTTGATGCTGGATTTGCAGATCAGTTGAAACTGAAAGATGGAGCGGTCCCAGTCATAAAAGATCGCGGTCATGAGTCGAAACCGCAGATCGTAAGTAAAACTGCATCAAATGTCTGTGTTTTGTTGGCAATCGGCACGTTAGTGCATATAATGTAAATGACACAAATGTATAGTGATTCAAGTTATTCAGAGATAATGCAATGATGTATTGCATGTTTGTAACTCTTTAGCTCTGTCCACGGCATGCCTCCAGGAGCTTGACTGTTTTCGAAAGAAGTGGTACAACTGTATTTGTCTTTTATAAATCTGGTAAACCTAAAGACTCTTCGGAGATATAAAGGATGCAATACTACTCTATAGGTACTCAAGATTAAACGGTTAGTTCACCCAAAAATTAAAATAATGTCATTTATTACTCACCCTCATGTCATTCTACACCCATAAGACCTTCGTTCATCTTTGAAACACAAATTAAGATATTGTTGATGAAATCTGATGGTTCAGTGAGGCCTCTATTGAGAGCAAATCCAAACTATCAAGGTCCATAAAGGTACTTAAAACATATTTAAAACAGTTCATGTGAGTTCAGTGGTTCTTTCTTAATATTATAAAGCGACAAGTATATTTTTTGTGTGCCAAAAAAACAAAATAAAGACTTTTTAACAATATCTATACTGGCCAATTTCAAAACACTGCTTCAGAGCTTTACGAATTGAATCAGTGAATCTGAGCGCCAAAGTCACGTGATTTCAGCAGTTTAGCCATTTGATAGGAGATCCGAAACACTAATTCTAAACAAAAGATTCATAAAGCTCAGAAATTTCATGAAGCAGTGTTTTGAAATTGGCCCATATGGATATTGTCGAAAAGTCGTTATTTTGTTTTTTTGGCAAACAAAAAGTATTTTTGTCGCTTTATAATATTAAGATAGAACCACTGAAATCACATGAATGGGTTTGAATGGCTTTGCTCTCAATAGAGCCTCACTAAGCCATCAGATTTCATCTTGAATTGTGTTCTGAAGATGAACAAAGGTCTTACGGGTGTAGAATGACATGAGGGTGAGTAATTAATGACATTATTTTCATTTTTGGGTGAACTAACCCTTTAACATGAGATTGGCAGAAACAGTGTGTATGTACCCTTTAAGATTGTGTCATTTTTATACTGTTGAATTTAAATAGATGCTAACACTTGCTAACATACTGTCATGTTCTTTTGCTACACACTCAAGAGTATGTTCTTTTCCTTCACCAACAAAGTAGGTGAATTGGGATGACAATATCCAAGTTTCAAGTTCATTGTCCTGTTTGAAGAATTGTTCAGTTAGTTACCATATGTGGATGGAAATCCCCAATGTTTTAAAGCCAGATGCGATTGTGTACACTCTACCTACCGGCGTAATTTGTCAGTGAACTTGTCGAGCTCCTCCTGGGCTCGGCGCAGCTCGGTCTCCAGGTACTGCCTCGTGGAGTCAAACTCACGCTCTAAAAGCTCCAGCTTATGAGTGGTGTATGAGAGACGCTTCCGCAGGTCTTCCTTCTGTTCCTGCAGAGAGCTACATATATAGATACGCACATGATTACATTTACTTCATATGACAAAATCTCACAAAAATAGTCCCTGAATCCTTTTTACAGGGATCAGGCAAAGATTCAAGATCAATACTGGGATTGTAAAAACAAAACAGCTGTTTTGGATGAACTTCACTGAGAAATCAATCTCAGCAAAACCTCAGTTTGGGCCAGATTTACGAATGCATTTCGCTTCATTGTCAGTGACGTGATCAATAACTGTCATACAACCCACTGATCACATTTAATGTAACTCAAACACACTCGTGTCAAGAGTGCTTTGATAAATCAAGTTTACTGACCCTTTTAATCCCCAACACTCATTTTTTTCCCATTTCCCACATTGATCCTTAGTCACATGACCAATGCCATGTACAGACAGTCTATTTATAGATCAAACACACAAGCGGGGATGGGGTGAGAGAGATGGATGGAACCAAACGTAGCTTTTTGCGATACGTAAGAGAACCACTGACAGCTCTTAATGGTTTAGTATTGATGGACAGATATGTGGTGAACGGTAATGACTTTTCTGGCTGCTGATAGAGCTGGTGGCTTTGAGCATGCCACAAACCAAGCTTGATTAGACGGTCAGACAACACGTGTCTGAAGCAGTGAGAATGTAACATGTCTGAGAGATAAATGTACTGACAATCGATACACACATGCAAGACAGCTCACACTAATTCTCAGCAGGCCACATGTACAGCGGAACACACACCGCACAGATTCACACACTATTATCACTTGTGCTGCCTCAATAGAGACTCGTAGAATCATAGAGACGCATTAAGCCAAAGCATTAAGCCCGGCTTAAAATGAAAGCTGGATTCTCTTTACAAAATATAGTAAGCACCATGGTAATATTATGATGAATAATTACCATTATAATTCATATATCATGTTATTTATGATATTCCAAGAAATGTCAGAGAACACTCTGCTAATAATTTATTACAACAATCCGAAATCACGTTTGTCGGGGGATGGGGTTAGCAGTTGGAGATCCTTCTGCTGAAATCACATTGGTGAGTGTGGTGGGTTCATTGCAATAGAGTGCCCCAGGGATGACGCGTTTTTGTAGGCAAAACCCGGAAGCGAGTTAGCATTTTAGGACTTCCGGTTCCAACGCCGTAAAGTCTATGGGTTTTTTGAATGGGTTTTTGGTAAATCGCCTGAAATAAGGTCTGTGGTTAACAAAGCCTCTAAATACTTTCACGTTTTGATCTATGACATAAAACACACCAGTTATAACCCACTTGTGATTTTTTAAACTTTTACTATGTCTTCAAATCGGCGGTTGCTAACAAATTGCTAAAAGGGACTACTCCTTTGGTGGGGACTTTAGACGTCATCATTAAAAACGGGACATTTGGATGGCATTTCTCATGAAAAAGTGGATAAGTATTCATACACAGCGCAGATCATAATCAGCGAGCATGTTTTTAAATAGAGTTGTTTTCTAAATAAAGTTTGAGAAAGCTTGGTGGTGACGACGTTGATCCGCGACCATGGTGTGCTAGTCCGTTTATAGCCTACTGTTAGCCTTTTATATCTGACGACTTTATTTAGGCTTCAAAATCTATAAATGTTGTGTTAACTTGTAAAGATTATCTTGATAGACAAAACGTGTAAGTGTCATAACCCTTTGTTAAACACAGAGCTTATTTTCTGCGATTTTCCAGAGGTCTATGGGAAAAATGAATAGGCTTTCAGTCGAGGGAACCCGTGCGACGCTAACTTCCGGGTTGGCGTACAAAAACACGTCATCCCTGGGGCACTCTATAGTGTTCATTTGTGTTTGCAAGTGAGCTGGTGAATTAAAAATAAACAAAAATTCATAAAATTGTGAAAACTAGGGTTGTCGACTGATTAAAAAAAATCACAAATTAATCAAATTGATTTCTGTAAATAATTGCAAATAATCACATGAAACATTCAATTATAATCATAAATATAATTTCACACTGAATCCCAAATTAATGTAGGCCTACTGTTGAAACAACATTAATATAGTATTTTAATTTTATATTTAACATTTAAGCCATATGCCATAAGCCATGTGTTGTCTTCATGTCTACAGCCGGTGGAAAAGAATCAGGATGGGACTCGATCAGAAATCATGTTCATAAATGAAATTATTAACGTTACCGAAGTATGAAGCAGTGCAGGACTGAGTGCTGTACGAGCAGAAATGAGGCCGCTGGAGTGATTGCTAATGAGAGACGAGCGGAACTTTTATTATGTTGCGCTCGCCGGCGCCGCTTCTTCCGGTCAAGTGTATATGAGGTAAAGCAGCACTGATTTATCATATTAAATACATTTGTGTGTTGAAAGTTGTTATAGCGCTACTCTGCATTCACTCGGCACCTACTATAAGACACTTGTTGCACACTGCAGTAAGCTAGATCAATATTAGTCATGGTAAAACATGCTGTAAATCAAGAAAACAAGATTTAAAGGGATAGTTCACCCAAAAATGAAAATTTGATGTTTATCTGCTTAACCCCAGGGCATCCAAGAAGTAGGTGACTTTGTTTCTTCAGTTGAACACAAATGATGATTTTTAACTCCAACCATACAGTCATGCACAGACAAATCCAAATTAAACTCTGCTGCTCGTGACGACACATTGATGTCCTAAGACACGAAACGATCGGTTTGTGCGAGAAACCGAACAGTATTTATATAATTTTTTACCTCTAAAACACCACTATGTCCAACTACCTTTCGGCAGTGGTGACTTTCCACGTATTCCCAACTTCTGAGCCTGCTCGCCTAAAGTTATGTTTGATTGCTCTTTGGCTGGATATCAACACACCCATTAACAGACTAAAGTTGTTGAGGGTCTGCAGCGATCATTTTTCCCCTGATGATTTTACCTACCCAGGAGAGGACCATGTATGACTTAAACCAAGACTTTTACTCTCATAGATTTTGTTACCATTGACATGCATTATACGACTGACAGTAACGGTTGGAGTTAAAAATCATCATTCGTGTTCTACTGAAGAAACAGTCACCTACATCTTGGATGACCTGGGGGTAAGCAGATAAGCATCAAATTTTTATTTTTGGGTGAACTATCCCTTTAAACAACACAACTTACTTTGTTGAGCTATATAACTTGATTAGTTTTCTGTCGATTAATGTATTCATCCAAACAGTTGATAATAAAACACATAATATATTTTAATATTAATAAAACCAGAAACTGAGGGTAAGGTGGGTATGATGCATGGAGAGCAGGGTTTCATAACCCCGGGTAAAAAGCGGTGCTAAGTGTGAAACGCTCCTTTACCCAGGGTTAAAAGCGGTGTTTAGAACGACATAACCCGGGATGAAGCATAGTGTGAAAAGCCCTATATTGTGACAACTAGCCCGGACTCTACTTCATATGAATTTGTCATACGAAGGACACGAGGTAGAGGTAAATGTAAGTAGATGTCTACACTGGTCATAGTCTGTATATGAAACTGCATAATTTTCTCCACTTGTTACCCAGTATATAAATTGAGAAGTGTTGGTTCATATATTGGTTTACAAATTTTTTAAACAGCCCTATTTAGCAATCCAATAACACTTCCATAGTCACAAGTGGACTGGAGAGCATGATTATCGTACTGTATGTAGTGTGTACAATAGCACATTCATTGGTCAACACTTGTAGCAGTAGCAGCACTCATGATGGTAAGGGTGGAACCAATCTGTCACAGCACTATGAGTTCAGCACTCGACGGATGCACATGGTTGATGGGATGACTGTGGTGGGCGGACGGCGGGGTTGAGAGAGTATCTTACCTCTTTTTCTGATGTTTACAACCATTTCGAGAGGTTTTAAGGGCCGTTTTCCCAATATATATCTTTTTCATGGTTTTTCGCAGTAGGCAACCTCTCATGAGGGTAAGTGTATAAATTCTCCGCTCCCTATCAGGGATTCCACTTATTCCTGCTTGAGTCTGAGGTTACTTTTCCCATGCAGCCCTGACAGACCGCTGGAGATCCTGCCAACAGAGCAAAGAGAGTGCCGGGTGGCGCTTGCAATCATGTTACAGAATAACAGCGACAGCAATTAAGAAAGTGTCATCAAACTCGCGAACATCTTGAAGCTTCATGCATGAAACTGTCACGGTGAGAATGAGCGTGCAGCGACAGGCGTAATTAACCTCTTTGGGCCGATGCCACTGCGCTGATGTTTCGTGTGACTGGGGGTCCCTCACACAGGTGCACTCGTGAGCAACGAGATGAATTAAGATAGGAATGCGATGAGACAGCTTGCGACTTCATCAAAAGATCATTCGCATGCACAACCTTCTGTGCACGTAGAGCCACCTAGTTAATCTATAGAGCACTGCTGCTTGGGGAATATTTATACCACACATTTATGACACTTTCCACTAATAAGGTTTGAAACAAGGCCTGAAACTCTTAAAAAGTTTGAAAGGAGGTGCTTAAACTTCAGAAAAGGATTGTCTACCTCACTAAATCTTAAATGAGCCTTTGTATTTATTTTTTATGGTTTTAATTTTGCAACCCTGTTACCACAATTTGGGTAACCAAAATGACCAAAACTTGTCAAAGTATAGTTTAATTTCCTGACTGAGGTGTTTTTGTTATTTTCTTTCAATAAATGGGCTAAATGTACACATTTTCATATATTAAACGTTTTTTCATTCCCAATGTATAAGGGTCATTGACGAATAAGGTTTTTAAAAGTGTAAAAAAACAATGGAGATATAATTAATTTTGAAGTTTTATTAAGTGTTAACAATGAGATTATGTGGTTTTTATAATCATTCTACACTGCTTTTGTCATTTTTTTTACAAGATGGACAAAATTTGTCCTCAAAAAAGTCTAACTAAAATTTGGTTTTACCGAATGACGATATTTTCAAACAATGATAACAGGCTGAGTTAGCAAGTTAGCTTGTTAGCTAACTAACAAAAGGACAATCAAACATTTTATATTTAGTACATGTTTTTGAAATATTACAACATGTTCCATGTTTTATAGCAGTTGTACCGAATGATCTGATGTTTCAGGACATGCATATGAGCAAGTGAAAACATGAATTTTTCAAACAGTTAAAAGAGAGTTAGTTAGTTTGCTTCACGACCATGTGGCCCTTTGATGATGTCACATCTTGTCACATGATATTGACCGCATGACTTGACCCAAAATGGTCCCTTTATATTGGTTACTTCGAATGACATCAATGAAATAAATTTTTCCGGACATTTTTTCTCATAACAAAGCAAAGACTTCTACACATAATTTTAATACCATTTTGCACTATGTTAATATACTGTATGATGTTATAAAATCATGCCAGAATTTAAAAAATATATATATATATATACATTTATTACATTTTCAGATATTTTAATCACAAATGAAATGGCTATATTGGCCTTTGGACGATAAAATCAAATGACCATTTGACACTTCAAAATCTTTAAAATACCTTGTAGCAAAATATAATTAAAACCTTTTGGATTCAATAAAAGAGATCTACCTTACATTGGATGTCATATCTTTGTTTTTTTATTATTTATTTATTATTAAGGCCTTCGAACAAAAAAATGATCCATCACGTAATTGACCCATAAACAGCTTGTAACGAAACTTAACTTTCCCCGATTTCCTAGGTTGTGTATGAAAGCTTGTAGACTGATTTTTCTGTGAAAGAAAGCGTGCAGCTCATATTAACACATCTAAATGTCACTCTAAGCAGCACTGGCGATGTCGGGATATTTGTTAACAATATCAATGCAAATTGGTATTTCCAACTTCTTTTTACTTCAAAGCAAAAAAATGTGCCATGAGTATATAGGGGCCTTGGATCACATTCAGTCTCTTGTACATTATGTGTGTACGAGTGCGAGCACAAACAATACGTTTCTGGCTGCAGTTCACTTAATGGCCACTGGTGTCGCTAATAACAAGGGTTTCTGAATTCTACATAGCCCCTTTAAATAAATAAATGATGATAAACGCACACACACACACACACACACACACATATATATTATATATGTATATATATATATATATATATATATATATATATATATATATATATATATATATAAATGATGATAAATGCGCACACACACACACACACACACATATATTATTTATATATATATATATATATATATATATATATATATATATATATATATATATATATATATACTAATAATTTAATGTGTACATATACATGTGTACCCATGTATACTTATTTTGTGTTTTTTTCATTTTATATATATATATATATATATATATATATATATATATATATATATATATATATATATAATGAAAAAAAAACACAAAATAAGTATACATGGGTACACATGTATATGTACACATGTACACCTTAAATTATTAGTTCAGAATTAAAATTTCCTGATAATTTACTCACCCCCATGTCATCCAAGATGTTAATGTCTTTCTCTTTTCAGTTGAAATGTAATTAAGTTTTTTGAGGAAAATGTTCCAGGATTTTTCTCCATATAGTGGACTTCAATGGGGTTCAACGGGTTGAAGGTCCAAATTGCAGTTTCACTGCAGCTTCAACGGTCTACACGATCCCAGCCAAGGAAAAAAGGTCTTTTCTAGTAAAATGATCGGTCATTTTCTAAAAAAAAGAATACAAAATTTATATACTTTTTAACATGCTCATCTTGCACTAGCTCTGCGATGCGCCACGCATTATGTAACCACGTTTGAAAAGTCACGTGTGACGTAGACGGTAGTACTGCGGTAGGGTGAAATACAAATTTTCTCCTCCAACTTCAAAATTGTCCGACATTGTTGTTTTACCTATTTTTTTTGTAAAGTCCATTTGACTTAATCATTGCACATTCGCTTTGTAGACACTGGATTGGTACTTCCACCTACGTCACGCAAGACTTTTCCAACGTGTTTACGTAGAGTGTGGCACATCGCAGAGCAGTGCAAGACAAACATTTGTGGTTAAAAAGTATGTAATTTTTTTTTTTTTGAAAATGATCAATTGTTTCGCTAGATAAGACCCTTATTCCTCGGCTGGGACCGTGTAGAGCCCTTTGAAGCTGCATGAAACTGGACCTTCAACTCGTTGTACCCCAGTAAAGTCCACTTTATGGAGAAAAATCCTGGAATGTTTTCCTCAAAAACATTAATTTCTTTTCGACTGAAGAAAGAAAGACATGGACATCTTGGATGACATGGGAGTGAGTAAATTATCAGGAAATTTTAAATAGAAAGTGAACTAATCCTTTATATATCTATATCAATCGATATCGCAAAGGAAAACGTTTCCGTTTTTACTACATCGTTGTCGTGTAAACGTACCCTTAGTTCTGTGTTCTGCATCAACATTAATGTATGTGAATATGTAGTGTTTGCTCTGTTTTTCATTAAAGTTCACTTGAATTAGATCATTCTGCGTCACACTCTCTGTTTTGGACTAATCTACAAAGCCCTGTGACGATTTGCACCACCAGTTCTTCAAAAAAATAATAACTGGATAGGCTACTTCCTGTTCATGGAAAGTGCCTTAAGCATTTTTTTTTTACTTGTCTGTTTTTATTTGTGAACAAATACTCGTAATGGACGACAGCATTTTTCCTGTTTTCCTGTCTCTATTTCCATGTAGTCCATCGGATGAGGATGGAGAGATATTTGTGACAATTGATCATGCATTTCTCTTTCGTTTACCCCACCTCTGACTCATCGCACACTCACTTTTTTTTTCTCTCTCCCATCTGAATCACTGCAGGGCGTCAATATAACACATCTCCCTAAATCCTCCTCCGCGAACATTTACCAAATCACGAGGGGCAAGCATACTCCCACAGCAGGCCACGGAAGTCAATGCGTCTCATATCACGGGGGGCTGCATCCACTGCATTGGCTGCATTTGATCTTTCGGAAAGAGCAGCTGACATTTTAGAGGCGCGAGGGGAGGGAATGAAAGACAAGTGGAGCTGGAAGATTAGAGGGGCAGGAGTGAGACGGAAGAAAGGAATGAGTGCGACAGAAAAACAAGAGGTGTGAAACGGCCTCTCGTCTCACCTCTACTTTGTATTCTGTGCCTCTCAACGCAGGGAGATTATCTCCCAGGAAACCCCCTCATCACAGATGCACACGTTGCTGCATAGACGCACCACACAAACTCTCGTGGATCAACTAAACAACAGTCAGACTGTGAGTTTTAGAGTCAACATGGCATCAAAATGCACCAAATTTAAAATTAGATCTCATATGAGAAACAATATTATTAATTACATTAATCATTTTGAAATGTTGTGAATATGTATCTCTAATTACATGTTGGCATAGGAACAACAAAATCAGTAAATAGATTAAAGATGTAAATCTCACAAACCAAAGTCTGGTTTATGTTTATGTTTTTGAAAGAAATTCCTTAAAGTAACAATTTAAAATAACTGTTCTATTCTCGTGTTGGCAAAGCTGGATTTTCAGCATCATTACTCCAGTCTTCAGTGTCACATGATCCTTTAGAAATCATTCTAATATGCTGTTCTTGTGCTTAAAGGGATAGTTCACCCAAAAATGAAAATTCTGTCATCATTTACCCTCAAGTTGTACTAATCCTGCATGAAGTTCTTTTCTTCTGTTGAAGATACAAGAAGATAATTTGACGAACATATACAACTTTTAATTACTTTTACATTGCTTTTGACCTAACTTGTTTATCACATTGATTTGAATAGCATAATCATGTACCATATTGATTAAAATCTTACTTTTTTTATCAATTTAATGCCATTTTGTGAATATTAAGTAATCATTTGATCAATAGAAAAGTAACTGTAGTCTGATTATTGGTATTTTAAAATGCAAAATAATCTAATTACAAGTATTGAATTTTTGAAATCTGATTATGTAATCCAGATTACATGCAATCAGTTACAACCGAGCACTGTGCGTTTATGACAATATTAGTCGCTGTTAGGACCTATTTAATTTCTCACATTCATAGTCTTAAAGCATATGATTCATGTCATTCCGAAGAAGAAAAAAAAGCTTTCTATAGGAAAGTTTCTTGTAAATGTAATTGTAAGATCAAAAATGAAACTATGAAACAGCTTCTTTTGGATAAAAGCCTGGATAAACAGCCATTTACATATTATTTCAGTATACTGTTTTAGCAAATACTACCTAGACCTTCAGTCTCCACATTCCCAGCCAAAAAGCCTCCTCAAAAGTCAAGACGGAAGTACTCCTCCACAATCAACTGTAAACTCCAATTCAGGTCTGGCTCTTTTCTATCATGAAACGCCCACTTTTTACAATGTACTCAGTTCCCAATGGAAATACAATTAAGTCCTGTCCTACTTTTTTTTTTTTTTTTCATTGAATATTCACATTATAGAAGTACAGCAATTTGTGAATGCTGTTTCATTCTGACTTTAAAAACAAAAGCTAAAAGCTCACACAAGGCACACTGGAACAATCCATTCAATTATCTGCACTGACTTGATTTGTCGCTACTCTCTCTGTCTTTCTCGCTTCTATCTCTCACTCTCACTTTCAATCTCACATCATCCCTCCTTCCACCAGCCACCCACTTGCAAACAGCGGGGAATAATTATGGCTTAAGTGGATTATGCGGCCTGCAGATGGCAGATAAACGAAAAGGAGAAGAATCAGGACTGTCTATCCGGGCAGAATTGAGGATGAGCAAAGGAAATCAGATGGGTGGAATGGGATTCCAAGAAGCAGCAGCAACACGTTGCGCCGAGGGCCATGTTAAAATGTGTCATGGTGCCCAGCAAATCAACTGGGAGTCATTTTTGCTGTGGGATTTAGATTAATTTTTGTGAAAAATTACTTGAAAATTAGGATAGAAAAGTGTGCTGGGACGTCATCTTGACATGACTGAATGAGAATGGTTTGTGTCGTCCCAGAGGAATGTTTCGGTTGGGTTAAGGTTTTCATCAAATACCTCATTCCTGCAGTTCTGTATTTTCAAAACGAGGGGGCCGTTTACACGATACCGTTCTCAACTAAAAACAGAAAACTTTTTATGCGTTTTAGCCATCCATTTGCACAAAAGCAAAAGCAAAAATTTGAAAGTGGATTTCAAAGTGCAAATCTTTGAAAACAATATCGTTATCATCTACATGTAAATTACAAAAACCCGAATTTGTAAAAACTGTGACGTCATGTATATGCATATTACGTGTTCAGTCTATAGGCGCTTTAGACATCGCCAACTACTGGCCTGGAAGTACAGTGTTTTTAGTCATTTTTAATGGTTCCACGTGAATGGAGATCATTTTGACAATGTTGTACGTGAACATTTCAAAAACACAAAGGAAAAACCTTTCCATTTTTAGTACATTGTTGTCGTGTAAACGTACCCTAAGAATGGTGGACAGGGCATATCAGCAACTCAAGTCTAATGACCATAATAAAAATGAATGGCAATAATAATAATAATAATAATAAATCCTAATGGTCCTAAAGATATGAATCATTTTCTTTAAAAGGTGCCCTAGATCGTTCTTTCACAAGATGTAATATAAGTCTAAGGTGTCCCCTGAATGTGTCTGTGAAGTTTCAGCTCAAAATACCCCATAGATGTTTTTTAATTAATTTTTTTAACTGCTTTCTTTGGGACATCATTAACTATGCACCGATTCAGCGCACGGCCCCTTTAAATCTCGCGCTCCCTGCCCCCAAGCTCACGACTATAATACAGTGCATAAACAAAGTTCACACAGCTAATATAACCCTCAAATGGATCTTTACAAAATGTTCGTCATGGATGTTGCATGCATGCTTTGGATCATGTGAATATAGTATTTATTTGGATGTTTATGTTTGATTCTGAATGAGTTTGATAGTGCTCCATGGCTAATGGCTAATGCTACACTGTTGGAGAGTTTTATAAAGAATGAAGTTGTTCTGAAGTGTTTAATAATGAAAATAACGACGGCTCTTGTCTCCGTGAATACAGTAATAAACAATGGTAACTTTAACCACATTTAACAGTACATTAGCAACATGCTAACGAAACATTTAGAAAGATAATTTACAAATATCACTAAAAATATCATGATATCAATGATCATGTCAGTTATTATTGCTTCATCTGCCATTTTTCGCTATTGTTTTTGCTTGCTTACCTAGTCTGTTTCAGCTGTGCACATCCAGACGTTAATACTGGCTTGTGTAATGCCTTGAACATGGGCTGGCATAGGCAAATATTGGGGGCGTACATATTAATGATCCCAACTGTTACGTAACAGTCAGTGTTATGTTGAGATTCGCCTGTTCTTCTGAGGTCTTTTAAACAAATGAGATTTATATAAGAAGGAGGAAACAATGGAGTTTGAGACTCACTGTATGTCATTTCCATGTACTGAACTCTTGTTATTCAACTATGCCAAGGTAAATTCAATTTTCCATTCGATGGCACCTTTAAGCAAAAAATTTTTATTAAAAATAATGTTCATTATTTTTTCACTATTATTACTTTTGGTGAGAAATATAAGCTGTGCATGTTCTTGCCAGGTTTCGTGAGATTCAACCATTTCATTGATGTATACATTCCTTGTATTTTTTAACAAATGAAAATACACATGCAGACACCAACAATACCCCTGAGAGGCAGGGATCTGCTAGTATATAAAATATTAAGCCTGCAAGGCTGAATGTTGGCAGGCTGAATGGTATGGATAAAATTCTGAACATGCGGGGATATGTACACACAATAGAGCAAACAGACGAGCTCACATGTGTTAAAAATAGCAGCGCTGATTGATTTAAAACATGTTATAATAAACGATTCTTCTGAACAGACAGAGAAAATCAGAGCCTAAGGCTGCAAAACATGGATTGTTTTCAGCCACGTCACTGTGGATATCATTCAACTGATGGAATAAATACACACGCACTCAAAAAAAAACAAAAAAACAACTGAAATCAACAGAATCATCATATGCAACAGTTTTGGAGAGTGTTGTAGACCAATTGTGCTTCTGTATGATCAGAAGTTATTTTAATACTATATTGATAACGTTCAAAATTGTACAAAATACTCATGCTTTTCAAAAACCCTTGTCAATTACAAAAACACATTTTTCAAATCGTTACATCCCTGATTACATTAAGCAAATTTCTGTTAGACTGGTATTGGTTAACTTAAGATATTGTAATTAACTCCAATAGTCTCATACACATCCTTGTAAGTATAGTTCTATACATATCATATATTGCAAACTGTATTACAAAACAATATATAAACAATGTTTTGAAATGGCTAGCCATGCATGCATCCAAGATATATCTCACTACATTATGTCTGAATCATATTTTATCCCTAAATTAAAAAAGCCTATTTTGAATAAAGATTTTTTTATTCCCCGATTCTCATTAATGTAATATATAGTAATATATTTTTAAAAACGCCATGATATATTTAAATTGCTAATTATTTATATATATCATGGTAGTGTTTGTTTCACTTTATTTAACCTATTCTATATATATATATATAATGTATATGCTACTTCCTGTCCTTTGAAATGTAATATCAGAAATAAACGTGAATGCTCAAGTCCTTTTTTACTGAAGAAGAGCAAAGGACCAAGAAGGAGCGATTTCAGTGTGTTACATCAGATTTGCTGCACTGAGGGGTCAAGACCACACTGGCCATTTTCAATAAATTGGGATGATAATTGGTGTTTCACCTTATGTTTGCATATTCTGTTCACCACACCTCATGCATCACCTTTGCAGAATCATTGCCGACCTAAAAATTCAGACCTTAGCATACTTGCATATGCTTATTCCACACAATGCAGCAACTTAAACTAAAAAGCAATTAAAAAAAGTTATCCAACAGCTGCTTCATACCTAATCAATTCAAATTAATTGTTAATTACTCAATCCAGCTCAGGCAGGATCAAAATTGACAGATTATAATTTGGTGCACTGTTAACTTAAAACGTTGCATATACTAGACCTGTGGTTCCCAACCTTGGTCTTGGAGTATTCCCAGCACTGCACATTTTTGGGGCCGTTAAAAACTGAAAAAAAAATGTGCATTTTGGCCATTCATTTACACAACAACAGCATTTTTGGGGCCTGAAAATGCAGACTTTTAAAAAAGGGGTTTCAAAGTTCAAGTTTTTGAACACAATACCATTATCATCCCTGTGTATACTACAAAAACGCAAATTATGTGAAAAGGGTGAAGTCATGCGCATGCATATGTGCGCAGTGTTTCTTTACAAAGTGACATCGCCGAATACTGGCCTGGCAGCATAATACAGCATCTTTAATCATTTTTCACGGATCCATGTGAACGGGGATCGTTTTCTTCTCTATGTGAAAAATGCAAATGAACAACTTTTCAGTTTTTAGTACATTGTTGTCGTGTAAACCTGTCTCTAGATGTCTCCCTAATCAAGCACAGCTCATTCAACTCATCAGTTCGTTAGTAAAGACCTCAGATGGGTGCGTCAGATAATAGATTCATCCAAAATGTGTAGTGTTGGGGACACTCCAAGTCCAAGACCAGGGACCACTGTACTAGAGCAGGGGTGGGCAACTCTGGGCCTGTCCACTGTCCTGCAAAGTTTAGTTCCAACCCTAATCAAATTCACCTGATCAAGCTAATCAGGTTTTCCAGGATTACTAGAAACCTACAGGCAGGTGAGTTTGATAATGGTTGGATCTAAACTCTGCAGGAAAGTGGAACTCGAGGGAGAATTGCCCAGCATTGGACTAATATCTACACAAAGTACATGAGAACTGCATCTCTTACTGTGATTCCACATAGATGATTGAGTCTACCAATGTTCTTCTTCCATCTCTTAATGTTTGATTGCATTTTACTGTATTCATTGCAGTAAATTAAATTTGTAAATAGATCGAATATGCATGTTTAAACAGATAGGAAATGTTTAGACAATGAATGTTGGACTACTGTTCTGCAAACCGACATCTGTGCCAATCGTAGTGATCCACTGTGACAAGGGCTCTTCATCATTGATGCTGAGTCCTTACACGTACATTTACTTTGCAGTTTTTCATTTCTCTTAGCAACACAAAGACATGTAAGCTGAAATCCATCAGCATGACTCAAAACATTTCTGTTTCACCCTGTCATTTATTAATAATTCATGCGAAGGAGGGGGAACCCCCAATAAATCCGTCCAGCTTCCTCCACAGAGCTTGAGTCATCCCTTTCCCCCCCACATGACTTCTATACTATAATATACAGCAGCAGTGAACACCTAGCATGCTCATAAATAATTTCCCAAGCTCCATCTCTGATGTCACCTTAGGGAACAGCGAACTGATGACAGCACATGCATAGCTTGAATATTCTCCAGCCAATGGAAAGGTGCAGTTCAGTTTGGGAATGGCCATCATGTGCCTTGTTACCTCTCTACAGGTTTTCTCTGATAAATGTATTTGCTTGGGAAAGAGGGAAAAGAAACATGCACATTCTGAAATGCAAATGTACATAGTCAACTAGATGTGGTCTGTGACACATTACCAACCAAAACAACTGAGCATCCAGAAGCTGGAGCTTAAACCCCTATTTTTTGGTGGAGAACGCGGGCTGATCCTGCTTCCTACATCAATGCGCGGGTGAATTCCTGCTGCAGTCCTGCTTTAAACTGCTTTAACAGGCACTTAAAGAGCACCAGTGACGGAAGGAAAAGAAAGCGAGGGGTAGAGGAATGGAAAACGACAGAAAGGTGAAGTCGCTTACCTTATGGTCTGCATCTCCTCTTCCGAAGCCTGGAAGAAGAAATAAGAGGAGATTACTGAAACGAACGTGCGCCTGGTTCCCGAAGCTGCCAAGGCATCACTGCGCAGTCTGAGGCACATACAGCCTCTCTCTCCCTCTCTCGCTCGCACTCTCTCTCCCTTTTCTCTCACTCTCTCTCTACCCAACAGTGCCAGTATACTTCTGCACCGATCACATGTGTGAGGAGGGGAGAAATCTTGACAGATTAAGTGCGAATGGAAAGCACAGTTGCAGCCAGAATGCAGATACACAACATCATGCATGCCGCCCCCTCTCCTTCCTCCTCCCTGAGAGAAACTCACTCATAAGCTTCACGAAGATCCAAAGGATGTGTGGACAGACAGCAGACCAGAGAGAGTGAGAGGGTGAGAAAAATAGTGTGAGAGGAAGAGTGAGGTTTAGGAGGGAAACAGGTGGGCTCATCTGTTGATGAAAGAACCTGAGGAAGGGAAGGGGAGGCTCTCGGTTCTCACATCCACTGCGTGCTACAGCTTTCTCTCTTGCTTGGTCTGTCTCTCTGCCTCCCCATGAATAATGCAAGAGTGAGATTATGTCAGAGGAATTCACATTCTCATTCAGATTTAGTGTGCAGCAGTGACCAAGGACCGTTCCAGCAGTCCTATTAATTCAACACCAGACAGAAAGTATATGATCCAGTGTAATATAAGACATTCAAGTTAGTTTAATACTGTGCAGGCAAATCTAAAAAACAAAAAATTATAAAACCAATATGATATGTTTATATTATGCTAAGTATTAAAATAAGATTTTTTTTTGTGTGTGTTGCATACACAGTCAATATCTCCTATACCACTTGTAGCACCAAACAAGACGTAAAAATATTCCCAGCATTCCCATTCATCTCAAAGACAGCTGCTTGGCTGATGCAGGCAGCCCCGGAAGATCTTTGCCATCTTTGCCTCTACAAAGGTACTACGTGTAATTTTTTGACTGTACTAAAGCATAAAAATACCATAATATATGTTTGCGGATATTTAGGATACCAAATTCACTGTGTAAATACCAAGTTTACATACTTGTTTGTCCGCAAAACAATGCTACCACCAGTTATTCTAATTTGAAATGTGTGGTCCATGTCGGAATGTCTGTTTTTGTCTCTGTGATCCCGCCCTCTGCCTAATTACCCTTTTACACCCCGGGTTGCAAATTGGTGGGAAACACAGCAGATCGCAGCCATGAAAGCCAGCAAACAAGCTGGGTCACAGAACGCAGGTTCTACCTGACCTAAAAAGCATTGGCATCCATCTAAAAAGCTCTATGAACGGGACCATATTAAAACGCAGATAAATCAACTCATCAACTTACAATTGTGTAAGTCTCCTTCCATTGTCCTGTTGCATGTCCTCAACCCGGCAACCAGGGTGAGCGACCTGTTTGAGGAGGAGGGGGGGGTGGGGAAACAGCTCTTTCCAATATTTTGAATTTGGAAGAAAGTACCCATTTCAACCACTAGCTGTCAATATTACATACTGCACCTTTAACACTAAAGGGCCCTATTGTTTAATGATCTATGTGCATGGTCTGAAGCGCATGGTGCAGGTGGACTTAGGGCATGTCCAAATCCACTTTTGCTAGTTTAATGACAGAAAAAATGGTCGGCGCACGTGGTCCAAAGGTGTTGTACCTAGTCTCTTAATGAATAATGGGTTGCAAATCGTTGGTTAATGGTTAATCGTTTGCAAAATAAAAGTCTGTGTTTATGTAATATATATGTGTGTGTTCTGTGTATAATAATTATGTATATATAAATACACACACATTCATGTATACATTTAAGAAAAAAAATTATATTTATATATAAAATATTTATGTTTATCTGTAATATAAAATATATATAAATATATATATTTATAATACATGCATATACTTCTAAATTTTATACCTGTATGTGTGTGTATTTATATATACATAATTATTATACACAGAACACACACATATATATTACGTAAACACAGACTTTTATTTTGCAAACTATTAATCATGATTAATCGTTGCAGCCCTAAATGGGTGTGTTTTGGGCATAAAGGCCTGAACACACCAAGCCGATGCCGACGAACTAGTGTCGACGAAAGCAGACTGCGGGGTTTGGTCACGTTGGCAGTGTCTGTGTCCAAAGTTGGCCTAACACACCAAACAAATGCTAGACAGTCCAAGTGGCACGTCAGTTCTGCGCCTGTGTGAGATGAAATGCCTTTCCGTACCAGCAGGTGGCAGTATCTGAACAGCCAATCAGAATTATCAGATGGCCCGACGGACCGATGAGCTCCGACGCCGATTCAACATTTCGAATCGTCCAAAAAAAGGCGACGAGGACCAACTTCAGCCGACGGTGCAGAACACACTGAGAAAAATGAGTCGGTCGACGAACAAAAACTGCCAGATGGCCAACCGTCGACTCAACGTGTTCCTGCCTTAACATGCAATATACCAATCAGAGTGTCGTCTCCTATTCCCTTTAAAAGCCACAATGTAAAACCGAACAGTGAAATTAATTAAATTAAATTAGTTTGTTTCACTCAAATAATAATGAAAGTTCATTGTACTTAATAGGAAAAAGTTGCATGAACTCAAAATTTCATTGTAGTTAGCTGAACTTAATATGATTGAGTAGAGCTGCAGCAGATTTCTAATTCCCATTATGCTTTGCGTCAGACCATATAAATAACTGTTGAAATTAAGTGTTATTTTGTCTGTTTTTGCCCAAGATTAACATATGGAGATATAAGTTAATGTTTAGTGTTGTGTTATGTTGGGATTCAGGGGGGTTCTGTTATGTTAGTTTTGTAGGGTTACCACTGTGGTGAAGAGTAGAGCCTGTGGTTAGTTGAGGATGAGCTGCAAAACATTGAAGACCACATATGTTGTTTGATTACATATATGCAAGTATGTAATGACAGTCTCTCTGATAGTTATAGCATGTGTTATTTGCTATGTAACATTTAACCAAGATCTGAATGTGATGTTTATGTAAATTAACTGTATGTAATTAACATTATGATGAGTTGTGAAATGGATGCTGGTGACGGGATTGTTAGTGAGAGACACCTGTGCACCACACTGGCCTTGATCCGCTTCCATGGCTCTCAGCCCCGCCCCACTTGTCACAAAAATTTTAAGTTCTTCCAACTTTAAAAAAATGAGTTAGTTTACTTAAATGTTTTGAGGTAATAAGTTTCCTCAAATGTTTTGAGTATTCTAAACTTATTGGGTTTAACAGTGCAGGTGTGCTTGCACCATGGACATCCTCAACCTGACGAGTGAACTGAAATAGCTTAAATCAATGGTTCCGAACCACATTCCTGTAGGCCCACCAGCACTGCACATTTTGCATTTCTCCTCAATCAAACACACCTGATTAAGGTTATCAGCTCATTAGTAACGACTCAAAGATCTAAAATGGGTGTGTCAGATAAAGGAGACATGCAAAATGTGCAGTGTTGTTAGGCCTCCAGCAATGTGGTTGGGAACCACTGGCCTAGATGTGTGTATTGCCACGATTGGTCAAATAATTAGCCAAATTCATTCATCGTTATTGCAAATAAGTAATTCTGAAACATGCAATGACTATCCATTATGACATGCAGGCATTTTTATCTTTATGTACACATTACACAATAATAATCTTTTACATTGTAATTCTTTTATTTTTAATATTTGGCATGTTTGAGTGTTGCTGCGCCTCCCTGTGTGCATAACAAGTTTACGTGTTTTGTGCACACGCCTATAGGCGCATATTACTAACGCGCCCTCTTTAGACCAGGTTTTTGTTTGTCAGTGGCGCAGTCGTTTTCAGTTGCCTCAAAATAGCAACATGCCAACAATGAGCCTGAACACACCTCTATTTCAGACCAGCATGCCCATTTGCTATTTAAACAATGTGGGCGCTGGACATGAAAATGATAACTGCGTTGGGCTGAAACTAGCAAAAAACATGATGTATAACAGGGCCCTAAGACTGGACTATAAATACCATGAACGGGCCATAGATTGTCCACTGTTAAGAGATCTTCAAAAATGTTATGCATCTGCTCTAATATAATATATAGTATAATTTTAGCAATTTATATATTTCTTACCAAAAAAAAAATCAGAACACGTGCCTACTTTTTTTCATGTCTATGGGTAAAGTTATTCAAAGCAAACCATCTGGCTACTTGCGTTGTACAACTAAATTAAGAAATTAATTCATGTTTCAGGGCAAAACAGAATAAAAAGCAACACAAGCTCATTTTTAAGAGGCAACATAATAATAAATCTGACAATGAAGATGAAGCTGTAGTTTTCGACCAGTTTGTGTGAATGAACAAACATGGTGCAGGTGGGTGTTTCTTCAATCATAGCAATTTTCCAAATTTGTTTTTCTTTGTAGTTCTGAGGAACTACACGTTTATATGCAAATTTGCTACTACTGTAGTTGATGACGTGATGGTTGACTTGTTATCTGCAGTGTTTATTAAACCAGGAAACTGACTCAATCTCCTAATATAAAGATCAGCCTCTTCTTTCAAATTAAGGTTGTTTCTGGCTACGACTGGAAATCTCACTTTCCAACAAATGGCAAGGGAGCACAGCAAGATTCATTTGACAGGCACTCTCTCTCTCTCTTTCTCTCTCTTCTCAGGCACACACAGACTTGTCTCTCTGCCCCCTCACCGCCCACCTTTTTTCAAGCAGTTGCTAAGGTGACGGCAAAGACTGCATTTTAATAAGATAATAAATTAAGGCAACGATTTTTTGTGTGCGTGTTCTACAAATGAATGCTTTGTGAATTGAACAGGTAAACATGTTTAAAACACTTAAAAGTTAACATTTTCAACTAGCACATCTGGAAAAATGACACCTAATAAATAATGAGTATTTTGTGCTTAAAAAGTGTACGATCACACAATTCAGCATGACATGACATAACCGCACACGTTTATCTACACTACAGTTATGTAAAGCTACATCGATCCAATTAGTTGGCAGATACAGTAAGTGATCCACAAGCTAATGAGAAACCCGTCTCCCTTAGTGCTAGATTAGTTATTGATCTGATTATCCTTCACACATACTGTTTCGTCTGCTGAAAACAGAAAGAACAGAACTGGACAAACTCTGCATCTCTTCTATTTCTTTAATATACGACTATTGACTATTAGCTCACATGCAGAGGAACAGACTATTAGCTCACACACTGTGTTTTAGTTTAATATGGACAGTAAAGTGCCATGGCTCAATTCTGTGTGAGTTCTGGCACTCTTATCCTTTCAGAGCTCAGCTTGACTAAAAGCTTGATTCAATCGCAATGCGATTCAGATATGAGTCAGGGACAGACTGCATTGTTTACTACTGCTACGGTTTGTATGATAACGCATCCTACACAGCCAGGCCTTTATATATCTCCAAAAATCTGCTGAGATAGTTTTTAAAATCCCTTTTTTTGGATGGCAGCATTAAAGGAAAGTTTCATAGCTCAGAGGCTCTTCTCAGGAGACCTTATGGACTTCATTGTTTTATTTGTGAACCAAAATTCTGAAGGAGAAATGTATTTGCTGAGAAACAAGTGATATATTATAAAGGGATGTGATTTGTGATTCCATACCTTTTCCTATATGTATGCACTGATCAAAATGCATTAGAAACTAAATTAGAAAATTTAACTGAAAAAACAAAAAAAAACAAAAAAAAAAACGGACAGAAATAACTTACCATATTGATGTCCCTAGGAAGGGAAACAGATCGGTAGGGGTTTCTAGAGAGGGTTTCCTCTCTATAGAGTAGCGGGCTTGAGGGTCTGATTCTCTGGATGGGGTTTGGATGACATTCTGGAGGAGTCTTAACTTCTCTTCTCTCATTGCTCTCAAATGTAATGGCCGTCTCTTTCTTGGTCTTAACTTCCTTTATCTCATCCTCCCTTCGCACACAGTCGATGTCCGTCTCGAGGTAGGCTTTCCCTATAGTCTCTGGTGCACCCTGTTCTTCTTGCATCCCGTCCACTGATTGGAGGCTCTGCAGCTGACCTGGGGTTTGAGAAAAATCCACGTCCTCTGGCTGCTGTTGGGGGTCTGGAGTCCTGGACTTGCTATTACTGTGACTGGAGATGGAAGAGCTAGACCTAGAGGACTCCGTTTGCCTGGACAACACGAACGGGTTGGTAGGGCAAAGAACTTGGCTGCTCACTTCATCCAAGAACTGCGAGAACTTCAATTTGGCTTCGATTTTTAGTTCCAGTTGATGCTGTAACACAGCTAGATGTGACAGGGCCAGACCAGAGGTCACGTTGACACCCCCACTGGAGCCTTTCCCTTCCTCCCCACTAGTCAATACTGCCCCCTGCTGGCAGCTCCCTGCTTTGGACCTGAGTTCTCTAAGGGGGCTGCGGCCTCTTGGTTGATCACAACGCTGCTCTGCTTCATGGCATCTGTTGGTGTTGAGCTTTAGGCAAGTGGTTGCTTCTGAGCTCATACTATCCCAGCTAGAGGCCCGTGGACTGCTGCTGGTGCTGGTGCTCCTTCCACTGGGACTGGAGGTGAGGCTGCATGACTTCCAGCTGGTGTGTCCAGCTGCAAGATACCAACCTCCACATCCTCGAGACGAATAAAAGGTCTGAGGTGAGGTGGACGAGTTGGAGGAGGTCGTGGAGCTGCATGATCTTCTCCTTAACTGTAGCTGGTTGTACATTTTGCAAGCAGGATCCATCACACCATGAAACTCCTGCTAGCCTAAGCAGAGGGTAGGAAATGTCCACAGGATCTGATGCCCAGACAAATAATGAGCACGAAACCCAGTTTTTAAAGCATTTAGCCCCAATCACTGCCCACTGTCTGCATTAGCGGCTGGGAAAAACTCAATATTTAGGCCACAGAATCACTCAGTCCTCTGGCTGCAATGTATATAGAAGTGCAATCTCAGCCAGATCAGAATCCGGTTTTATTTAACTAACAAAAATGGTGACACTATCATGCACACTGTTATGAATACAGTAATTTACTCCACGATAAAGAAAACTTAAAAAGAAAAATTGAAATGCTAATTGAAATGTTCTTAGAAAGGTACTCTTCATGTTGTTTATATTTGATTTGAAAAAAAGAAAGAAAAAAAAAACAATTACAAAAAAAAAAAACTTTTATACCATTTTCAAGAAAGGTTTCATTTTAATGATTCTGCAAATGTCAAGTGGTCCAACTGTCAATTTAAAATAAATAAATAAATAAATAAAAATCCTTACAGCTTGAACACATGTACACATCTTTATTTTAAAAATCAGTATCATTTTTGTATACATTTATTTTTATTTATTTTATACAATTAAGTATTTTTGACAAACATCATAAATTCATGTCAATCTGTTTATTTATTTATTTTTTAGAGAGACAGCCCATAGCATTTTATGGAAGTTTGTTTCCGACACTGAATAAAAAAATGAAAAAAGATAATTTTGACTTTTTATCTCACAATTCTGACTTTATTTCTTGCAATTGTGAGTTTATATCTCACATTTCTGACTTTTTTTTCTCACAGCTGCAAGTTTACATCTCGCATTCTTTCACAATTTCGAGTTATATTGTCAGAATTGCGAGATATAAACTCACAATTGCAAGAAAAAAAGTCAGATTTGCAATTCGCAACTTGCAGTTCTGACTTTTTTTCTTGCAATTGCGAGTTTATGTCTTGCCATTCTGACTTCTTTACTCAGAATTGAGATATAAACTCGCAATTGCGAATTATAAAGTCCAATTCTGAGGGGGGAAAAAATACCTTTTTCCTCAGAGTTTATATCTCACAATTCTGATTTAATAACTCACAATTCTGACTATATAACTCCCAATTGTTAGTTTACATCTCACAATTCTGACTTTATTTCTCACAATAGGGAGTTTATATCACACAATTCAGATTTTATAACTTGCAATTGCGACTTTATATCATGCAATTCTGAGAAAAAGCCAGAATTGCGAGATGTAAACTTGTAACTGCAAGAAAAAAAAGCCAGAATTGTGAGATAAAAAGTTGCAATTACCTTTTTTTATTTATGGCGAACACAACCTTCCATAGCATTTTGCAATCTGAGCTAACTTTGTCTTGTCATAAACAATTTAAATAATCTGATATTTTAGGATACCTACTAAAATAGACATGAGGGTCTGTAGGAGTCCTCTCTGTGATATCATTTCCTTTTTTATTTATTTTTCTTCTGCATGTTGGTTGCACCACATGGCTTTGATTTGTGTTTTAAATATTAACAGTAGCAAATTTCAACAAAACTGCTCATACTTGAAGTTTTGGAAAAGAAAACATTTTGATGAGGATTTGTGTTACATTTTTGTCTTGTTTCCCCGGTATGTATTTTCTGCACCTCTTGCTTCAGTTGCTGCGTCCGAAATCGCATACTGTCTGAATAGGTACTACAAAAAGTATGTTCTATATAGTAGAAATATGCGTAGTATGAATGAAATTCAGATGTACTACATCCACCATGTTGTTACTGTCACATGACCTACCAACATCAATTGTGTCGCTTCACTTCAATTCATAAATCCTCCCCTGTGGCCTCACGGGATAGTAAAGTATCCATCGAATGTGCATGTCCATCGAATCTCATATGAAGTAGTAGATCATCTGGGTACTTTTTCGTCTACTGTTTTTCGATTGCTATTTATTCAAAATTACTACTCTTTTAGCATACCGTTTCTCACATACTATAAATTAGGGAAGTATTTGATTCAGACGTATGTAGTGTCTCATCCCTGTGATTTATTCCTGTTTCCTTTGTTTCCATTTTTTGCCTTGTTTGTTCCCATAGTTAACCTTGCTTCTTGCCATACTGTAGTTACTCTTGTTTGTTTCCATGACGATTAATCACCTTCACCTGTGCCTTGTTATCTTGTGTGTGTTTATATACCCCTGTGTTTCAGTCTTTGTTTGTTGGGCATTGTCTTTACATCCCTCTTGTAAAATTGTGGTGTTTGTTTCTGCCTTGTTTGCATTAGTGTTTTTTGTTTTGTTTTGTTTTGTTTTGTTTTTTGCTTGGATTTCTTCACCCTTGTTTTGATTTATGTTATGTTCCTTGTTCAGACTTACTGTCTCTGTTTATGTTTTTTTTTTTAAAGAAAACAATTGGATCCTTGCCCCTTCTTATCTGCCGCTGTGTTCCACTGACATTTCTGACTTTGTCACCAAAGGATATCAAAATTTAAATTCAGAAAGTAAAAACATGCTTATCATAGAAGAGATGTATTCAAGTATATAAGGCCTGGATTTTATGAAGTCGGTATTCAACAAATATACCAAAGCTAGTCTAGCACATTTAGATCAAATTAGTAAATTTTATGAAGTGATGTGTTTGTCAGGTCATGAGAGAAATTGCTTTAGAAGTTTGCCCTTAATTAGGACATCTATTGATAGCACAACAGACTGGGCGGGGTTTTTTTTTTTCGAACTTCTTTCTTCCAGGTCAATGCTTTCTACTGCACATTGATCAGATAACGGCACAGAGACCCATTTTTATGGCTGAGAGTATAACGTTTTCATCAAATATATGGGCATCTGTCACAGAAGAATGAGATTTATTGTTGTTTAGGTGTGTAAATAGAAATTCATTTTTTCCAGATAATATCACCATTACACATTATTGACCATTCCTCCCTCCACTGTTTGACGGTGAAGTGATGAGTCATTGATGACTAGTTTTAATTAGGCTGCTTGTGTGGCAAATAATTGTGCCAAAAGTTCAAACCAATGAAAGATGGCCCTCTGTGATGTTACATCTGTGAAGTTTCTCAAGCAAAAACACCCCAGATGCAATCTGAACAAATGATCAGAACAAACCACCCCCTCTGCTGTGCCTCACATGCCTTCAGTGCATTTTATCTAAACCACCATGCAAATTACTTTTACTGCCCTGTGTCTTTAGTTTACACAGACTTGAATCTTAATAGTGATAGTGAATATTTATCCAAATGAGAGGGGAAGAGGACTAGAGGAGGTTTGGAAATGAGAAGGGAGTAAGGGAAATAATGGTGCTAAACTAGATGATTACAGAGGGCCTGTTCATGAGTAATTTTGATTTTATTGAGCAGAACTGTTACAGAAGAAAGAACACAGTAAAAGTGGTGCTGATCAGTGCTGACTCTTTCTACACCCTACATCATTACTGCAACCATTGTTGGGGAAGCTACACACACACACCAAAATGTAGCTAGCTCTAAAATGTTATAAATTGAAACCAAAACCTTATAGATATCATAATTCTCAATATCACCACAAAACCGAATGACTAACTTTAGATGAGTGAACATAAAAGCATTTCTATCAGGAATATTTTAGCACGGTAATGGATATGACAATGATAATGTAAGTGGTCTTGACAGAATCTGTTACGCTGCTGCTGCTGAATTGCTGCTGCTGCTGCAGAGCAAGAATGCTGTATTCTGATGCATACATATGCTGATATGCAGTGTGTGCATAATGCTGCTACATAAATAGCATATACATAATTACCTATACCAGATCTATACAGGTGGAGCTGGGGAAGGTGGAGGGTTTCGGAGGAACTCTAAAAGTGTGCTGCAAACCGCTATAGGTAATACTAACCAGCCATTTAAAGCTGCAGCAAGCTCATATGCTGCAGATGCGACAGGAACCAGCTTGTGCCAAGTAGTTAACGCTGTGAATATCATCATTTTGCGTAAAGGAACCATCAGTCTGCGCCATCTAGAATTTCATGGCAGAACTAGGCATTAACATATAATTTTTCAACCCGATCTCATGGACATTACATTTTTTTAGTAATCATGAAGGACCACCCTTAACCCTACTCCTAAACAGAACCTCACTGGGGTGTAAACAGATTGTACCAAAATGTACGAATGAGATTGTACGAATTCATAAGAATTAGCCACCAATTTTGCAAAATGTAAAATGGTTACAAATTGCCACGAGATTGTCTTAATTTTTCCACCCATCTTATATTTGGTTCCAACACTTTTTCCCCTTATAGGCTTCACAGAAACTTATTCTCATTGGCAACAATACAAACTGCCCATTTACAAAAGTTAAAGGTACAATATGTAAAATTTTTGCAGTAAAATCCACTAGGCTAGTGTTATATATTTTGTCCAGCTGATTACAAACAATATCTCTAATGTTTTCAACTACTTGTAAATCATGAGAAAATTCCCATTCTAAACAGTGACACGGGGCAGTGCAGTCGCCTGTCAATGACGCAGTTACCTTTGTTACCGCCTTTACTGACGTAGAAACCACATGACAACAGTGCCGTGGACAAATGCGGAAGTAGAGTCTAGCGTCCAGCAAACCACTAGCTTGCTTCAAGCAGTTCCTTATTTACTTCTTGCACGTTTTATGGTGGATTGTGTTAATAATTTATGGAACATAATTACTATTTACCATCTGCCGCTGGTTCTGTCGACAAGGACAGCTCTCGTAAACTCATGACCAGAAAAGCGGAAGCGGCGCCGGCGACTGTGTCATAATAAAAGTCCCGCTGCTCGTGAGGCATGTGTTGATCAATCGCTCCAGCTCCTCGTTCAGCTCCCTCAACACTCGGTCCTGCTCTGCTTCATACTACAGTAACGTTATTAATCGCATCCACGAACATGAGTTCTTCCAGACTCCAATCCCTATTCTTTTGCACCGTCCGTTGAGATGGAGACTACATGTCCCAAGTTTCCGCTCTAAAACTTGGCGTCATCAAACTACGCCTTTGTTTTGAATAGGCTTCTAGCGACCTCTAGCGGAAAAAAATATCACAGATTGTACCTTTAAACGCCATTTTTGTGTGTGTCCCTTTAAATGCAAATGAGCTGCTGCTCCAGGCCCGCTTTCCAAAAGAGGGCAGAGCTTTAACAGCTCTTGCTTTGGTTACTCAACAACAACAAAACTGGAGAATCTCACATAGCCAGAATGATGTCAGTAACGGTGTTCAGCCTTACATTGTTCAAACTGGAGTCGGACACTGATGGAGAGACTCAGGAAGAAGTTACAACTTTTATAATGCAACTGGATGTTTATGAAAAGGTTAGGGTATATAAATTTATGTAGTTTCTGTGGAGTTGATTCAACTCATCGACTAGCATGGCCATCATGTTAATCTTTTGTACAAATCCAGCATTGAATTGACCCTCGTTTGTGAAGCAGTCCAGCGTAAAATGACAGCATTTCAACGCACTCTACTACAACTCTTCCTCTTCTTGGGCCAACATGGCCTCACCCCCTTTGTTATGTGTTCTCGGGGGCAGGGTTTATGTAAATTTTAGGGTTAGGGATGTCACTAACCTGGGAAGAAGCTTGTAGTAGTCCCTACCAGCTGTTTGTTGTAGTCCTTAAAAAGCCATTTCTGTAAAAGAAATCTCCCTCTGAATTGAACTTTGAGCATCGTAACTTTGCAGATGTTGTTTATGCTCAAACGGCAACATTACACACTAATTAAAGTTTAAAAAGTGAAATCATAATCAAGGACCCCTTTAACATAAAGCAACAACAGATTTAGATTATCCAGCTACATTTATGTGCTGACAAAGCTTCTGTAGGCTATTGAGTGCATAAAAGATAGAAATTCTTCCCTTCCTTCTTTGACATTACATTTGATTACATTTACGCATTTGGCCGATGCTTTTATCCAAAGAGACTTACATTGCATTCATGGTACACATTTACATTTTTTATCAGTTCTTGCATTCCCTGGGAACTGAACCCATGACCTTAGCATTGTTAGCTCCATGCTCTACTGTTTGAGCTACAGGGAGAAAAAAGGTCGAGTTGCTATCGAAGGTTTATCAAAGGGTTGTCAGTGGCTTGTAAACTGACCATGCAAATAACTGATCCAGCATGGCATTTTTGTCATTGGACCTCAACAAACAATATTGCATTAGCAGGAAACATGTTCACAAAATGCAATTATTTAATTGTAGGCTATAGCCTTAAGATACCTGCCATGGTTACCCAGAACTACCCCAAGCCCATGGTGCTACTTACTGCTGTGGACATTACTAAATATAGCCTTGGCTTGAGGGCATTCTCTTGAGTTCCCCCTGGTGCTGTGCTACAAGCCCAGCCTTCTGCACACATTCATGCAAACAACACCTTCTGGACTCCTTCTTTCTGCCAAGTGTGGGAAGAGCCCAAGCAAAGGGACCTTTTATCCCACAAGTGCTGTGGATCTCTATTATATGAACTGTACTTCATAATAAAGTGGACAGTTTTAGATTCCCCTATGATGAATGCCTTTAATAATCTCTCGATATTCTGATGGTGCCACAGGCAAATTTAGCCCCACATCCTCTGACAGGAAGACGATGAGGTGATAGGACCCTTGGGAGGTCTTAGCTGCGAAATTGATTCCTGTTACATCAGCACAAGCGGAGATAATTGGTGATGGCTTGGCAAAAATGTGCTCTCTGTTTACTCCAACAGATAGTCCGATCGTTCACCATCAGGAATCCCCGATAGCCTAGGAGATACACTGAAAGAGGCAGATCTGGAATCCTTGACTGGGATTCAGTTTCCAACTTCTAAAAATGACTGAATATTCTTCACTTGTACAATTTGCTCTCTGCAGTGCACTGCAGTAACCATAACATCACCTTTATTTACTCAAAGCTAAGTGTTGACAAGCTGTACATTTTCTTCATCTGACAAACTGCTCTACCCTTTGGAGTTTTACCTTTGGTTAGTCTGGAGAGATCTTATCTTTTTGGGGCCCAGCAATTCCATTTGTCCTCCAGAAAAGACATTTATTTTTCTTTGGAGACCTGACTGGGGGATTTAAAGGTGCAATTTGTAAGATTTTCTGTCCGCTAGAGGTCGCTACAGGCCTAATCAAAACAAAGGCATAGCTTGATGACGGCAAGTTTGAGCGTGGAATCTTGGGACATGTGGTCTTCACCTTCACCAACAGCTGGTACAAAAGAATCGGGACTGGACTCGGGAAGAAATCATGTTCATGGATGCGATTTTTAATGTTATAGTAGTATGAAGCAGAGCAGGAGCGAGTGTTGTGGGAGCTGAATGAGGCCGCTGGAGCGATTACGCAACACACGCCTCACAAGCAGCGGAACTTTATTATGTCACAGTAGCCGGAGCTACTTCCGCTTTTCCAGTCATGAGTATGAGGTAACGCAGCTCTGTTTAACAAATTAGATACATTTGCGTGTGTTGAAAATTATGTTATAACGTTACTCTGTGCGTTCGCTCAGCGGCTGCTGTGAGACACTTGTTGCACACTTCAGTAAGCTAGATTGGTATTAGAATATCATATTAAATGCTGGATGGCTTGTGTTAATAAATGGCATGCAATTAATTGTAAAACTTATTGTATGATGGAGAAAATTCTGTATCACTGTTACTAAAAATAAAGCTGCATCTGATTATGCTATGTTAGCTACTTCACAAAATAGTGTTTTTCTCTGAGGCATGTTAAAACATGGTACTCGCAAAAAAAAAAAAAAAAGAAAAAAAAAGTAAATTAGATTTAAACAATAAGAATAAACATGTTGAGCTATATAACAATAATTAGTTTTCCGTCTATAAATATATGAAAACAGTTGTTGTCTTGTCTAATAAAACATGTAAATATTAAAGCATCTTTGGTGTTTCCATAGTTTCTACAAAATAAAACTGGAAACCGAGGGTAACGCGGGTATGACGAAATTGACAGGTGACTCTTCACACGTCCCGGAGCCTTGGTTAAAATTGCAATTTTCTCACGATTTACAAATAGTTGGAAACATTTGGGATATTGTAAGTACTCAAGTGAACAAAATATATAACACTGGCGTAGTGGTTTTTGGATATTTTAATGCAAAATTCTTACATATTGCACCTTTAACTAAGAAAATATGGCTAAAAATTAAATTATATTTAATTGCCTTTTTTAACAACCCCCGTTTCTTTGGGGTTGTAAAAGCAGAAAAGTATGTTTTTGAAAGAAATGAACAGTTTTATTCAAAAAAGATACATTAAACTGAACAAAATTAGTCCGTTTTGGCTTTTCGAGTAAAGAAAATTTAAAATATTTTCATTAACATTTTTACTGTAAAAAATGCTGATTTGTCAATGAAAAACATCTTACCATGTTCTGCATTATACGAGGACATACAGTTTTTCAACAGTGTTTCTTATGCTTCAAATTGTATCATATGGAATAATATTTGACTTTTTTCTCAGAATTGTGAGATATAAACTTGCAATTGCAAGAAAATGTCAGAATTGTAAGCTGACTTTTTTTCAGAATCGGACTTGTAACTCATAATTGTGTTTAAATGTTACAATTTGGAGAAAAAAAAGTCCTTGCAGTTGAGTTTATTTTTCTGAATTGTGAGAATTTGCTCAGAATTGTTTTAATCTCACAATTTTGAGAAAAAAGTCACAATTGCAAGATGTAAACTTGCAATTACGAGAAAGAAAGAAAAAAAAAAAACAGAATTGTGAGACAAAACTCGCAATTACCTTTTGTATTTTTTATTCCATGGCAGAAACAAGCTTCCATAGTAAAATAACTAAGCTCTATAAATTGGAATAAAAAAAAAAAAAAAAAGAAGAATCCCAGAAGGTTATTCTTTTAGTGCACTGCTTATCTCTCATCATACAGTGTGGAGAGAAGAGAGATGGCCTTATTGGACCAGGCATGAAGTTTTTGTAGAAGCCATGAAGCAGCATAGTCAATGTGTCGCACTGGGACAGATTTAAATATAATTCAGGAGAACTCACAGAGTGGGTGAAACTAGAGCTGCCAATCATACTTTTATGAATCTTTTAAATGCTTCACTGTGAAAGACATGCTGTCATGGTGTTTTTCTGACTACTGGTTCTAGTTCCTGTTGACCTGGAAACCATTGTGCTCTGGGAGTCCCACAGGCAAGACGAGGGTTGGTCTGACCTGAATGCATTTCATTACATTACATTACAGAAAATGCGAGGGAAAAACACTAGTCTGCTCAATCTGTGGGTTTGGCTTACAGTGTAAACATACTCAATATTCAAGGGCTCACAGAAACAGTATTTTCAAAGATGGTTCCTCATCATCTTTCAGTGAAACACTAAAAATCCACTTGGTGTTCATATTGAAAGCAGTTTGAGAACTGGATCATTTGAATCAGTTTTTAGTTTGGATATTTTGTTTTATAATAACATCTACAATGAGTTGAGCTAACATAAATCTAAAACTGATTTATAATCACAATATGAAACCGTGAATGCAACATACGCTGTATCAACATCACCAATAACACCAAAATTCATGTTTCACATATAGTCTCAGTTACACTCTGAAATATCCAAGCTCCCAAGCATGACTTTCTAATGCCATTACACCCACGCGTGTCGCAGCCACACTTCTCCCGATACCCAGAACGTGCAAACTGGCACATACACACATCACCTCAGCCGCAGAAATATCACCTCTGACTGAAAGGATAGTGCAATTCAGCCAGAACTGTGAGTCTATGTTTTATGTTTAGTCCTCTTTCATGAACACTAATTATAGTGTATGTGAGGTTAAGCTTCTTTTGCAGGAGCTCAGGGCGCTCACTGACTGTAATCCATTGTCATTAATTATGTCTCAAACATACTGAGCCCACTCACTTCTCCTGGAGTCAGTGCTGAAGTATCCATGGAAACTGGAGGACAGGCAGAGCTCATAAAGAGAGGCAGTCTGTTGCCCAACTGAAAGAGAACGGACAAATGTTTCAAGAGGCTAGGAAGGGACATAGGCCCCTTGTGTTATAATTTTGGTTATATTCACTCTTTGGAATATTATTACAATTCTGATTTGAAACATGTCACTAAATACAAAAGATTTTTCATTAAATGTAAATCTTTTTGAAAAAATAGAGTGGCCTATGGCGATATTAAGGCTTTTGGATTAATAGCACAAACATACTTTAGTCTCATAGTGCCCTCTTCTGATTAGTTAAGGGATTGTTATTAAAGCAATGATGATTTAAAGGGTTAGGGTTAGAACTGAAGTTCTGTCAGTATTTATTCACCCTTATATCTTTCTTTTGTGGAGCACAAAAAAGAATGTTCTGAAGAATGTTATAGTAGTTTCGGTACGCAGTGTTCCAAGAGTGCTCATGTGTTGCTCAAACACACTGGGACTTTTCACTGTATTAATCCATTTGTTTGTTTTCCTTCTTCTTCTTCTTCTTTTTCACACCGATGGTGTAAGGACCCTATTGTTGCTCGGTCAGTTCTTCTTCTTTTCCAAAATGAATCGCATTTTTGAGGGCCGAAACATGCTCGAAAACTCATGAAACTTTGCACACGCGTCAGAAGTGGTGAAAATTTACGTCTGAAATGGGTTTCAGAATTAGGTGTGGCAAAATGGATCCATAGCGCCACTTACAAAATTTCAATTAAGTGCCCTTCGTGCTACGTTTCACAGACAATGAAATTCGGTAGACACATGTAATACCTACAAAAAAAGTCCTTGGGTGCAAAATCTGAAAACCCAACAGGAAGTGAGATATTTTGAATTTTCCAGATGTTGTACTTTAACAAACTCCTATAGCTTTAATCAGATCATCATATTTGGTCAGCCTAATCTACAGTAAAGGCCTTTGCGACATTAAAGGGTTAGTTCACCCAAAAATTAAAATTCTGTCATTTATTACTTACAGTTACCCTTATGCCGTTCCACACCCGTAAGACCTTCGTTAATCTTCGGAACACAAATTAAGATATTTTAGTTGAAATCCGATGGCTCCGTAAGGCTTGCATAGGGAGCAATGACATTTCCTCTCTCAAGATCCATAAAGGTACTAAAAACATATTTAAATCAGTTCATGCGAGCACAGCGGTTCAATATTATTATTATAAAGCGACCAGAAATTTTTTGGTGCGCCAAAACACCAAAATAACGACTTATATAGTGATTGCTGATTTCAAAACACTGCTTCAGGAAGCTTCGAAGCATAATGAATCAGCGTGTCGAATGCCAAAGTCACGTGATTTCAGCAGTTTGGCAGTTTGACAAGCGATCCGAATCATGATTTGATATGCTCATTATGCTACAAAGCTTGTTTTTGAAATCGGCCATCACTAAATAAGTTGTTATTTTGTTTTTTGGTGGACCAAAAATGTTCTCGTTGCTTTATAATATTAATATTGAACCACTTTACTCACATGAACTGATTTAAATATGTTTTTAGTACATTAATGGATCTTGAGAGAGGAAATGTCATTGCTGGCTGTGAAGGCCTCATGGAGCCATCGGATTTCAACAAAAATATCTTAATTTGTGTTCCAAAGATTAACGAAGGTCTTACGGGTGTGGAACAGCATGAGGGTGAGTAATAAATGACATTATTTTTATTTTTGGGTGAACTAACCCTTTAAGTTTTTCGCTGAAGGGCGTGTCCATGGCAGCCTGACATATTTTGATGTTTTGCCATGAAACAGGAAGTTGATGAAACTCGGGCATACAAAGTCCGATCTGCCCCAAACCTCTCGTTTTATTAGAGTCCTGTCCTGAAGACATCTACATGGCAATATTCAGTTACAGTCATATCGCTACGTACCTGTGGGCAACAGGAATGACATGTTTTACACTGTGATTAACCCCTCATAGAGATTTAACCAGATCAACTTCATATTTGAACTGTCTAATCACAAGGCCTTAGCAATGTTAAATTGTGAAGGTCTTGAGTTTTCACTGAAGGGCGTGTCCGTGGCAGCCTGACAAAATCTGTTGTTTTGCTGTGAAAAATGAAGCTGTTACTCAGGTATACAGTGTATGATCTGCCCCAAACATCACATGTGTGAAGAGTCCTAGCCTAAAGACATCCATATACCAATATTCAGTTTGTCATAGCACCACCAGCTGGCAATAGGAAATGGCATGCACTGTAATTCACTCCCAGAAACAATATATATATATATATATTATATATATATATATATATATATATATATATATATATAACAATATATTTGTATATGCCATGAAGTGTCAAAACATGCTAAAAACACTTTAAATCATGCAACATTAACTTCCATGAAACAAGAAGTTACTGTAACTCAGGCATACAATGTCCGATTTGGTCCAGACTTCACATGTTTGATAATAGTCCTGGCCTGAAGACATCTACATGGCAATATTCAGTTATAGTCAAAGTGCCACCTGTTGGCAGCAGGAAGTGTGGCCCTTTTTCCTAAGGCCACCAGGTGGCGGTGGCCCCAGGTGCGAGGGCCCTTTCATCGTTGCTTGCAGCTTCTTCTTCTTTTTTTTTCTTCGCATTGGTGAATATTTAGTGACTCATTATTACGACGTTATGCATTCAAGTCGGAAATGTAGACGCGTAAGTCATTGGGTTATACCTTATGTGCAGTGGTTGAATTGGAAAAATTAAGAGTGCCGGTACTCCCTATCATAGACGATGCTCCAGGTGCTTGGTTCAAAGCGCATTCCTTTAGAATTTTGTCTTTGAAATTCCATTTATGGTAGATCTTTATGGCATCGCTGTCAAAGAGTAATTAGCTGGTGAAGTGGATTTACTTATTGTAGAGTTAACGAAAGTTATCATGAGCATTGTAATGTTTGAAGCAGATGTCATAACAAATGCCCGGGAAGATTTTAAAACGAGTTTTATTTATTTTTTGGTTTATTCATAAATCTGTAAGATCTTACCTTCATGCTGTGGAAATACAAACCAGACGCACAACGAGCGCAGCACTGAAAAGTAGCTACATGAGGTCAGTAGGGTTGTTGGGAAGTTTTGTGTCCCTAAAGCTGAGTTCAGACTGCACGATTTTCAAAGTAGTCGGGTCACTGTTCTTTTCACACAGCATGACTATCTTGGCCAGAAGGGTCACTGCTGTTTTCAAACTGCACGATGGTTCGGCGACAGAATGTTTCACACTGCATGAATTTACAATAGGAAGAATCGCCGACAACTCTGTCTTTCACAACCAAACAAACGTGAGATGTGACAAGGAAGCAACGCAATATCACGCGTGCAAGACTGGAGTTCTCACGTGAGACTGGAATTATTATTAAAAATGGTAGCCCGCAAGAAGCTTGAAATACGAATTGCCTATGCGCTGATTTGCAGCGAAAACAAGAAAAAGAAAAGAAGACTATGGAGGAGGAAATGGTTTGGGAGACGAAGCCATGCTTGCTGATATTGTAGTCTATAACTTCTCCCCGGACTCCCCGCTGCTCTGTATCTTGCTCTCTCACTGGCTCTTGGTCATCGCCGATGTAGTTTTCAGTCAGAACACTTTTCACACAGCAGGATTTTGAATCGCCGACAGGTCCTGATATTTAACATGCCAAATATCTCACGGGCGTCGGCAACTCGTCTGCGATTCTCTCAGATCGCGTCTTTGCTCATTCATGCTGCATGATTGTCACGTGTGTGAATGAGCACTGATTTGCCTGTGATTTCAGGCAGTTGTCGGCTATTTCTCAAAACCTGTCGGCGAGCCAAAATCGGGGCTAAAATCGTGCAGTCTGAAGTTGACTTAAGCTGCAGCCTCAAGGCAAGTGCCACACCCCTTTGCCTGTTAGCCCCAAGCTCCACCCACCCAAGCTCAAACCAATTAGGACTCTCTCAGGCTTTATTAACTGCACCTGTGCCCACAGCTTTCCCTTTCTGTTGCATGTGGCTGTACTGTGCAGAGGACTGTGTCTTACTCCTTTCTTTGATTTTCCTGCGTGTGCGACTATGTAAGTGCTTTTGTTTGATATTCAAAGATTATTTCGTATGACATAAGTTTGGCCTAAAGTGTTTATTTTCATGCTTGTTTTATTTCCTGTTCAGGCATGTGCTTTAGTTAGCTTATAGTATGAGTAGATGGCCTCAGGTATTGTTTATATCACTTCATTGCCTGTGAATTCAATGGGATATTTGTACTTGCCTTGTACTGATTTACCATTGTTTATTGGTAAACTAAAACTCTGCATTTCTCTGTTCCTTTGTAGAAACCACATGCTCACACGCAGACACATGCACATATAGACTGCTATACCTGATTTGACTAGACTGGACCTATTCTTACAGACAGCCCCACTGGCTTCAAGCTAGCTACCTAAGCATTCCCACTTACTCCTTTTCAAGGGTGAAGCAACAAGTCAGTGGCAGTGTCCGAAATTGCATTCTCTCTTGAGTATGTACATATTTTGAATAAGTACTTCACGGCTGCTACAAAAATATGTTCTATAGCAGGGGTGTCCAACCCTGCTCCTGGAGAGCTACCATCCAGCAGATTTTAGTTCTAACCCCAATCAAACACGCCTGAACCAGCTAATCCAGGTGTTCAGGGTTGTTTGATAGTTACAGACAGGTGTGTTGGAGCAGGGATGGAACTGAAGTCTGAAGGACAGTAGCTCTCCAGGAGCAGGGTTGGAAACCCCTGTTCTATAGTATCAGTGTGTGTAGAGTGTAATCCGGATGTACTACATTCGCCACGCTGTCATTATCATGTGACTTACCAACATCAGTTGCGTCGCTTAACTGCCATTCACAAATCCTCTCCCTTGGCCTCATGGAATAGTAAAGTGTCCATCATATGTGCACTTCAGAATCTCACCGGAAGCAGTAGATCATCTGGGTACTTTTTGTTCTGGGAATTCATTTGGTTCTCTAGTCTCATGTAGCCAAACTTTCTGACTGACTGTAGAAGGTCTGAACACTCTTGCAGCTTTCATTGGCCAAGGACCGCCCAAGAGGATGTTTGATTGACATGTAATGCAAGCAATCAGTTCTTTTTGTTCATGTTTAGCGGCGTGAAAATGTAAAGTCGATGTCCCTACAATAACAGATCTGTGTGCATCTAATAAATTATTCATTAAAGAACATTGTGCAAGTTTACTGCAACAATGGAGCTGCGAACTTCACATACTTTTGAAAATCTCACATTTAGTTGATTGTGGAAAGCAGTCATTGTCACAGTTGTAAACACAACACTGCCTTCTTCTATGAGGGGGTTTGGCGTCACAGCATTTCTTTCCAGGCAGACCATTAAAGAATGTGACACACACATCTCCCGGACATACTGTAGAATTCAACCAACCAGATGATGACTTTGAAAATCCTGAAGTGTTTCCAATTAAGTGTGCAATATGCATCAGACCTTCAGCCAACGGTCAGTGAGCGTGACATCCGAGGCTGAGACTAGATGTTCTCTAGCCGTTGAGCATGCACTGGTTGTACACTCGGCACTGCAGTGCATTATGAGATTGAATGAGTGTACTCGATAATGTCCACTGTGGTTTCGGACACCACTACAAATCGCTGTCCCCTCAAATATCGCCCTAATTAAGGGTATGGGGGGCGATTTCGGACACAGCCAGTGATTATACAAAGTCAGCTGCCTTTGGACCCAGTATTGATTTGATTTCATCCTTAGGAATTGATTTGATTGTAGGAAGTTTGGCATTGCTAAGGCTAGTGTTGATAGTCACAAGACTGTATTATGAAATTCAATGACATGCAACATAACCTTAAAATCAATCAATAGTGTTTTTTATCATTTTAATACAAGCAGAGACATCAACACATTATGTAACTCTAATTTGCAAAACAAGCAGTGTGTGGAAAGCAAATTAACCCCGGAGAACACTGATGAGAAGTAGCATAATAGGCAGATGATCAGCCTGAATTGCAAAAAAAAAAAAAAAACCTCTAATAATGATAATGTCTCACTTTAATGAATTCTAAAGTGAAACTTGTAGATCCTCAAAAATAAGAATACAAATACATTTCAAAATTATTCTGTGAAGTGTTTATTTGTCTTTTTTTTAAAATAACCTTTATTTATTTATAAATCAAAGTTTTAGTTATATGCATCCCCATAAAGTTAAATAAATATTCTCAAACATTCCATATAAATATACCATATAGGTAGATATTAGATAGATAGGTAGATGGATAGATAGGTAGAAAAAAAGTCTAGATCTAGATGGATAGATGGATAGATAGATGAATGAATGAATCTATATCAAGAATTATAAAACGTTATTATAAAAGTATCCAACATGAGGCCTTCTATATGTCCAAAAAATTTTTCCAGCATTATTGCTAATAAAACAGTTTCAAAGTTGTATGCGAGCAGCAATATATGTTCAGATATTTTTACACTGTTTACACAAACACAGCAGCTCCTCTGACATGTTTCCTTACATTTCATAAAAGGGTAGATATCTTTATCTATACTATATAATACTCCCTTAGTGACTAAGGCTGACCTGTAACATCATCAAGAGTGTCACCTCTTATTTCTGCTGCTTTTCTGGTTCAATCAGTTTCCCTTTGTTATATTTCTGTCCTATCCCATATGGCACATGGGCAGAAATAGTGCCCATATCCTTGGCCCCTTCAATGTGGAACATCTGATCATCAAAGAATATGTGAGGGCGAATTTTCTGCAGCAGGGGCCCCTTTGGAGCCCCAGCAAGGAACAAAGCCTCATCAATCTCTAGGCCCCAGCTTCTGAGTGTCTTCAGCACACGGGCACCAGAGCTGGCCGCACTTCTGGCTGTCACCAAAAAGGTACGGATAGGGCAGTTCAGACGCTCATTCTTGGCATAGAATTTCTTCTGGAGCTTCCCTAGAGCCTCCAGAAAGCACTTCAGAGGACCCTGAAGATGAAAAAGAGGGGACCAGTGTGTCAGCCAATGGGATTAGAGAGAACCTGATGATCTATTGCGAGCTGATTATGCTGGATTAACAACATAAGATAATCGTAAATGCATAACTTGGGTCTTTATTGACCCAGGAAGTCTTTCACTACCCTCTTCCTCATTCATTTTTTTTTTAAAGTTAGACATCAACCTTCTTAGTATTCCTCAATCTATTCATTATAAACAATATAACAAGAACAAGGTTGCTAGCGACCCAAGTTATGTAATTTAAATATTTTTTTCTGCAACAATAACTGAATCTCTGCTGACTCAATAAGTGCAATTCCTTTATTCCTCAAGGTGGCAATCTCTGATACACAATGTCTAGATGGCATGTATAGAAGCACAACGGTCATGTGATCCATGCCTAGCCCAAATACCTGGCATACCTTTGCAAGTGGTGTGTTCTCATTCAGTTTTTCATGCTCAAAGAACGTGTCCAGGCCGTGCTGTTTTACAATGATCTCAGACTCATCAGAGAAGAGCACGGCGTCCCCATCGAAAGCCACACGCAGTTGAGTCTCTGACAGCTGAGTCTCCATTTCAGGCTTAAACATGATGGCTGCTGCTATACCTATCACATAAAACATTATAACATCCTCTTTAATGCGACGCAAAAAATACTGGCTACTAAAGAATGAGGAACATTCCTAGAACCCATCATTATGGTAAATGTACTGTTAGGGTGTAAAGATTTCTCTTTGGGCGTTTCCACACCTGTCTTGTTTGAAGCATTTAATTTCTTTGGGTTACAAGTCTGACTCTCTTACTATAAGGCCACAATGCAAGGGAAGCATGACAAAAACAAGTAACATGAAACAAATTACAAAATAAAAGACATGGAAACCAAAACATGAACACGAAACCAAAACACCCCTGACAATAGTATTTTTTTATTATATATAACATATATATAATACTATTGTCACAGATGTTTTGGTTTTGTGTTCATGTTCATTGGTTTCCATGTCTTTTATTTTGTAATTTGTTTCATGTTACTTGTTTTTGTCATGCTTCCCTTGCTCCTCATGTTCTCCCTTAGTCCATGTGTCATGTTCTTATTGGTTGTTTTTGGTCCTGTGGTTTTCAGTTCTGTTATGTCATTGGTTCTCTTGTTCCTTGTGTCACTTCCCCATTGGTTGTTTTAGTCATGTGTCCTCTTAGTTCTTGTATTTAAAGCCATTGCCTTCCCCATGTTCCCTTGTCGTGTATTGTTAATGTAACCTGTTGTCGATGAGTCATTTTGTCAAGTCGAGTCTAGTGATGGGTAGATCGAGGCTTCATGAACACTGAAGCAGCTGAATCAAATGTGCCGTAATGATTCGAGGCTTCGAAACAATCTGACACCCGTCTCCACGATGACCCCTAGTGGTCAGAGCAGTGCAAATGCAACAAAACTCAGGCCAAACATGCGTTAAAAATACACTTTAACCAATGTATTGCAAAAGTTTTATTTAAAGTAAAATCAATTAAATGGAACTAACTAATCATCTAATAAGATTAAATATAGAGTGTCTGTATAATTTGTGTTCTTTTATCAATTTTAAAGGGTCATGAAACCCTAAACCAAAATTTCTGAGATTTTGTCAGAGTTATGTGTGTTGAACACCATTGAAGACAATGTTAGCATCTGTTAGATTTAATAGTAGGGGGGAAATGGTTAAATTTTAGTTTTTATACGCTATTTTTGTCTTCCGGGTTTAAAATCTTCATCCTGTCCACGTCACAGGCTGTGACGTGGCAGAGCACGATAGTGCTTTGATGACTCATCGGTGTTTCATAATTATTAATGAGACTGAGTTTATCCAATGAGAACACACTCTCTTAATTATTCATGACACCACGTGGATCTTTCCAATGACGAGGACGGTTAACGGCACTAAACAGTGAGACAGACTGACTGACACTGACTGATGGTGCGTGTCCGTTGGCGCGGAGCGAGCGGGTAAGCGCGAGTGTTTTCGGTTCATTCCTATGGAAGTTGAGCCGCGCGTAAGTTCAATGTGACGCCCAACTTCCATATGAATGAATCTAAAAATGCTCTGGTCGCTTGCTCTGCTCCAGTCGACACGCAGCCTGACTGACTGAGCGTGTTGCAGGTTCGGCGCGTGGATCTATGCTATGTACGCAAGGTTTTTTTTTTAAGCGTTATTTTTTTTTCAAATATATGCATGTATAGTGTGTATATAAACAACTATATATTTTATAATGACTGTAATTACACATGTACATTAATATGTTTTAAATAGAATTACGATTACTGTAGGATAAATGTAGCAGGGCATTCAGTAACTCTTGAAAAGACAAAAATAAAGTGTCAGTGTATTTCATTAGATTTTAACTTTTCCAGTTTTTTTTTAAAAATGTAGTATTTCCTCATGTTTTACCACTGATTTTTAGTGACAGTCGATATGCATGGGCTACTGGCGATGAGTTTCCCCCCTCTCCTCTCCCCTCCCCTCTTCTCACAGCCACCACGCCCATTTAAGTTGCATTTTTCAAAAAGATTGTGAGCTAGACTTGAGCGGAAAGAGGGGGGTTTCATGACCCTTTAAAGGCTTGTTTCTCTGTTCCATGGCTCAAGCTAAACAGGCCAATAAGAGATTAATAACTACCATTATTCATTTTAATTATTCTAATGTATAATTAAAACATGTAAAACTGTATAAAACTGATCAGAGATCAGGTAAAACCATAGGGTAAAGCCCTAGACACTTGTTCAATAGTTCTCAGTGAATCTGCATGATTCATGGGCGCACTTTATCATCGCCCTCTGTTGGTGAACCATTGAAGTTTCGAAACAGTGATGACGTGATGAAGCCTCGTTTACTAAAATCACGTGACTTTGGCAGTTTGATACACGCTCCGAATCACTGATTCGAAACAAAAAGATTCATGAAGCTTCGGAGCTTCATGAAGCAGCGTTTCGAAATCGGCCATCACTAGTCGAGTCGAGGTTCATGTTCCTGTTCACATTTGTATTTTGGATTATTCTTATTAAAACTGTACTTGGGTTCTCACTACGCTTGCCTCCAGTGGATTATTTCCGTTACAACTATATTGCCCAAAGTTTTGGGACGCCTGCCTTTATGTGAACATGAACTTTAATGACATTGCATTGTTAATCTGTAGGGTGTAATATGGAGTTGGCCCACCCTTTGCAGCTATAACAGCCTCAACTCTTCTGGGAAGGCTTTCCACAAGGTTTAGGAGTGTGTTTATGGGAATTTTTGACCATTCTTCTAGAAGCGCATTTGTGAGGTCAGACACTGATGTTGGCGAGTAGGCCTGGCTCACAGTCTCCACTCTAATTCATCCCAAAAGTGTTCTATTGGGTTGAGGTCAGGACTCTGTGCAGGCCAGTCAAGTTCCTCCACACCAAACTCACTCATCCATGTCTTTATGGACCTTGCTTTGTGCACTGGTGCGCAGTCATGTTGGAACAGGAAGGGGCCATCCCCAAACTGTTCTTACAATTTTGAGAGCATGAAATTGTCTAAAATGTCTTGGTATGCTGAAGCATTAAGTGTTCCTTTCATTGGAACTAAGGGGCCAAGCCCAACCCCTGAAAAACAACCCCACACCATAACCCCCCCTCCACCAAACTTTACACTTGGCACAATGCAGTCAGGCAAGTACCGTTCTTCTGGCAACCACCAAACCCAGACTCTCCATCCGATTGTCAGACAGAGAAGCATGATTTGTCACTCCAAAGAACACGTCTCCACTGCTCTAGAGTCCAGTGGCATCGTGCTTTACACCACTGCATCCGACGCTCTGCATTGCACTTAGTGATGTAAGGCTTGAATGCAGCTGCTCAGCTATTAACCCATTCCATGAAGCTCTCTACGCACTGTTCTTGAGTTAATCTGAAGGCCACATAAAGTTTGGAGTTCTGTAGATACTGACTCTGCAGAAAGTTGGCGACTTCTGCGAACAGTGTGCCTCAGCATGCGCTGACCCCGCTCTGTGATTTTATGTGGCCTACCACTTCATGGATGAGTTGCTCCCAGTTGCTTCCACTTTGTTATAATATCACTAACAGTTGACCGTAGAATATTTAGTAGTGATGAAATTTCACAAATGGGCTTATTGTGCAGGTGGCAACCTATCACGGTACCACACTTGAATTCAATGAGCTCCTGAGAGCGACCCATTCTTTCGCAAATGTTTGTAGAAGCAGTCTGCATGCCTAGGTGCTTGATTTTATACACCTGGGGCCATAGAAGTGATTGGAACACCTGAATTCAATAATTTGGAGGGGTGTCCAGATACTTTTGGCTATATGCAGTTGTGGCCTAATGGTTAGGGAGTCAGACTTGTAACCCGAAGGTTGTGGATTTGAGTATCAATACTGGCAGGTACACATCGCTCTCTTCCACTCTCAATACCCACAACTGAGGTGCCCTTGAGCAAGGCACCTAACCCCCAATCACTCCCTATGCACTTAGATGAGTGAAATCACAATGCACAAATTCCATTGGCTATAGGTCACTTTCACTAAACTTCACTAATTTAACGATTCACTTTTCACTTTGGATCCGCACCTTTAAAAAATACGATACAAGATTGCCTTGAAAACAGACTGTGAAGTAATTCCCTTAGACCTGCATCACAATGTATGATTGGTAATTATGTACGTAAGCATCAATATTCGTTTTGCGAATGTTCCCTGATTACCGCTAAATGGCCATCACCTGCTTTCAAATGGAGCGGCATTTAATAGACAAAGCCGTAGTTCACTGACAAAACACGCAATATCGCGTTCATTATCGAAGGTGATTCATCTGCGATATGAACGCGATATTGCGTGGCTTATCAGTGAACTACGGCTTTGTCTATTAAATGCCGCTCCATTTGAAAGCAGGTGATGGCGATTTAGCGGTAATCAGGGAACCGGCTTTACTGACAATGCGCGTGACAATCGCATGCGATATATCGTGCAGCCCTATCCAAAACACATAAAAATACCAACATTTTCAGAGAAAGTCTCAACGAGATGACACCCTGACAGATGACTGCTATGAGCAGAATCCCGGAACATAAACAGGTGCACTCTGACCAATAAGAGAACAGTTTACTCGCACATGACTTGTATTAAGAACTTTTGGTCCTTGTGAAAGCAAACCGAACCAAGAAAAAATTGCAACATTGTAACAATTTTAACCCGTTTCAGAACAAAGCAAACTATCTACAGGTCTGAAAACAACCTTAATCTATGCGATCTAAACACATGAAAAAGTCCATTTACAGGGTTAAATATTTAGAGGGTTTAATTTTAATTAAATTTGCATGCTGTAGTTATTACATTACAGTAGTGTGTTTGTCATCAATTTACCTTCCTCAATGGCCTCTTGAACTTTCTTGGAGTCTTTTGATAGGTAAAGGTTAGTCATGTAGGCCTTGAGGTAGCCAATTGGGCTCTGACCTCCAGTCATGCAGAATCGCTCTATCGTCAGATCTGTAAGAGGGGAATTTTCATATTACCATTCAGCTACTAGCTACTTTATCTTCTAGTAGAATTTCATTGCATTCCACTGTGTATTATTGACTATATATTCTCCCTTGTTGTACATTGTACTGTGTTTAATGTTGGCTGTATTTCATGAAGACAAACTACTTATATGTGCAAACTTACCTGGCCAATAAACAGCAAAGTCAACTTTCAGTTAAACTGTAGGGCTTGCTCAGAATTATGACAGTTTGTCCAGGCTTAAGTAACACCCAGGCTTATGTAACATCCAGACAATAGATATGCAGAGAGAAATTGCACACCTACCATAGTGATTTATGCTGTTAATGAGTCGCACCCCAACTTGGGCGTGATTATTGGTCATGAGAACAATGTCAAACAGTTCTTCACTGTCTGGATAGAGTTTCCTCAGCCGTTCATTTACAGTCATCAATGCCTGTGTGCACATTACATGGAAGAAGCTTTTGTTGCATATGAAAGCAAGACAATATCTGTGTACAATTTATTACAGAAAATCTTTACTAACATTGTGACATGCAGTTTATGCAGTCATGATTCCGCTTACAAAACTGTAATGTAATTTAGAACATAAATAGGCCTATATAATAATTAGTAACTTGTTTTAGTTTGTTGATGCTAAATGAACTAATGTGTGCTAATCATGGAATTCATAAATATTTTCCAGTATTTGTAAAAAAAATTCTGCTATTCAGATATTAAAGCAATTTAATTTTTACCCTGTCAGGCAAATCCTTGGCAAGCTTCAAATGTTTTTCATGCTTTTTCCAATAAGATGGGACATGTCCAAAAGCTTCTCTATAAATAGAATAATTATTATTTAATTCTCATTAAATTGAATGAGTTGATGGGTCGAGAACTGCTCGGATTAAGTCCGAGTCCGACCGATTTTGTGAACAGAATCAATCGAGTCATTAAAAAGGATCCGAGTTGTTTATCCAGTGTAGATAGATAGGGGCGTGACAGGGTGTGACAGAGAAACAACCTTTATAGCAAAAATAATAGCTAATAGAAGAGTCCAATGTAGCACACATATTTTCATTTAATTTGAGGATGCTGTTGTAATGTTGATAAGTGTTATCCTCACTTTAACGAAAGGAAAAGCAACTCCTGGCTTCAGTGGCTCACTCTCGTGGTCTTGTTGATGTTGAACATACTTCTCTAGTCCTTCTTCCTCAAATATCTTCCTCTCCGCCACCATATCAAACAATGTCCGGGAAGAAACTCCGATAGTAACTGCATATCTCGGCTTGGGCTGTTAAAGACACGTCCAAAAACAGTGATAGCTGCACCTAATCCTATATGAACATAACGTAGTATTGAACTTGACCGAATACTCACAGGTCTCGGTTTTGTTGATTTTAAGCTTTCAAAGTGCGCTTTAGCAGCTGCCCAGTCTTTTTCCTCTGCTGTAGCTTCATTTTTGTGCGTTGAAATGGCTACTGTTGGTTTTATTTCGCTCATTGTTTCTTATTAACCGGTCTGATAATATTAGTGTGCGTGCTGAACTTCCTATTTGGAGTCACGGCTGGATGTCAGACATCGCGGAAATGTAAAGGGGTTTGATGCTGAGAAGGAGGAGTTCCTTATTTTGACGCAGGACGTTTGTGCTTTCACACAGCACCGACTATTCTGAGTGGTGATCACAGCCGGGCATTTTTTTCATCACCAAAACCATGCCACAGTTTTAACCTCTGTATAAATATTTTAGATATAGGTCGACTTTGCATTTTTTTTATTTTATTTTTTTGTGATAAATTGTTTGTGGGTATATAATATAATATAATATAATATAATATAATATAATATAATATAATATATAATATAATATAATATAATATAATATAATATAATATAATATAATATAATATAATATGACTTGAAATATGTTTTTTAATTATTTATAATTCACCACTCTAATGATTATCTTTGTAATTATAATAAGATGATGCTCAAGACATTCTGGGCTTAATATAATACAAACCCGATTCCAAAGAAGTAGGGACACTGTACAAATTGTGAATAAAAAAGGAATGCAATAATTTACAAATCTCATAAAATGATATTTTGTTCACAATAGAATATACATAACATATCAAATGTTGAAGGTGAGACATTTTGAAATGTCATGCCAAATATTGGCTCATTTTGAATTTCATGAGAGCTACACATTCCAAAAAAGTTGGGACAGGTAGCAATAAGAGGCCAGAAAAGTTAAATGTACATATAAGGAACAGCTGGAGGACCAATTTGCAACTTATTAGGTCAATTGGCAACATGATTGGGTATAAAAAGAGCCTCTCAGAGTGGCAGTGTCTCTCAGAAGTCAAGATGGGCAGAGGATCACCAATTCCCCAAATGCTGCAGCGAAATATAGTGGAGCAATATCAGAAAGGAGTTTCTCAGTAAAAAATTGCAAAGAGTTTGAAGTTATAATCATCTACAGTGCATAATATCATCCAAAGATTCAGAGAACCTGGAACAATCTCTGTGCGTAAGGGTCAAGGCCCGAAAACCATACTGGATGCCCGTGATCTTCGGGCCCTTAGACAGCACTGCATCACATACAGGAATGCTACTGAAATGGAAATCACAACATGGGCTCAGGAATACTTCCAGAAGTTTTTCGGTGAACACAATCCACCGTGCCATTCGCCGTTGCCGGCTAAAACTCTATAGGTCAAAAAATAAGCCATATCTAAACATGATCCAGAAGCGCAGGCATTTTCTCTGGGCCAAGGCTTATTTAAAATGGACTGTGGCAAAGTGGAAAACTGTTCTGTGGTCAGACGAATCAAAATTTGAAGTTCTTTTTGGAAAACTGGGACGCCATGTCATCCAGACTAAAGAGGGCAAGGACAACCCAAGTTGTTATCAGTGCTCAGTTCAGAAGCCTGCATCTCTGATGGTATGGGGTTGCATGAGTGTGTGTGGCATGGGCAGCTTACACTTGTGGAAAGGCACCATCAATGCTGAAAGGTATATCCAAGTTCTAGAACAACATATGCTCCCATCCAGACGTCGTCTCTTTCAGGGAAGACCTTGCATTTCCCAACAACAGTGCCAGACCACATACTGCATCAATTGCAACATCATGGCTGCGTAGAAGAAGGATCCGGGTACTGAAATGGCCAGCCTGCAGTCCAGAACTTTCACCCATAGAAAACATTTGGCACATCATAAAGAGGAAGATGCGACAAAGAACCTAAAACAGTTGAGCAACTAGAAGCCTGTATTAGATAAGAATGGGACAAAATTCCTATTCCTAAACTTGAGCAACTTGTCTCCTCAGTCCCCAGACGTTATAAAAAAAGAGGGGATGCCACACAGTGGTAAACATGGCCTTGTCCCAACTTTTTGAGATGTGTTATTTTAAGGGGAAAATAAGTTGATTTTAAATTTCATGGCATCAACACATTTTCTCAGTTTAAACTTTTGATATGTCCTCTATGTTGTATTCTGAATAAAATACTGAAATTTGAAACTTCCACATCATTGTATTCTGTTTTTATTCACAATTTGTATAGTGTCCCAACTTTTTTGGAATCAGGTTTGTATAATGTGTTATTCTATAATAATAATATAATAATGTGTAAATCTGAACACACATATTTGTTGAATGTTACAAGAAAGGTTCTTTATTGGCATCTATTGTTCCATGAAGAAACTTTAACAATAATAAATCAATGGAACCATTCCATTCCGATCTATCCGTGCACATTATTTTTTTTTTAAATCCAAGACGCAAGATGAAAATGTGTGAATTATTATTACAAACAAAAGAAAACACTTTGAACTTTTTACATTAACTCAAACTTTCCCACCATCTAATTTTAAAATGAACTCACCAACCTAACCATAAACAATAAAATTACTTCCTTGAATTGACTATTGAATGTCTCCTTTCATTAATGGACCCTTCATGAAGAGAGTAAGTAACCCCGGGTGTCCCCTTCCCGAAGTGCCCTTCAAGGGTGCAAATGATTTGAAATTCACCCATAGTCCACTGGTCCAGGAGCCTCAGCAAACTTCCAAGGGCCAAACCAAGCATTAAAATAAGCTTTAAAAAAATCAAGATATTTCTTGATAATTTTAATTTCTTTTTTTTTTTTTTTTTTTAATCTTGGAAAACCTGGATAAATTACATTGCCTAATTTAAATTTAAAATATAAATATAAAAATATTACACATAAAAGTATGATTTCTCAATTTCTAAATTAATAGCATCTTATAACTCTATGGGCATATTTATATTTTTTTTTTACAAACTCTAAAGTATTTTATTGGGTATGAATTGTGAATAAAATGTATAAAAATCCTTATCCAGGATAATTCTTATCCAGTAAATCATAAACGACTCAAATCATGGATCCTTTGATTTGAATTTTGTGGCCTTGGAGTCAAAAAGGTTGAAAACCACTACCATAGTCTATACTTTTGTGGTGGGGATTTTTCAGTGACCCTCTATGCAGGTTACACCAGTAGGAGGCAACAAGTACTATTAAAAATAAAGGTTCTTTATAGGCATTTATTGTTCCATGAAAAACCTTTAAAGTACACATAAAATCAAAATTGACCTTATTTATTTTGTTAGCTCAAATTGCTAGTTTTGTGGTGAACAATTCATCCATGCAAGTCAATCCACACAAAAAAAATTTTGGCTTCGTAATATTTAATCAAAATCTGAAAATGCTCCTCCCCTCTGCAACGGTGCCCCTTCTCTAATGACGTCAGTTTGACGGCTTGGGCTGAAATCGCTTAAACCACCCCTCTCCAACCGTTAGTCTGCTATGAGTGAAAGACGGAGAGGAGGAGCGCTTAAGTAAAACTCTGCCCTCGATTCAATATTCCGTTTCACTGGAGAAAAGTCGTTTGCAACTTCCAGTTCACACGGACTTTAACATCCATAGAACCTTTCCACTGCACAATAACATCCTTTTGGAAACTTTATTTTTAAGAGTGTAGCTGTTTTATGCATTACTGAATTATTGAACATTGATAAACATTGATTCATTCAGCATTCAAAACACTGATTCATCACAGCTGTCACATCTAGTTTTGGTTTTGTTTCATGTTCAAATTTCATGTCTCATTGTTATGTTTCCTGGTTTGCCATGTGCTCCCATGTCATGTGATTCCCTTGTCCTCATGTAATCATGTCATGTCCATCCCTAGTCTCATGTGTTATGTTGTCATTGGTTTATTGGTTAGATTGTGCACACGTGTTCCTTTTGGTCATTAGTCCTTGTGTATTTAAGCCCTCATGTTTGCCATGCGTCCTTGTCAAGTATTGTCTGTGTAACCACTGCTTTTGGTGAGTTTTGTTCATGCCATGCCACGCCAAGCTAAGTCTTTGTTCATTTTGTTTATGTTTTGGATTTAAATAAAGCTGCACATGGGTTCTTCAAGCTCGCCTCCAGTGGATCTATTTGACAGAATACTTGACCTACCATGAACCCAGCAGTTTGCCTCCTGCACCAGAGACTGTTCACATCATGCCTGCCAAGCTTGAGTCTCTTCTCGCCATGCCTTCCAAGTTTGATTCTCTTCACGTCACACCTGCCAAGCCTGAGCCTGTTTACATCATGCCTGCTTAGCCAGAGACTGTTCACATCATTCCTGCTAAGCCAGAGACTGTTCACATCATGGCCGCTACGCCAATACCTCTCCACGTTAAGGCTGCAGGACCCTTTGCTCCGCAGCCCAGGTTCGCCAGTGCACCATGACCCTCTGCTCCACGGGCCCAGGTCTGCCAGTGCACCAGGGCCTTCTGCTCCACGGCCCAGGTCCACCATTGCTCCAAGGTCCATGTCCGCACAAGCATGCTCCATGGACCAGGTCATTGGTGGAGCAGGAATAGCATTAATCATCAAGTGTGACTGGCTTGTCTATTTATGCTAGAATGGACACGCACAATGATGAGGTTGGTGTCCAAATGAAGGCATGGATTTAAATCCTACATCTGAGTCTTACAGCCACTTTTTACAGTAACTGAACAAGTAAAAACTCAAAAGAATGTAAAGGCATGTAAGTGATATCATTGGTTCAAATCACACTTCTGACAAGAGACCTTTACCGTAAATGGATAAGTAACTCAAACAAAATTTAAAGGCAGTGTTATCCTTTCCATGGGGCTTATACAGTGGGGAAGCTCCACTAACATTTTCTGAATGTACAGGCATTGTGCCGAATTCAAACCTCTGCCAGATTGTTACCTGTTAATGTAGATCGGTTTGTTCAAGCATACATTGGTTTCTCATATATTGGTTTAGATATATCGGGTTGCTCAAGTGTATATATTGGTTTATTGCTTTGATAAAGTAGGCCTATACATGCATGGGTTTGTTCAAGTATATATTGTTGTTTTTTTTTCAAGTATACACTGGTTGCTTCATGTTTACATTGTTTAAGATACATTTGCTTGTTTACTAATATATTGGTTTGTCAAAATACATATTATTTGTTCAAATATGTACTGGTAAGGATACATTGGTTTGTTCAAAATCGGCGATGGACGGTGACTGTGTCTATCGCCCAACCCCATAATCTTACATTAGAAAGTCTTCTTAAATCTGATGCAGAAAAGGGTTCCCACACAGTCATGGAAAACATTTTCATAAATAAAATGTATTGATATTTACATGTTAACCATAGAATGCATGAACCAGAAGTACACAAATACATTAAAGGGGTTAAAATTACCCATATTTGATTCTGTTGTTTTCTACAAAGAGAATTTTTTTTTTTTCAGTGTACTGAAATCATTTTTAAGTATTGGATTATACAGAAACGTTTAATTGTTTTAAAAGTGTTCAGTTGTTCACTTTCATATATAAAAAAATAAACTCATTATAACTAATTATGATCATGCATTTATGAGAAATTTATATTGCCCAAATGTTGCTGTTTATTTAGCTATGGTCCTTGCGGCACATCTACACATACAGTGTTCACCTTTCTGTCCACGGCATTTAGACAAGTTTTACATCTACTTAACAAGTTCACATATCCATATAATTAAATTAAATAGAGTAAAGTTATGCGTATTTGGCGTGCTGTTCGGGGAGAGGGCTCCGAGCTCGGAATTTTGGACCCAGAGTACTCCCCCGGGTGTGGTAAAAGTAGATAGAACTATAAGTGAGGAGATGGGGTGGAGGAGGGATGCTGATAAACTCTCAGATGAAAAGAAGTCAATCTGCTGAATTTATACCTGACATTGACATTGGTTGAGTTGATTAACTGAATACTCCCCACCTGTGCTAATTAATTATCTGAACTTGCTCCTCCTGAATTTTGTTAATAAAACATCATAATGTATAAATGAACAAATCAATCTATACTTGATTACACAAATGTTTCTAAACAAATATATATTTAAAAAAAGAAGAAACCAATGTATACTTGAACAAACCAATGTATCTTAACCAATACTTAACCAAACCAATGTATACTTGGAAAAAAATATATATATTAGTCAAACACCCCATACTTAAGCAAACCTATGTATCTTAACAAATATATAGTTGAACAAAACAATAAATACTTGAGCAAACCAATACTTGAAGAAACCATTGCATTCTTGAGGAAAAGGCCTATACTTTAACAAACCAATGTATGAAAGGAACAAATCCATGTAGGCTATAGATATATTGGATATCTAAACCAATATAGGTTGTGTGGTTATACCAGTGTATTATAAACCAATGCGTTTGTCAACGAACCGTGGATTTAACCAGTGAACCTTTCAGACAATATTATTTTCCTCAACAACCGCCTCATACCTGTAGCCTCCCGCATATGAATCACAACCGTGATATTCGGAACAGTAGCAGTCTAGCAGATAGCAACCAGCTTACCTCAGTTAACCATTACTCGCGTAATTTTAAGGGTTAAGATCATGTATAAATAGCTCATGATTACACTTTTCACAGTGTATGTTTGTGTCACGCGTGCTGCAGCATGCATCACTGTCCCAGTACATTCTCTCCTCCCTCTCACAGCATGGAATCACTTTCTCTCTACACCACCCCTTATCACGTCCCATTCACAGCATCATGGCGTTTGAGGGTGAGTATTACTGACCAGCGTGGGTAGAGTACACCGTGATCTTTATTGCTAACAACATATAACAGGGTCAGTCTGAACGTACTTTTCGCGAGACGTTTAGGAATGTTAAACGTAAGCGATTTTATTTTTTAAGTGTAAGTTGAAATGTATTTATTTGATGTGGCCAGATGGTTATGTGCTACTGCACCAATGCGGACTGCTGAAATGACAGCTAAATGCAAGAACACAATAACGCGTTTTAGCTAAAGTCTTCATTTATAGTGTGCTTAAGTTTTAGTCTGTTTTTTTTTTCTGTTTTTTTTTCTTATTATGTCGTCGCGTTATGAAAGCGACAGTGTTTATAACAGCATGTGAGCGAGGTCTCCATCTGTTGTTCGTGTGTTTGACCCGCCAGGTGGTCACGTAAAGTTAGATTAGTAATGCTACAAGATGGCTTACTTACTGATACATTGTCCTCTTTTGTGAGTTTTGACATTAGTAAACAAGAACAACGTGTCATTAAAAAAATACCTGAAGGATGCTGACATTAGATATTATAGCTTTATTTTACAAAATGCTCTGTGGTAATAATATGGTATTTTGATATAGCATGATACTGAAAAGACATTGACTGCAGTTTAAAGATTACCATGGTAGCCTACCTCTTTGTATTTAATGTGTTTATGAAAAAACAATAACTTAGCCTATGTAGGGTCTGCACAGTCTCAAGGATGAGCAGGTCCCACCATAAACTGTGTTTAAGCCTCAATTCACGGAACTTTGGTTTGTAAATCTTACATCGATTCCGGCCCGGCAGACACTAATGGATCACGAGACCTTCTTTTTATGACTATTTCGATAAGTCCCAAACCTCTCCTCTGTGACTTCAAAGGAGATGCGAACGCCACGGATCGGGTTTCGAAAGACAGGCCCGAATTCCAAACGGTCATAAAAAGAGAAAATACACGCACGCACCCACAGACACACACTCACATACAAAGACTGTATACACAAATATTATACCTGCAAATATGAATGTACCTGCCATTGTAGTGCTCGCTGCATGTATGTGTTACTAGTATAGAATCGTAGAATTGACTGTAGTAGGTTAGTTTTCATGTTAAACGATAGTAATAGAGTGTAAAGTGTATCTTCTTTATATGACGAGCGACACCTGTCGAGTTTGATCTCTCCGTAAAGCTGTGAATCCGAGCTATTCACTCATGTACGTTACATGTCTGCCAAATGCATCGTTCAATGTTTAATAATACTATGAAGGAAATGCACTGATTCAACATACCATAAATTTATTCGGGAGACAGGACAAAGGAATGTGGAAACCCGCCAAATTGCAACGCTATCATTGGAGGACGTTATCAGTAAGGCGTTCTGGTTTGTTGTCTTTAAAACACCATGACACGCGTCTTTTGGCGGCACAAGTTTTCTGCACGAGTTCCCGCCGTCAAGACGGACTCTCTTCTTTATTTTCCGGTCATATTACAACAGTTAAACCCTCGTTTGAAACTTCGCCGAAACAACCTCCGGAAGAAGAAGCAACTATCAAACAGAGCGCTCCAAAACTCCAAGCACCCTGACTAACCTATGCAAGTATAACGTTTTTACGATCTTAAATACTGAGGTTCCTTGCTGGCTCTTAAAGGTGAACTGTTGCAATTTGACCTGCTTTGATCATCTCTTTCGTTTCTGCCTTTCCCTCTACTTTGTATGTATTTGTATTTACTTGTGTCCATTTAGCCGTATAACCTGTGTATTACCCGTTTCGTATATTAAACTCATTTTATCCATGCTTTTTGTTCACTTGCTCATTTTAGCAACAACCGAGTCACTTTAACGTTCTGATTCTAATATCCTTGCTCTATATTTGAAGGCTATGATAGAAAGTTAGTCTCCCGGCCCGAGAATAACATTTCTGTCATGATAATCTGTGGATAATTGTCCGTTTCGGTGGACGAACTGATAGTTTTCCACATAATTATTCAACCAGAACTAATCATATATGTGATTGATTATAATTCGTTGTAGTTAATTCACCATATATGTTTAATTCCCCGTTGGGTCGATATATGAACGTCATAAAGCTTTCTGAATTATGATATTCATATTTCATCCATAAATTGATTAATAACTGTACATCGCTACATTTATTTGGTGGAGAATGCGGGCATGAATAAACAAAGATTATGAGCTTAAACCACTGTCAATTTAAAAGTGTGCATTTGATAATTCCAGTCAGAATATGTCAGACGATGCGCATTTTGGTCACTAATTGCTGGCTTGTTAGATGCTGATAAAGTGATGGCTTGAATTGACATCTCTACTGTAACTGAAAGAGTCTACTCTTGACACATTTTAGCATATGTTCAAATGGTATCAGTGTAAAGTTAATCTGATTTTAGCGAAGAAATCCTAATCTCAGTATTAGAGCGTAAGCCTGTGTTGACGAAGGAATCTCAGCTCAGCGGCATGTAAACTGTACCAGAATTGATTATTCTGCTTTGGTTGGAGAAATACCAATTGCAGTATTGCTTAACCTGTTTCTGATGAATGAATCTCAGTACAGTGTTATATAAATGTAGATTTGGGTAATGCTCCCCTGTTATAGTTAAGATTGATGTCATTCATCTAAACTTTGCCTGCACCTACAAGCATAGCTATCTTTTGACCAAAACTGTGTTTCACTCGCTGAAAGGAATATCAGTATTCATGCACAAGACGGACTTAACTATATATGCTTAAACAAGCTTTGACTTACAGCAAACTGTGTAATTACCCTTTAAACAAGTACAAGACGTTGTTTAAAGTAGAGAGAAGAGTTTACATGAGTAAAATTTGCAAATGCCAAAACATATTTGCATTTTACTGAATGTAATATCAAGTTTTTGAAAATCTGAAAGTATAAGCGTCACATTTTAACTCTATACGTAACTTGTTTGAAATGAGCAGACAGTCTCAATAAACTGTTTGAATTGCCCAAATGTGCATTGGTTCCCATGACAACGACTTGTCACAGGAAGTGCTAACTCATCACCCTGTGATGCCATATTGTAAACAAACCAGGCTAGGTGGCTAAGCTAACCTCACCTAGCAGCCCTGCACCTCAGGCTAAGCTAACTAATAGCTTCTACAGTTAGTGGTTAGCATCATTTACGTGAAGCCTTTAACTATAGCTTGTGTGTATGCAGTGTGAACTGATCTAAACCAATTTCCCTTAACCACATTCCTGGTTTTCTGATTTCTTTCTTTCCTTACCTTTAATTCTTCTCAGCTAATTTCACCTGCACTTAGGTGCATTTCTCCCTGAACACTGTTCAGCTAAATCTGCAGTTACTAGGGTGATTAAATCTAAATTTAATTACATGTAAACTGTTTAACTAAAGAAGAATTCTAGGATTTATTGAGATATTTCAATAACACGTTGACTAAACTTCTGGGAGGGACACACACATGGTGTGGTCCTGAACACGCTGCAGCTGTGACCAACTATAGAGTGATTTCCAAAGCTAATCTAATTGTTAATCACTAGTGCTATTGACTATTCCCAATTCCAGGTCATTCTGCTGTTTTAATCACTTCTTTAAATATTTTATTGATTTTAATTATAATAGCAGTCAGCTATTTGTTTTTACTAGTATTTCTTTCATCTATGTGATTTATTTACATTTTCCTGTTTAGTCTTGTGTGGTTTAATTTCCCAATATAACCACAAGCAACTAGACATACTCTCCTTCTTGATTTTGTTTATTTACAACAGTTGCTTCAATTTTATGAGCCAGTTACAAAGGAATCCGAATGATTGCTATGGCATAATTTTGAGCACCACTAATAAGCACAATCTAATAGGAAAGCTCTCCTCTTCCTCTCTCTTTCTCTTTTCCATTTGTTCAGAGGTCAAGCCTGTTGTGAGCCATCAGTAAGAAATACTAAGAAATAATTTGACCACAAGAACCATCTTAAGTCATTTATTAAACCTAGCTGTATTTTATACACCTGGCTGCTCACTGTGCCTTTAGCCCTAAATTCTGTTTGATCTTGCAGTAGTCTCTTGCCCTTACTCTCACCACAAGCGTGCCTAAATGTTGCAGATGCTCAGCCTAACTGCCCAGATGGCAGACCAAAAGGACTGGCTATGTGTCGTGAGGAACACCCTCCTAACCAGTGCTGCTGATCAATTACAGCACCAGAGCCAAAAGCAACTGGACAAAGATGGAAGAGAAGTAAAGGCAGATGACTCAAACCAGAGGTGTGATCACAATTATCTGACTGAAGTCAACTTCTTCTTGGCCCACATCCTCGCTGTTTTGAAACAGGAGGTGAACAACCTCAAACTCCAGATCACAGAGACTCACAAGGAGCTGATGCATGCTAAAAGCCACATAGACCAGCTAGAGATGGAGGCTCGGGACAGACACAAGGACCCTGACAGAATAGAGACACAGAAGAAAAGAGAACTGAGACTCTCTTACCTGCAGCAAACAGAACCACTGCAGGAGAAACATCTCACTTCACTGCATGGAGTCAGCAGAAGAACCTCCCCCAGCCAAGCACAGAGGTACAGAGGGAAGCCAAAGCCTTCTGCTTGACACCTTATCAGCCAATTTCCTGAAATCCTCTGCAGCTGCAGAAGGAGAAGGATTAATTCAGACAGACCCAGGTACCAGACCTACCACAGGGAGAAGCCAGGGATGGGAGCATCCTCTTCCTGCAGACACAGCAGGATCTCCAACAGCAGGCAGCACAAGGACGACTGGACACGCCTGCATCGGACCTGAAGGAGCTTCTAACGCTAGTAAGATAGCTCCTTGAACAGTTCTTACCTGAGGAGTACTCAGAAGTAGAAGCTTCTGACCACTCACACAACACCAGCTCAGAGACCTGAAGCTTGTCTACTGTCTACATCAACCGCAATGGAACGACCACCACTCCAAGAGACACATACAACCAGAGCCCATCACAGCCTTCCAGCCTTGTGTGCCAGTGGTGTGTCTGATCTCTCTACACCTTCAACGTCGTTCGCTGTTGTCCATAGAAAGAACAACAACGATCGAAAGGGGGGATGTAGCGTCTGGACCAATCAGCCACACAATTATTCATGGTATTCAATGAATTACCCATAAACTCACTCTCACTATCAAAGTTCTCTGAACTCATCCCCCTAAAACTGCAACCAACATCCCAAGTGTAGCTAGCACACAGGCACAACTAGGTGTCCTGTTACAGTTATATGGTACTTTTATGATCCATAAGAATGCTGTAGAGACTAGTGACTCATCCTTCCTGAGAAGGACAAATAAACTCTCTTAATCCTACGTATTCTCTATATAACCACTTGGGAAATGTATAAACATGTATCCAAGTTTCCCATCTCATGACT